>NC_135818.1:18820181-19132681 GCF_964213995.1 Mustelus asterias
CCCACGACTTCGTTCTGCCAGCGGCTTGTTTCATAGCCAGAATAGATGGGGGGTAGGGGGGGTACGATGGTGGCGGGGGGGTACGATGGTGGCGGGGGGGTACGATGGTGGCGGGGGGGTACGATGGGGGGGAGGGTACGATGGGGGGAGGGTACGATGGGGGGGAGGGTACGATGGGGGGGGGGTACGATGGGGGGGGGGGTACGATGGGGGGGGGGGGTACGATGGGGGGGCGGTACGATGGGGGGGGGTACGATGGGGGGGTACGATGGGGGGTACGATGGAAGGGGGTACGATGGGGGGGTGGTACGATGGGGGGGTATGATGGGGTGGGGGTACGAAGGGGGGGAGTACGATGGGGGGGTATGATATTGGAGGGGGTACGATGGGGGGGTTAGGGTGGGGGGGTACGATGCGGGAGGGGGTACGATGGTGGAGGGGTAGGATGGGGGTTGGTAGGATGGGGGTGGGGGTGTAGGATGGGGCATGGGGGGGTGTAGGATGGGGGGTGGGGGGTAGGATGGGTGGGGGGCGGATGGGGGGGAGGGGTGGAGGGGGTATGGGTGGGGCGGGTTGGGTAGGGTGGGGGGGTTGGGGCTGGTAGGGTGGGGGTGGCGGATGGGGGGGTATGGTGGGGGGGCGGATGGGGGGGTAGGGTGGGGGGGCGGATGGGGGGGTAGGATGGGGGGGTAGGGTGGGGGGGCGGATGGGGGGGGGTAGGGTGGGGGGGTGGATGGGGGGCGTAGGGTGGGGGGGCGGATGGGGGGGTAGGGTGGGGGGGCAGATAGGGGGGTTAGGGTGGGGTGGCGGATGGTTAGGGTGGGGGGGCGGATGGAGTGTTGGGGTTGGGGGCGGATGGAGTGTTAGGGTTGGGGGCGGATGGAGTGTTAGGGTTGGGGGCGGATGGAGGGTTAGGGTGGGGGAGGTGATGGTGGGGGGGTGGGGTGGTAGGGTGCGGGGGATGGGGGGGTAGGGTGCGGGGGATGGGGGGGTAGGGTGCGGGGGATGGGGGGTAGGGTGCGGGGGATGGGGGGGTAGGGTGCGGGTGGTGGGATGGGGGGGTAGGGTGGGGGTGGGGAATGGGGGGCTTGGGTGGGTGGGGGGAATGGGGGGTAGGGTGGGGGGGGAATGGGGGGGTAGGGTGGGGGGATGGGGGGTAGGGTGGGGGGGAATGGGGGGTAGGGTGGGGGGGGTGGGGGGGGATGGGGGGGTAGGGTGGGGGGGAATGGGGGGGATGGGGGGGGTAGGGTGGGGGGGAGGGGGGGTAGGGGGGGGGGGGGGGGGGTTGGGGTGGGGGGGGGGGGGTGGGGGGGAGGGGGGGGAATGGGGGGGTAGGGGTGGGGGGGGAATGGGGGGGTAGGGTGGGGGGGGGATGGGGGGGGTAGGGTGGGGGGGGAATGGGGGGGTAGGGTGGGGGGGGAATGGGGGGGTAGGGTGGGGGGGGAATGGGGGGGGTAGGGTGGGGGGGGAATGGGGGGGTAGGGTGGGGGGGGAATGGGGGGTAGGGTGGGGGGGGAATGGGGGGTAGGGTGGGGGGGAATGGGGGGGTAGGGTGGGGGGGTAGGGTGGGGGGGGAATGGGGGGGTAGGGTGGGGGGGAATGGGGGGGTAGGGTGGGGGGGGATGGGGAGGTAGGGTGGGGGGGATGGGGAGGTAGGGTGGGGGGGTTGGGGGGGATGGAGAGGTAGGGTGGGGGGGATGGGGAGGTAGGGTGGGGGGGATGGGGAGGTAGGGTGGGGGGGTAGGGTGGGGGGGATATGGGGGGGATGAGGGATATTGGGGGATGGGGGGATTGTGGCGGGGGGGATGGGGGATTGTGGGGGGGATGGGGAATTTTGTGGCGGAGGATGGGGGATTTTGGGGGAGGTGGGTGGGGGTGGGGAGGAGAGGGGTGGTGGAGTGGGGAGGAGAGGGGTGGTGGGGTGGGGAGGAGAGGGGTGGTGGGGTGGGGAGAGAGGGGTGGTGGGGTGGGGAGGAGAGGGTGGTGGGGTGGGGAGGAGAGGGGTGGTGGGGTGGGGAGGAGAGGGGTGGTGGGGTGGGGAGGAGAGGGGTGGTGGGGTGGGGGGAGGGGTGGTGGGGTGGGGAGGAGAGGGGTGGTGGGGTGGGGAGGACGGGTGGTGGGGTGGGGAGGAGAGGGGTGGTGGGGAGGGGAGGAGAGGGGTGGTGGGGTGGGGAGGACGGGGCCGTGGGGACAGTGGGAGGGGCAGCGGGATGGAGGGGCAGCGGGGAGGGGGGGCAATGGGAGGGGGAAGAGGGGGGCAGGGGGAGAGGGGACGGGGGGCAGCGGGATTGAGGGGGGGAGGGAAGGGGGGGAGGGAAGGGGGGGCAGGGGGAGGGAAGGGGGGGCAGGGGAGGGAAGGGGGGCAGCGGGAGGGGTGGGCGGTGGGAGGGGTGGCCTATGGGAGAGGGGGAAGGGAGGGCTTGGGGAGGGGTGAGGGCTGGGGGAGAGGGGGAGGGCTGGGGGGGAGGAGATGGGGAAGAGGGCTGAGGGGGGGGAGGGGACGGGAGGGGAAGAGGGCTGTGGGTGGGGGGAGGGGGAGAGGACTGGGAAGGGGAAGAGGGCTCTGGGTGGGGGAGGGGGGAAGAGGGCTCTGGGTGGGGGGAGAGAGGGAGGGGAGGGCTGGGGGAGAGGGGGAGGGGAGGGCTGGGGGAGAGGGGGAGGGGAGGGCTGGGGGAGAGGCGGAGGGGAGGGCTGGGGGAGAGGGGGAGGGGAGGGCTGGGGGAGAGGGGGAGGGGAGGGCTGGGGAGAGGGGGAGGGCTGGGGGAGAGGGGGAGGGGAGGGCTGGGGAGAGGGGGAGGGCTGGGGGAGAGGGGGAGGGGAGGGCTGGGGGAGAGGGGGAGAGGGGGAGGGCTGGGGGAGAGGGGGAGGGGAGGGAGGGAGGGCTGGGGGAGAGGGGGAGGGGAGGGAGGGAGGGCTGGGGGAGGGGAGGGAGGGAGGGCTGGGGGAGAGGGGGAGGGGAGGGAGGGCTGGGGGGGAGGGGAGGGAGGGCTGGGGGAGAGAGGGAGGGCTGGGGGAGAGGGGGAGGGGGGGAAGGGGGGAGAGGGGGAGGGGGGGAGAGGGGGAGGGGAGGAAGGGAGGGAGGGCTGGGGGAGAGGAGGGAGGGAGGGAGGGAGGGCTGGGGGAGAGGAGGGAGGGCTGGGGGAGAGGAGGGAGGGAGGGAGGGCTGGGGGAGAGGAGGGAGGGAGGGAGGGCTGGGGGAGAGGAGGGAGGGAGGGCTGGGGGAGGGGAGGGAGGGCTGGGGGAGGGAGGGAGGGCTGAGGGAGGGAGGGCTGGGGGAGAGGAGGGAGGGAGGGAGGGCTGGGGGAGAGGAGGGAGGGAGGGAGGGAGGGCTGGGGGAGAGGAGGGAGGGAGGGAGGGCTGGGGAGAGGAGGGAGGGAGGGAGGGCTAGGGGAGGGGAGGGAGGGCTGGGGGAGAGGAGGGAGGGAGGGAGGGCTGGGGGAGAGGAGGGAGGGAGGGAGGGAGGGCTGGGGGAGAGGAGGGAGGGAGGGAGGGCTGGGGGAGAGGAGGGAGGGAGGGCTGGGGGAGAGGAGGGAGGGAGGGCTGGGGGAGAGGAAGGAGGGAGGGAGGGCTGGGGAAGAGGAAGGAGGGAGGGAGGGCTGGGGGAGAGGAAGGAGGGAGGGAGGGCTGGGGGAGAGGAAGGAGGGAGGGAGGGCTGGGGGAGAGGAAGCAGGGAGGGCTGGGGGAGAGGAGGGCTGGGGGGGGGAGAGGGGGAGGGGAGGGCTAGGGGGAGGGGAGGGCTGGGGGGGAGGGCTGGGGGCAAAGAGGGGGAGGGCTGAGGGGAGGGGGAGAGGGCTGTGGGTGGGGGGAGAGGGGGAGGGGAAGAGGGCTGGGGAGAGGGGGGAGGGGAAGAGGGCTGGGGAGAGGGGGGAGGGGAAGAGGGCTGGGGAGAGGGGGGAGGGGAAGAGGGCTGGGGGAGGGGAAGAGGGCTGTGGGTTGGGGGAGGGGAGGAGAGGGCAGAAGGGGAGGGTTGTGGGTGGGGGGGGGAGGGCTGGGGGAGGGAGGGGGGCAGGGGAGGGTGGGCAAGGGGAGGGGGGGGCAGGGGGAGGGGGGGCGAGAGGGAAGGGGGGCAGCGGGAAGGGGGGCAGCAGGATGGGGGAGGGGGGCAGCGGGATGGGGAGGGGGGATGGGGGAGGGGGGCAGCGGGATGGGGGAGGGGGGCAGCGAGAGGGGGAAAGGGGGGCAGCGGGAGGGGGTTGGGGGGTAGCGGGAGGGGGTTGGGGGGTAGCTGGAGGGGGAGAGGGTGGGGGGCAGCGGAAGGGGGTGGGGCAACAAGAGGGAGGGGGCAGCGGGGTGGGGGGCGTTTGGGCAGCGGGAGGGGGAGGGGGCAGCGGGAAGGAGAGGGGGGAGGGGGGCGGCGGGAGGGGAGAGGGGGGAGGGGGGGCGGCGGGAGGGGGGAGGGGGGCGGCGGGAGGGGGGAGGGGGGGCGGTGGCCTATGGGAGAGGGGGGAAGGGAGGGCTTAGGTAGGGGAGGGGAGGGCTTAGGTAGGGGGGGGGAGGGCTGGGAGGGGAGGGGGGAGGGCTGGGAGGGGAGGGGAGGGGGGAGGGCTGGGAGGGGAGGGGGGAGGGCTGGGGGGGGAGGGAAGGGGGGAGGGCTGGGGGGGGAGGGCTGGGGGGGAAGGGGGGAGGGCTGGGGGGGGAGGGCTGGGGGGGAAGGGGGGAGGGCTGGGGGGAGGGGGGGAGGGGAGGAGGAGGGGAAGAGGGTTGTGGGGGAGGGGAGGGGAAGAGGGCTGTGGGTGGGGGGGAGGGCTGGGGGGGAGAGGGGGAGGGCTGTGGGTGGGGGGAGAGGGCTGTGGGTGGGGGGAGGGGAGGAGAGGGGGGAGTGGGGTAAAACACTGATTCTGAAGCTGCTTTTCAAAATAAGGAAACAGTTTCTAAACAGAAATAAAGTGACGACTCAACGGGCTCCTTCCAAAGAGGCAAAGTTAATGGAGACTTTGGAGGAGTCCGACATTAAATATTGAAATTCTGGTGGATGTTATCAATCCTCTCTCTCTCTCTCAGCTACTTTCCACATCACAAGCCCGCGGTTTGAAGAAATATCTCATTGTGTCCAGTTTTAAGTCCAACATTATAACAATGACTATACTTCAAAACTACCTCAGTTGAGTCCGGCAGTGCCATATATAAATACAAATGCTTTTTTCCCCCGTTTTGTAAATTTCAGGAGGGGTTGCCCCCTGGGAGCCCCTTCATGCTCTCTCAAGCGGGGAAAGAGCTCGGTTGTTTCCATCACAGTGACATCATTCGCTGACATTTGTTTTCCAAAGTAGATCTTGCTTATTGCAATGTGAAGGAGGCGGCGTGAATTTTTTTAGGGAAAGGTGTAGAAACGGGGGCTTACCTCGGTTTTCTGCTCGACATTTAACCCTCCACCAAGAGCACCGGAAAACAGATTGTCCGGCCGTTTAAATCAATACTTCTCTATGGGATCTTGCTGTACGCAAGTAACTGCAATGTTTATCATCCCAAATAACAGTGACTGCACGCCGAAACAGATCACCGGTTGTGAATCGCTTCAGGAGTATCCTAAGGATGTGAAAAGTACGATATAAATGAAATATATTTTCTTGAAGCTTCCTTAAGAATTAATAACAATGCGATGACGAGCACTGAAGCGCTTTCAAGTGAAAGTGTTTTTGTTTATTTTATTTAAAAAAAATCCTCCGCGGAACAGAAAGACAATTAAACAATGACTGGGAGACGGCATCACTCAATATTCAACCATGGCTCTGTGCAGTGCTTAGTTACACCGGATCGCATCAAGCTCTCTTAAGGGTGTGTCCAACCAATCCCCATTCACAGCAAGAGCCAGGATCTTGTTCCATAGATTAGTGACTGCCTGAAAATAAATCCAACGGGACATTTATACTGACTCTACGCCAACATAACGAAAGCAATTGAATTTATACAGCAAAACACATCACTTTAGGGCATCCCAAAGATGGGGCCAATAAAATACTTTTGTTGGCCTGTGATCCTCCCATCATGATGTGGAGATGTCGGTGTTGGACTCGGGTAAGCACAGTAAGTCTCACAACACCAGGTTAAAATCCAACAGGTTTATTTGGTAGCACAAGCCACAAACTTTCAACTGCTGCTGGAGTGTCATCAACTTGGTGAAGGACGCGCTTTGGTCCGCCCGAAACTTGCTGATCTTCCAGCTGAAAGAATTGTCCTCGACCTAGTGTTGCAGACTGGCACATTCCAAGGTCCAGGACTACGTGCTCAGGGACGCGCTCAAGCTTGGGGCAGCCGCCGCAAAGGCACAGTGGGGAAAGGCCACCATGTAAAGCGTCTCAACCGAGGCAGACCGAGGGCCAGGTAACTGCAGAATACCCTCGGCCTGCGGAACTGTGTGCCAATCTGAAAAATAACAGCACACAGTAAACTCTGATGTATGTACATAGTTTTAAGTAATGAAATGTAATGAATGTAATGTTTTGTAAATAAACACTGTATTGTACTGTAAAAATGATTCATTTTTTGCACTGTTTGTAACTTTTGGATCTGTCGTTTGCAATGCCTTATTTGAGAGTTTTTTTTATGAATAAAGTATATTTTTGAAATTAAAAAAAGCCACAAGCTTTCAGAGCGCTGCTCCTTCATCAGGTGAGTGGGAGTTCTGTTCACAAACAGGGCATAGAAAGACCACAAACTCAATTTACAAAATAATGGTTGGAATGCGAGTCTTTACAGGTAATCAAGTCTTAAAGGTACAGACAATGTGAGTGGGGAGAGGGTTAAGCACAGGTTAATACACATCTCTATAACCTGTGCTTAACTCTCTCTCCACTCACATTGTCTGTACCTTTTCAGACTTGATTACCTGAAAAGACTCGCATTCCAACCATTATTTTGTAAATTGAGTTTGTGTCTTTATATGCCCTGTTTGTGAACAGAACTCCCACTCACCTGGTGTTGTGAGACTTTTTACTATCCTCCCATCATCCATGGCAATCTGACTTGTGACACCATATTCATCCAGCATAATGGTCTTATAAAAATTGGATCTGTCGCACCCGATACAATAACAACCATGTGAAAACATGTAGAGGAACAGAAGAACCTGCACTTTCTTGCTCCAGTAACTTGCTACATAAACTCGCATTTGTGCACAGCAAGGTCCCAAAAATAATGATAAAGTGACTAGATCATCTTGTTTCAGTGACATACGTTGAGAGATAAATACCACCCAGGAACACATTGAGAAATTCCCCTGCTCTTCAAATCTAGCTCATGCATTCAAGGGACATTTGCAGTCGGCTTTCCGGGAGCGCTTTAGCTCGTAACCCTGCTCCTCCGCGATGATCACCGCTGGGAACAAGACATTTCCGCCCCCACTGCTTTACACTGAAGTGCGACACATGGCTAAACCGAGACAGAGCTCTTGACAGTTTTTTTTGTGTGCATCTGGAGTGTCCGGCTAAAGTCATCCATTGTGTAAAAAAATAATTTCTCCAAGATAAGCCTTTTCATGAATGATACACAGGTTTGATGCCAGTGGAATAAAAGGCCAGTGTGCTGAAACTTTCATACATTCCATGCGCTTAAATCTTGCACTACACTGGGATGATGGTTACCTGGACAGATTGGAGAAGCCGGGGTTGTTCTCCTTCAAGTAGAGAAGGTCGAGAGGAGATTTGATAGAAGTGTTGAAAATCATGAAGGGTCTCTCGTCTGGACAGAAGAGCAGGTAGAGTCAAACTGTTCCTTCCCATTGACAGAAGAGTCGAGAACCAGGGGACAACTTGAGGTTAAAAAAAAGAAAATGCTGGAAAAACTCAGCAGGTCAGGCAGCATCAGAATTTTCAGATCAAAGGTCACTCAACCTGAATTGTTCCCCACTAAAGCTGTCTGACCTGCTGAGTTTGTTTTTCTTTCAGATTTCCAGCATCTACAGTGGGGGAGAGCGCCTGGGGAAGATCTCTGTCAGAGAGTCGGTGCAGACTCGATGGACTAATGGCCTCTTCTGCACTGATGGTATCATATGATAGTAATAGATTGTGAGCAGGTTATAATTCTAGTGACTCCCTCTGAGCCTTTTCCAGTATCTGTCACCTGCCACTGGTGGAATTTAAAACTGGGCACATCCGGAACAGTGGATGCATCTGCAACATATAGACTGCAATGGTTCAAGAATGCAGCTCACTGCCACCTTCTCAAGGGCAGTCTGGAAAATGCAATAAATGCTGGGCTTGCCAATGATGCCCACATCTGGTGAATAATCAAGAAAAACAGTTGTGACCAGAAACAGCCAGTCCATATGGGAATGAATTGCTTACCATTCTTTAACACTGATCTATTTGGGAATCAATTAGTAACTAGACCTTAAAATCAATCCATATATGAACTAACTAGCAACTGGACCTAAAACCAATTCATTTGGGAACCAGCTCATAACTAGTCTCTGAAACCAATCACTGAATTAACATTTTATGGGCCATCTTACAAATACTTATTGAAAATTGATGATTTAAGAAAAGCATTGGGGAGACAAACATGGTAAAACAGGATAAGCATGATGTGGAGATGCCGGCGTTGGACTGGGGTAAACACAGTAAGAAGTTTAACAACACCAGGTTAAAGTCCAACAGGTTTATTTGGTAGCAAAAGCCACACAAGCTTTCGAGGCTCTAAGCCCCTTCTTCAGGTGAGTGGGAATTCTGTTCACAAACAGAACTTATAAAGACACAGACTCAATTTACATGAATAATGGTTGGAATGCGAATACTTACAACTAATCCAGTCTTTAAGAAACAAAACAATGGGAGTGGAGAGAGCATCAAGACAGGCTAAAAAGATGTGTATTGTCTCCAGACAAGACAGCCAGTGAAACTCTGCAGGTCCACGCAACTGTGGGGGTTACAGATAGTGTGACATGAACCCAATATCCCGGTTGAGGCCGTCCTTGTGTGTGCGGAACTTGGCTATCAGTTTCTGCTCAGCGACTCTGCGCTGTCGTCTGTCGCAAAGGCCGCCTTGGAGAACGCTTACCCGAATATCAGAGGCCGAATGCCCGTGACCGCTGAAGTGTTCCCCAACAGGAAGAGAATAGTCTTGCCTGGTGATTGTCGAGCGGTATTCATTCATCCGTTGTCGCAGCGTCTGCATAGTTTCCCCAATGTACCATGCCTCGGGACATCCTTTCTTGCAGCGTATAGAAGTTAAGATTTTAAGAGAGACAGAAGTAAGTCAATCTTTAATGGTGTAAGATAAGGAGATATGTAGTTCAGAAGGAGCATTGCCAGAAAAGGTGGTAATATGTGGAATTCATGGTGAGAAGAGTAGTGTTCTATTATATAAGGTAAGGTTGGGGAGTCTGGTAAGAAGTGGTGGTAGGAGTAATAGAGAAGTTATCTTATCCAGGAATACAGTTCATCCTTGGTAATGATATAGCAGGATCACAGGTGGGAGTGATGCCAGGGAAAAGCCAGTGGAAAAATAATGAAGTGTTACAGGAAGCATATCCTGGGATTTTTCCTGACTTTGTGGTAATGAGGTCACAAAGCCATAGGTTGAGACAGGAAGAGAAATCAAAGAGTAAAGGTAAAGAAGTTGAAGTTCACTTTTCAGAAACTATTTTTGATCAGATGGTTGAGAAAGAACAAGAACAGGTGGAGGATGAAGTGGATATTTTTACTTCAGGAAAATTAGCAGATTTACAACAGAACAATGTAGAGATAAAGCAGTTATATCAGAAAGCATACCCAGAAGAAGAATCTGAGTGCATGCCCAAATGCCTTAAAATGATGTCTTAATGATGAAGTGGAGACCGTTACATATTGAGGTGGATGAAAAATGGGCAGAAGTGCATCAAGTTGTATTACTGGTAGGTTATAGAAAGGGGATGCTGCGGGTAGCGCATGAAGTACCAGTAGGAGATCACTTGGGAGTGAGGAAAACTCAAGCAAAAATACAAAAAGATTTTTATTGGTCTGGTCTGCATAGAGATGTGGTTGAATTTTGCCATGCATGTCACACATGTCAGGTAATAGGAAAACCTCAAGTGGTGATAAAACCAGCACTCTGGATACCCATTCTGGCATTTGAGGAACCTTGTACAAAAGTCATAATTGATTGTGTAGGACCTCTCCCTAAAATGAAAAGTGGGAATCAATATTTATTGACTATAATAGATCTGTTTAGTCCATTTGAATTATTTTTGAGTATTGAGGTAAGAGGACCACTTAAATTGATCAAGGAGAAATTAGTGAGTCAGCTTTCTGAGACTACATTATTGAACTATGTGTCAAACTTTAGAGAAAGATTAACTAGGGCTGTGAGTTGGCTAGACAGCAGTTAAAAGTGGCACAGCATGTGATGAAAAAAGTGGATAAGAAATCAAAAATTTGGAGTTTTGCTCGTGAGGATAAAGTGTTGGTATTATTACCAGGGATAGGTGAACCTTTAAAAGCAAGGTTTAGTGGGCCTTATCAACTTGAAAGAAAATTGAATGAAGTGAATTACTTAATAAGAACGTCAGATAGAAGGAAAACTCAGTATGTGTCATGTGAATATGCTTAAAAGGTGTTTTGCTCGGAAGAGAAAGCAGAAGGAGGATGTGTTAGTTGTTACAATGCAGAGTGAAGAAATAAATCCAGATGATTCGGCATTTGACATTCCTCAAATTAGATTAGATCATTTGGAAGAAAATCATCTGCCTTATTTGCTGCTACTCTCGCAATTTTACACATTTGCACTTCTAACATTTCAAGTTGAAGGGTGTAAATTTCCCAGCCCACTGCTTGAGTAGTGCAGCGAGCCAGGAAATGTCAGCGGGAGGCCTGAAGTGGGAGTTGCGACCTGCGTCCAGCTAATTATGATTTTCCCAGGCCATTTTTTAAACATAATCAGCTTTGCACCGGAAATTAGCACAAGGCTGATTACAATATGGAAATTCCAATTTCTATGTTATTAGTGGGCCTGGGATGGTATCGTCCAGGCTCGTTAATGTTTGTCCACACGCGCCTCTGCCGGGAGAGATTCCCACCAGTGGGGATTAAAGCTAGTCCCCATCAACGGGGACCAGGCATGATGATCTCGCTGGTGGGGACAGAGGCCATTGAGGGCCCCCCACAGGAGGATGGGGACAGGCGGTGCGCCCCTTGGGTAGTGCCAGCCTGGCACCCTGGCAGTGCCAGCCTGGCACCTTGGCAGTGCCCACTGGGCACTTGGGGAGGTCACATAAGCTGGAGATACAGCGGGAGTCGGTGAAACTGGTGAACAGGAGGCCAGCGATGGGGGGCCAGTGTGCAGATTGGCACATGCACAGTGGCCCACTCAGCACGCTAATCCTGGCTTCCCGGGCAGGATTAGGCCCCACCCTGCCTTACCGGCGTGAATCTCCCAGTGGACTCTGGAGGATAGAGTGTTGGAAATCCATCCCACTAAGTACGTCCAAAAAACGGGCAGGAAAATCTCCCGCTTCCTGGGAGATTTTCCTGCCCATTGGATGCTTAGATTTTTTGGGGGGAAAATCGCCCCAGAAATTGTCTTTCCAGTTCCTGACATTCTAATTCTCCCTCTTTTCCTTTTTCCGTGGAATTGCCTCTCTCTCTTTCTGTTGCTTCGAATTCCAATTCAAGCTGTCTCATTTCCTTTTCATGTTGCAATTGGCTAAATTATTTTTGCTGTTCAGGCTGTTTCATTTGTAATTGAATACTAGCTGTTTCCAATTCAGACTATGTTTCTGGCTATTCTAAATGCTGAGCTATCACTGCAATTACCTCTGCCTTCCTTGCCCTTTCACGTAACATCAACTGCAGTTTGTTGCAAATTCCAAAAGCTTTGCTTTAATCATCTTTTGTGAACCACTCTAAGTGACTTCTTCCACACCCAGGAAAACCTTAACTATTGAACGAGCCATTTTTCCACAAGGCACTCCCTATTTAAGCTAACCAAATTCAACACCTGAAAAGAATACACAGATATTCAACACTCACTGTCTTTGAGTTCAGTAATCCTAAACCAAACAAGGAATTGTAGTTTTTAACCCCGCAAGAACCCCCAATTTTGTTAGGGACCAGTTCAGAAACTACAAGGTATATTATGAAGTTAGCCTAAACCCCAACTATTTTTGATTTTGGCATTAGTGCGAGCATGAACTGTTTCATTCCAGATGTGATTCTATTGAACCACTAGGAAGCTTTCATCATTACAAACTTTATTTTTAACAATGCAGTTTAAATATAACAAATGAATTAGCTTACTCTGAACAATTGAAATACTTAAACATGACAAGATACAATTCTTAACTGCTAAACTATCTCTATTAGTTCCAATTTAAGCAATATCTCTCCATGACATAAACTCCTCTTCAAAATCAGTTGGCAAATAATATAGGTTTACATGGTTTGTACTTGGTACCAGTCCTCAAGCCTTTCAACACCCCTGGACAGAGATACAGAGAGACACCTGTCTTCTGACTCTTGGACAGTAGCCTCAAGAGAAAGACGTGTCTTCAAACAGCAGAACTCCAGAGAGAGAAAGAGAGAAAAACATCTCTTGTCTCTTGCAGACCCCATCAGACAACTGCCTGTTTGTCTCTCTGTAAGCTTACGATTTACATGACTCTCTCATCAACAATCTAATTATCCGACACTGAAACCCCAGGGGAAAATCCTGAAATACACAAAAAATGCATTAGCTCAAATTAAAACAAACACCCCATTATCTAGGATCAATTATGCTTTTGCATTCTCAGCATGTGGGCTACCAGTTAAAGAAAATCAGCACCGCAATCAGAAATTTAAAACATTCCCTTCACAAGAACCATGATAACAGATACATTTCTTAAAGGCACTGTATCATTACAAGTACTATTACAATGCTGTGTCGAGTGCCTTTAGCCATTCCATAATATCACTTGGACTAAATCAAATTATGAAATGCTGTGATGCTGGGGACCTCCGATGGAGGTTCAGATGGATCGATCATCCGCTCATCACTTCTGACTGAAGATGACTGCAAATACTTCAGCCTTGAGGATGAGGATATTGTGGGAGCCTGCTCCTGCAGTGAATTGTTTAATTGTCCACCACCATTCACGACTGAATGTGGCAGGACTGCAGAGTTTTGATCTGATCCATTGGTTGTGGATTTGCTTATCTCAGTCTAACATTTGCTGCTTCTGCTGTTTGGCACTCAAGTTGTCCCGTGTTGTAGTTTCACCAGGTTGACACCTCATTTTTAGGTATGTTTGGTGTTGTTCCTGACCTGCCCTCCTGCACTCTTCGTTGAATCAAAGTTTATCCCCTGACTTAATTGTAATGATAGGATGGGGATATACCAGGTCATGGGATAGTGGAGCATCAACAACAACCTCAAGTTGCGAGATAAGAAGTGAGGGCAAAACCACACTTATTTCAACAAGGAGATTGAGTGTTAGTGTGTAATTATGCCACAAGTGAGAAATGGGTACGAGCAATGGTTTTAGCAAAAATAAGGCCCAATTTCTTACAAGGTTAAAACAGAAGATGACTAGTTTGGCAAAGCCTTGCTGACCAATTGTGGCCTTCTCAAAATGATTTCACTGAATCATCTTCAGAAGTACCCACTTCTTTAGTCCCTGGTGCTGTGAATACTATTACAGAAAACTTAGTTGAATCTGAGTTGCCTGATGATTGTGTCTTTGTTACTATACAATGTGAGAATGATGCAGAATTAATTCCAAGAGAGGATGTATCTACTGAAGATCCAAATCATAATTCTGGAGCCAAATTCTGGAATATTGTATACAACCAAAGAGGAATAGACATCCTCCTGATCGACTATGTTATTGACTGTGTATAATCATTAATGATGCACAGTACAGTGTCGAGAATATTATTGATCCTATGAATAACATTGTATTAATTTGTTGTCATAACCACAGAAGGGAGGGATAGAAACATAAAAACGTATAAGATAGGGGCAGGAGGAGGCCATTTGGCCCTTCAAGCCTGTTCCGCCATTCATCATGGACATGGCTGATCATCCAACTCAATAACCTAATCCTGCTTTCTCCCTGTAACCTTTGATCCTATTCGCCCCAAATGTTATATCTAGCCACCTCTTGAATTGTTTGTCAGACCGCTCCCGGCCCACACCTCATCTGCATGAATGCCCATCCATGAGGTTCCCACTGGGGCACACCCCTTGGCACAGGTTGGTACTGCCAGGTGGCACTGCCAGGATGGCATTGTGCCAACCTGGATGTCCCAACCTGGCAGTGCCAGGACACTGCTTGGCCATGTCCTTCATTCCCCAGGGGCTATACTTACCTTTTGCCCCTGGGGAGACCCCCATGACAGGTTCATGTCTGTGAATCTTTTGTAAACCATGCCGATGTCACAGTCGGCACGGTTTGCATGTTCTCCCCATATTTGCGTAAGTTTCCTCCGAATGCTCCGATTTCCTCCCACAATCCAAAGATGAGCGCATGAAGTGGATTGGCCAAGCTAAGTTGCCTCCTAGTGTTAGGGAGATTCGCAGGGTAGATACGGAGATAGGGCCGAGGTGGGATTGTTATCAATGCAGGCTCGATGTGCCGAAAGGTCTCCTTCTGCGCTGTAGGGATTCCATGTATTCTAAGATACGGCAGGAGGGGGGGGGGGAGTGTTTTATTATATTAATATACATGCAAATACATGTAAATCAGGTTCACACCCGTTATGGGTTCTTGCCAGCAAGAACTGCGACTTGTAGATCTTGAGCCACCACTGGCATTTGCATGGACAGCAAATGCAAGCTCAAGATTGTGTATAAATCCCACATAGATAGGACATTATAGAATCAGAGGAAAAACTCTCTGTTGGTTGAAGTTATGGTAAGAAGTCTCACAACACCAGGTTAAGGTCCAACAGGTTTATTTGGTAGCACGAGCCACAAGCTTTCGGAGCACTGTCCCTTCATCAGGTGAGTGGGAGTTCTGTTCACAAACAGGGCATATATAGATACAAACTCAATTTACAAGATAATGGTTGGAATGCGAGTCTTTACAGGTAATCAAGTCTTAAAGGTACAGACAATGTGAGTGTATTGTCACATCTCTTTAACCTGTGCTTAACTCTCTCTCCATTCACATTGTCTGTACCTTTAAGACTTGATTACCTGTAAAGACTCGCATTCCAACCATTATCTTGTAAATTGAGTTTGTATCTTTATATGCCCTATTTGTGAACAGAACTCCCACTCACCTGATGAAGGGGCAGTGCTCCAAAAGCTTGTGGCTTGTGCTACCAAATAAACCTGTTGGAATTTAACCTGGTGTTGTGAGATGTCTTACTGTGCTTACCCCAGTCCAGCACCGACATCTCCACATCATGGTTGAAGTTATACCATGGAGATGGTTGTGGTTGTTCAAGATCAATCACGTCAGTTCAAGGACTTCACTTCAGTAGTTCCTCAGGGAAGTGTTCCAGGCCCAACCATCTTCAGCTGCTTCATCAATTACCTTCCTTCCATCATAAGGTCAGAGGTTGGGATGTTTGCTGAGGATTGCACAATGCTCAGCATCATTTGTCCAAATAAACAAGACCCGGACAATATCGAGACTTGGGCTAACAAGTGACAAGTAACATTTGTGCCACACAAGTGCCAGATTGATGATATTGTGCCTTAGGAAATGATTTATATTATGTTTCTTGTGATGGGTATGTTTAAAATTCAACTCTGAGTTGCCAATATCAATTGCCTGATGCCAATCTGCCTATGAACTCAACAGCTACGTGTTAAGGATGCAAGAGAATAATTGATCCTGGGAATTGGAGTGTTTGTTTTAATCTGAGCTAATGCAGTTTTGCTTATTGTTGTTTTCTCCCCTGTGGCCTCAGAGTATGGTTTATTAGGTTGATTGACAAGAGAAAGAGTCATGTGCTAATGGGAGTAGATAGATTTACAGGGACAAGCAGGCAGATTCCGCTTGGATCTGCAAGAAGCAAAAAGTGCTTCTCTCTCTCTTTATGAAGTCAGCTGTTTGGGACCAGCTCGGAAATAGATCTCTCTTTCCCGAGGTGTTCTGGAGACTTGAGGACTGGTCAGCCTGTTTTTTTTGCTAACTGATTTTGAAGAGGAGTTTAAGTCTATAAGACGAGTATTGCTTTAACTGGAAATAATAGAGATAGGTTAGCAGTTAAGAATTGTAACTTGTCATGTTTAAGCATTTCAACTGTTGAAAGTTAAGCTAATTAATTTGTTGTATTTAAACTGTATTGTTAAAATAAAGTTTGTTTTGATAAAAGCTTCCCAGTGTGTCAACAGAATCACAACTGGAATGAAACAGCTTATCTTCACACTAATGCCAAAATAAAAAGAAATAGGGTTCTAGTCGGGTTTCATGACATACTTTGGGGTTTCTGATCTGGTCCCTATGAGACGCTCGTGTACCTTTAAGAATTTTTTTAAAATCATGCTCTCTCTGCAGTTGTAAGCAGGCCTTTTGGTTTTATTGTTGCTGGGCTGTCTGCTAGGAGTCTTTTTATTGCTGCTTCAATGGTTTAAATGGGGTTTTGTTTATTTTTACTCAGGGTCTCCGGTACTTTCTGAGATCTTTTTATGACACTGCATTATGAGGAGAAAGATTGATTGACAAGTCAAATTCAGATTGTTCCTCCCCAGAAGAATCCAAGAATTCACTTTTCAGTTTTGTGTTTAGAGTCAGATGCTGTCCTGGTTATCAAATGTCAGGCAGGCTTTCTCTCTCTCTCTCCCTGGTGTTTTGTGAAGCTGTTCTAACTTCAAGCTTGTCTGTGTATGATTAAGTAGCATCCAACCAAAGGACTAACTTCCAGCATCACGTGAGCATTTGTATTTTCTGTGCTAAATCTATGGCAAGGGTTTTATTTATGGGATTTGTTTGGTTGGAATGGTATTTAGCTGTTAAGGTTTATACAATATCATGGTTGATTTATTTTTTTGTTTGTAATTGGTAAAATATATTGCTAATTTTCTTTCCATACAAATTTACTGTATTCTTAAATAAACTTTGTTTGCTAAAAGCTCCCTAGTAGGTCATTTAAATCATACCTGAAGTGAAACACCTAATGCATACCCTAGCCAAAATCAAATTGCAAAATTTATGATCCAGACGAACTTCATAAAACACTTTGGAGTTTCTGACCCGAATTATAACATCTAAAACAGACAATGACCATCTCAAACAAGAGAAAATCTAACCACTGCTTCATCAATTATCTTCCTTCCACCATAAGGTCAGAAGTGGGGATATTCACTGATGACTGTACAGTGTTCAGCACCATTCATGATTCCTCAGATACTGAAGAAGACAGTGCCCACATGCAGCAAGACCTGGACAGTATCCAGGTTTGGCCTTTTAAGCGACAAATAAGATTCATGCCACACGAATGCCAGGCAATGACCATCTCCAACAAGAGAGAACATAACCATCTCCTCTTGAAATTCAATGGTACTACCATCACTGAATCCCCCACTATCAAAATCCTGGGGGTTACCACTGACAAGAAACTGAACTGGACGAGTCATTAACAACTGTGGCCACATGAGCAGGTCAGAGGCTGGAAATCCTGTGGCGAGGAACTCACCTCCTGACTCCTCAAAGCCTGTCCAACATTTATGAGACACAAGTCAGGAATGTGATGAAATACTCTCTACTTTGTTGGATGAGTGCGGCTTCAACAATCCTCAAGAAGCTCTATACCATCCAGGACTAGGCAACCCACTTGTTTGGCACAGTATTCACAAACGTTCAATCACTCCACCCTCAGGAAAAAAATGGCAGCAGTATGTATGGTGTACCAGATACACTGTAGGAACTCACCAAACTTCCGTAGACACCACCTTCCAAACCCACGACCCACGACCATTATAGGAATAGGGCGACAAATACATGGGAACATCACCACCTTGAAGTACCAGTGGAAGTGACACACCATCCTGACTTGGAAACATATCGTCGTTCGTTGATTGCTACTATGTCAACATCATGGAACTCCCTCCCTAACAGCACTGTGGGTATAGCACATTTCAGGGATTACAGCACTTCAAGAAGGCCTCTCACTATCACCTGCACAAGGGGAATAAGGGGATGGGCAACAAACTGGCCCAGTCCGTGACACCCACGTCCCAGCAATTAATGAAAATGACAATATGCAGATCACTGCGGTGTTCCTGTGATCAATCTCAGTACAGCTTACTGCAGTGTTGCTGTGATCAGCAGGAGTGTTGAATGATGCAGTGCTGCTCTGATCACTGTGAGTGTAGATTATTATTGCTGTCATCAGTGTTAGTGCACATTACCACAGTGCTCCTAGGATCAGCATGAATGCAGGTTCCTGCAGTGTTGCTGCAATAATCTCAGTGCAGATTACTGCAATGCTGCCGTAGTTAGTGTGAGTGCAGAATAATGCAATGTTGCTATGATCAGTGCAAATGTAAATTACTACAGTGCTCCTGAACCAGCATTAATGCAGATTACTGCAGTGTTGGTTTAATCAGATTGAGTGTAGATTCCTGCAGTGCTGCTAGGATCAGTGAAAATGCAGATTACTGTAGTGTTGCTGTGATCAGTGTGAATGCAATTTACTGTGGCGTTGTTGGAATCACAGTGAGTGAAGCTTTCTGCAGTACTGCTATGACAGTGTGAATGAAGGTTAATACAGCGCTGCTTTGACCCATGTCAGTCCAGATAACTGCAGTGCTGCTGTGATCACTGTAGTGCAAATTACTGCAGTGTTCCTGGAATCATATGAGTGCATATCACTACAGTGCTGCTGTGATTATTGTGAGTGTAGATTACTGTAGGGCTGCAGGCATAAGTGTGAATGCAGATTCCTGCAGTGCTGCAAGCATCAGTATAAGTGTAAATTACTGCAGTGTTGTTTTGACCATGGTGAGTGTAAATTACTGCAGTGCTGCAGCATTGTGAGGGCATTGTGCCATCCTCAGTGGGAGTGCAGATGACTGCAGTGTTGCTGCCATCAGTCTCAATGCAGACTACTTCAGTGTTGCTGTAATCGCTGCAAGTGCAGATTACTGCAATGTTGCTGCGATCAGGGTAAATGCAGAATACTGCAGTGCTGCCGCCATCAATCTCAATGCAGATTGCTGCAATGCTGCTGTGATCCGTTTGAGTGCGGATTACTGCAGTACTGCTGTCAGTGAGGCAGATTACTGCAGTGCTACAGCGACCATCATAAATGCAGATTACTGCAGTTTTGCTGCAGTCAATCTTAGTGCAGGTTACAACATTGTTGCCATCATCAGTGAGAGTGCAGATGACTGCAGTGTTGCTGCCATCAGTCTCAATGCAGATTACTGCAGTGCTGTTACAATCAGTGTCAGTTCAGATGACTGCAATGCTGCTGTGATCAGTTTGAGTACCAATTACTGCAGTGCTACAGCAACCAGCATGAGTGCAGATTACTGCAGTCAGTCTCAGTGCAGTTTACTGCAGTGCTGCGGTATTGTGTGAGGGCTGATTACAAAATTGCTGCCATCATCAGAGTGAATGCAGGTTTCTGCATTGCTGTTTGGATCAGTGTGAGTGCAGATTACTTTACTGCAATGCTGCTGTGTTCAGTATGAGTGCAGAATAATGCAGCGTTGCTATCATCAAGGCAGATTAGTATATTGTTGCTGGGATCACTGCAAGTGCAGATTACTGCAGTGCTGCTGTGATCAGTGTGAGAATGCACTCGCCCCATCACACACACGTATAATACCTTGAGGCAATCTTTCTGTCTCTCCATCTTCATTCATGGTATCAATATGTTTCATTCTTGCTACTTTGTTATGGTCCCCTCTCAATTTCAGCACTCTTTATCAAATATTTTCGCATACTCTTGTCTCCCTTCTCTTCTCTCCTCCTCATCTCTCTCTCTCCATTTTGCTCTTCTTTAATACTCTACCTTTTGACCTGTATCCTCCTCATCTTCAACTCCCCTTTTCATTCCTCAGTCTCTTCATTCTTTTTCACTCTCTCAATTGTCCTCTCTCTCTCTTAAACCTTTATTTTTCCCTCCAACATGTTCCTCTTTGTCCTCTCTTTTTTCTTCTGGGCTTTTTTGAATTTCTTCTTTCCTTCTGTGGCCTTTACCACTCTCCTTTTCCACTCTTCGCTCGCAGCCTTTCCTCTTTGCTTCTTGTCTCTTTCCTCTACTTCCTTTCTATCCACCTGGTTTTCCTTGTTCCTACTTTCCTCCGTGCTCTTTTCTCCTCCACTTTTCTCCTGGCTCTTTCCTCCTCTTCCTTCTTTCCCTCCTTTCACTCGCTTTCCCCCTTCTCCCGCTACATCCCTCTTTCCACTTCACTCATTCTCTCTCTTTCTGCCTTTCTTCTTCCATCTCTCAGCACTTTTTTCCCAAAATCATTCTTTATTCACAAAACTGATAAAAGTACATTCCATGACCTTTCAAATCTGACATTATGTAAAGGGCTAACCAGATCAGGTTCTTCAAATACTGTCTGTTACTCACTGCATTTACAGTTACAGTTGGTATTTGCAAGATTCATTACATATCAAACACATAGCCTGACGGGTTTTATCCTTTTTTCTGCCCCTCGGTACACTATGGCAAATGGACCTTAGATTGTGACCTTTCCCTATGCATCAGAATGTCCTTCAGCAATAGCCCTGGACTGCTGAATGTGTCAGTCTGCAACACTTGGTCAAGGACAATTTCTTTTGCACTGGACAGTTTCAGGCAAACCAAAGAGTGTCTTTCAGCAAGTTGATTGTCCTCCACCTGCTTTTGATGTTTATCCCGGAGTGCAGCCCTGAGTACAGCTCAGAGTACTGCATGATGGAGCTGCTCGGGATCATAGAATCCCTACAGTGCAGAAGGAGGCCATTCGGCTCATCAAGTCTGCACTGACCACAATCCCACCCAGGTCCTATTCCCGTAACCCTTCATATTTACCCTGCTAATCCCCCTGACACTAGGGTTAATTTAGCATGGCCAATCCACCTAGCCTCTTTGGACTGGGGAAGGAAACCGAAGCACCTGGAGGAAACCCACACAGACACAGGGAGAACGTGCACACTCCACATAGACAGTCACCCGAGGCCGGAATTGAACCCAGGTCCCTGGCGCTGTGAGGTAGTAGTGCTAACCACTGTGCCACCGTGCCGCCCCGGATGAACCTCAACAAAAGCCACCGTATCTTTATCTGGACCTTCATTGCAAAGGTACATTCCAGAAGGAGGTGGGTGAGGGTCTCTTCCCCACTACAACTGCCTCAAGAGGTAGCTTGTGGAGGTGGTGAGACACCAGGCATGCAGGAAGGATCTGATGGGGTGGAACCTTCTCATCAACAGCCAAGCTCCATCTTGATGCCTGTTTGAAAGTTCAGGCAATGAAGCGTTCTGAGAAATAACTTTGACAGACTGCTCAGGGACTGATCCAACAGGATCCACCATCTTCTTTTCTCACCTTAAGAATGTCACATGCCTGATGCAATTGGGGTCAAAGGTGTTTTTCTAGATTAACTTCACCACGAGTGACAATTGGTAAGGCACAGGCCAGCTATCTGGAACATTCTGTGGCAGCATGTCCAAACCAAACCTTCACACCATAGAGAACAGATAGAACCTCAGCACATCACAACATTTGGTTCATTCAGCTAAGTCAAAGCTTGATTCAGCTCCACATAAAGGTGCACATCAGGATGAGAGCTTCTTTTTATTCATCCACATTTTTATTGATTTGTTCATGGGACAATTGGCTGGGTCAGTATTTATTGCCCGTTCCTGAGAGCATTTAAGAGTCAACGACATTGCTGTGGGATTGGAGTCACATGTTGGCCAGATTGAATAAGGACAGTAGATTTCCTTTCCTAAAGGACATTAGTGAACCAGATGGGTTTTTACAACAATCGACAATGGTTTCATGGTCATCATTAGACTTTGAATTCTAGATATTTCTTGAATTCAAATTTCACCATCTGCCATGATGGGATTCGAACATGGGTCTCTGGATTACTAGACCAGCGACAATACCACTGCACCACTGCTAGACCAGTTTCATTGCCCATCCCTAATTGCCCTTGAGAAGGTGGTGGTGAGCTGCCTTCTTGAACTGCTGCAGTCCAAAAGATGCGCAGGTTAGATGGGTTCGCCATGCTAAATTGTCCCTTAGTATCCAAAGATGTGTAGATTAGATGGAATAGCCATGCTAAATGCACAGGGTTATGGGGATAGAGAAAAGGGGAGGGCCTGGGTAAGATGCTCTTTCAGAAAGTCGATGCAGACTCGATGAGGCGGATGGCCTCCTTCTGCACTTAAGGGATTCTTATGGCTCTATGGTTTGCTCCATGTGGTGTAGGTACACACACAATGCTGTTAGGGAGGGAGATGTAGGTTCTTCTTCTAGCGACAGTAAAAGAATGTCGCTACAGTTCCAAGTCAGGATGCTGCATAGTTTGGAGGGGAGTCTTAAAATGGTGTGGTTCCCATGCATCTGCTGCCGTTGACCTTTTTGGTGGTTGAGGTTTTTAGGGTTTGGAAGGAGCTGTCGAAGGAGCCTTGGTCAGTTGTTGCAGTACTTGTAGATGATACACACTGCTGCCACTGTGCATCGGTGGTGGAGGGTGTGAATGTTTATTGTGGTGGATGGGGTGCTAATTAAGCAGGCTGCTTTGTCTTGGAACTGCACTTTCTATCTGGGATTGAATCTGCTTGACGTTCCCTGTCCCTGCTCTATGTTCCCCTGTATCTGCTTCACATTCCCCTGTATCAAGCGGGCTGCTTTGTCCTGGTGTTGAGCTTCTTGAGTGTTGTTGGTGCTGCACTCATCCAGGCAAGTGGAGAGTGTTCCATCACACTTGTGACTTGTAGATGGTGGAGAAGCTTTGGAGAGTCAGGGAATGAGTTACTCGCTGCAGGATTCCCGGATTCTGACTTGCTCTGGTAGCCAAAGTGTGGGTAGTCCAGTTCAGTTTTTGGTCAGAGGCAACCCACGGTGTGTTGATAGTGTTGGCTAGCTTTTTCTCCCGTCTTCTCTCTTTCAGTGACTTTCCTTTCCCCCCACCTTGTTTTATTCTGCTGTCACTTTATTGTGCCTCAGTCTCCACAAGGGTGACACAGTGACTGAACTACATTAACGTGAAGTATTTGTGTCCGTGTATGAGAGAGAGAGGAGGAGCTGGGCACAACCCAAAGAGGTGAGGCTGCAATGAGAAAGGAGTGTGTGAGAGACACAGAGAGAGACCCTGCACACATGAAGGCGGCTTGGGACCTCTTTGCAACCTTGGAGGAAACCTGACTGTAGGAAATCCACCCCACCCCTCCCAAACCCAGCAACATGCAGCTGAACGGTGGCTCCGGGCTTGGTGCTGCAGTCAGCGAAGGTTTAGCCCGCCTGGGCTGGCCTTGAATCCAGCGCAAATGCAGCCGCAGAGGACGGCGTCGGTGCCGCCTGCAGCCAACGGCATCCCGGGCCAGGAGGATGCATCTGCGGAGGTCCGGGAGGAGGTGAGCCCAGGGCAGGACGAGGGAGGAGAGGGGAAGGGTTATTGACAACCCCTGTGAGGTGCAAGCAACACCTGGGTGGATTTTATTTTTTGGTGCGGGATAGGAAAGTTGCAATGAATTTTGTGAAATAATTTATTTTAAAATGCCACACACAAAGCTGAATATGGGCATATTCTGCAGATCATTATCGTGCAGGTGTACTCATCCAGGGGAAATGAGGGGGGGGGGGTAACTCTCCTGTCTTAAATGCAGTGTCTGCTTTAATTGTGTTTCTTATTTTTTGTTTTGCTGAGGTGGTTTGTTAAGTTTACGGCGGCGTTTCGGGTTTAGGTTAATTGCAAGCCTTTGTAAATAATGGGATATGTGATTGGAATTGAAAGAAGGGAATGAGATATCCCCCTGCAGAGGGAGAGAGACAGAGACGAGAGAGAGGGAGTGACAGTACAGACTCAGAGAGAGAGTGTGTGTGTGGGGCAGAGACACCTCGACATAGTGTGACAGCAATCCAGATGGAGAGTCTGAGGGCAAGAGATGGGTATAGACAGTTTGGTCGATGGATTGAATGAAAACAGACCCCAAATGGAGAGAGAGAGAGAAACGGAGAAAGCGAGACACAGGGAGAGGCAGAGATAGTTCCCCAGCTACAGAAAGGAGAGACCTGTGTATAACCAGAAGCGGGAAGGAAAGCTTGGTAGGGAAACCCTGAGATTCCTCTGGGAAGAAAACAGCTAACATGGGTTAGGGAGGGAGACACAGACGGGGGAAACACGTTGAAGCAAAGAGGCAAAGCGGAGGGTGTTTACCTCAATTCCACGGTTAAAAAGATATGGGGAATGCCCAGGACGTGGGAATGTCAGAGACCCCGCGGTCTCCGAGTTCAGAGGGACTCCCCAGAGGGTCTGAACCAGAGCAAGAGTAGCCAGGTTGGTGTGGAAGGGATCCTGTTAAAACGCCATCAGAGAGATAAGGGGCAAGAGCCTTGGTCTTACCGGTGACCGCTGTGTGTGTCTGTGTGTCAATGCCTCACTGTGCACCGGCTGAGATGTGCCTGCCATGTGTGTGTGTTTCCTCGTACTGCAGTCTTCTCACTGCAGTTTAATGCAGGGGCCTCTGATGGGAACCAGTGAAGCGTTTAAAAGACTGGGATTTGTTGTCTGCCGCCACCACCAGCTGCTTCCATTTTAGCACACCTCAGATCCATTACCCCCCCGCCAGGCAGTCGGCTGATATACCTGCGATTTAACTCATAGAGCCGGGGAGGATATACCATCAGGATGATGTCATTGAGATACGAGAGCAGAGCTTTTTGTTTGGACATGTGTGGGGATTGTGCACACTATCTGGGGATTGTACACATTATCTGGGATTGTACCCAGTATTTCATATTGTACCCAGTAACTGGAATTCTGCACACTGTCTGGGATTGTCTCAGTATATGTGGAAATGTACCCAGTATGCCTTTCATTATACCCACTATCTGGGAATGTACCCTGTACCTAGATTGTAGCCAGTATATGGGATTTATCCCATATGAGATGTTGGAATATCATCATGGAATCATCAGCAGTCTAGACGGTCATTCAGCCCATTCTGCGTGTGCCAGTTTTTTTGAGTGAGCTGTGCAATTTAGTGCCAAATTCCAGTTTCCTCCTGTAACCCTGTGAATTAGTCCTCATAACTATATGTCCAATTGCCTTTTGAAAATTCCTATGGAGTCTGATTCCACCACCTGTCAGCTGGTGCACACGGATCATTTTATTGTCCCTTGCATTTCTGTTTGCAATTATTGGAAGTATCTGATCACTAGTTACCAATCCACTTACCAGAAGAAACAGTTTCTCCCTACTTTCTCTATCAAAACCCCTCACAATTTGGAATACCTCTATCAAATTTTCCCTTAATCTTGTCTCCTGTCAGAAAAATTCTACTTGCTCCAATCTCTCCCCAAAACTGGAGACCATCAGCCTGGTAAACCCCTCTCCAAGTACTTCACGTTCTTCTTAAAGTGTGATGCCCAGAATTGTACACCATGTTCAAGCTGAGGCTTAACAGTGGAAGTGTAAAGGTTTAGTATGACTTCCTTGTTTGCACACTGCCCCTCCCCAACCCACCGCCCACAGTATGAAAGGCAACAATCCCAAAAGCTTTCTTAACTGCCTTATCAACTTGCCCTACCATTTTTAATGATTTGTGAATATGCATCTGCAGCTGTCTCTGCTCTTGCACTCTTTAAAAATAGTACCAATTAGATTATATCATTTTTCCATACTCTTTCTCTCTTAGCAGCATTAAATTACAACTGCTATGTGTCAGCTCATTTTACCATCTCCTCCTGGAGTCACCTGCTCACAATTTACTACATTGGCAAGTTTTGTATCATCTACAAACTTTGAAATTGTACTCCTTATATCCAGGTCCAGGATATTTACATATAAAACAAAAAAAGCATTAATCTTACAATCAACCCCAACCAGAGGAGACCTCACTGTGTACTCTTCCATAGTCAGAAACCCCTTCACCACTATTCTCTGCCTCCAATCCCTTAGCCAATTAACTATCCAAGTGACACTGTTCCTTTATTCCCACATACTTCCATTTTATGAATAAATTAATTATGTGGTACTTCATTAAATGCTTTTGGGAAGTTCATATTTACGACAGCTAATCCACTACTTTCATCAACCTTCCCCATTATTTAATGAAGAATTGTACTCACTATCCACGATTATTCCCCTTATCTGAATTCTGATTGGTTTTGGGGAATGTACTTGGTACCCAGGATTGTCCTCATCATTTTAGACTTCACTCCCTACCTGGGATTGTTCCCAATACATTTTTATTTATTTGTTCATAGAATGTGGGCATCACTGGTTAGGCCAGCATTTATTGCCCATGCGAGGACGCTGATGAGCCGCCATTTTGAACCACTGCAGTCCATGTGGGGTAGGTACACCCACAGTGTTGTTAGAAAGGAAGTTCCAGGATTATGACTAAGCGACAGTGAAGCAACGGCGAAATATTTCCAAGTCAGGGTGGTGTGTGGCTTGGAAGGGAACTTCCAGGTGGTGGTGTTCCCATGAATCTATTGCTCTTGTCCTTCTAGGTGGTAGAGGTCACAGGTTTAGAAGATGCTGTTGAAAAAGCCATGGGGAGTTGCTGCAGTGCCTCTTCTATATGGTATACATTGCTGCTATTGTGCATCAATGGTGGAGAGAGTGAATGTTCATTGTGGTGGATGGGCTGCTCATCAAATAGGCTGCTTTGTCCTGGAATTGCACTCTCTATCTGAGATTGTATCTGCTCAACATTCTCCAGTACCTGTTCCACATTAACCTGTACCCTGCTCCACGTTCCCCAGTCCCTGCTCCACGTTCCTCAGTCCCTGCCCCACGTTCCCCTGTATCTGCTCCACGTTCCCCCGTATCTGCTCCACGTTCCCCCGTACCTGTTCCCCGTTCCCCCGTACCTGTTCCCCGTTCCCCCGTACCTGTTCCCCGTTCCCCCGTACCTGTTCCCCGTTCCCCCGTACCTGCTCCCTGTTCCCCCGTACCTGCTCCGCATTCCCCCGTACCTGCTCCGCATTCCCCCGTACCTGCTCCGCATTCCCCCGTACCTGCTCCGCATTCCCCCGTACCTGCTCCGCATTCCCCTGTACCTGCTCCGCATTCCCCTGTACCTGCTCCGCATTCTCCCGTACCTGCTCCGCATTCCCCCGTACCTGCTCCGCATTCCCCCGTACCTGCTCCGCATTCCCCCGTACCTGCTCCGCATTCCCCCATACCTGCTCCGCATTCCCCTGTACCTGCTCCGCATTCCCCGTACCTGCTCCGCATTCTCCTGTACCTGCTCCGCATTCTCCTGTACCTGCTCAGCATTCTCCTGTACCTGCTCCGCATTCTCCTGTACTTGCTCCACATTCTCTTGTACCTGCTCCGCATTCCCCTGTACCTGCTCCACATTCTCCTGTACCTGCTCCACATTCCCTTGTATCTGCTCCACATTCTCACGTATCTGCTCAACATTCCACATTCTGTTCCATGTTCCTCTCTTCCACTTCCATGTTCCCATGTTCCTATTATTGTTGAATCATAAGAAAGTACAGATCAGAAGGAGTCAATTCAGTTCATCATGCCTGTGCCAGCTCTCTTAGACAGCTATCCAACTAGTTCCACTTTCCCCCTCAATTCCAATTAATCCCGCAAGTTTGTCCCCTTCAAATATTTGTCTAATTCCTTTGAACAATATTGTTGAATCTTCTTTCAACCAATGCAATGTTTTCTCATGTTGCATCTGGTTCTATTGACAATTACCTCAATTTGATGTCCTCTGGTTATTAACCTTTCTGCCACTGGAAGTAACTCCTCCTTATTTACTCTGTCAAAACTGTTCATGATATTGAACAGCTCTATCAAACTTCCTCTGAACTTTCCCTGCTCCAGGGTGAACCACAGCTTCTCCAGTTTCTCCACATAACAGAAGTCCCTCATCCCTGATACCATTCAAATAAATCTTTTCTGCTGCCTTTCTAAGGCCTTGAACTCCTTCATAAAGTATGATGGCCAGAATTGGATACAGTACTCCAGCTGAGTCTTAACCTGTTGTTATAAATGTTTGGTATAGTTTCCTTGCTTTTGTATGTATATGTCTGTGTTAATAAAGCAATGGATGCAGGTGCAGCAGGCAATAAAAAAGGCAAATGGTATGTTGGCCTTCAAAGCAAGTGGATTTGAGTGCAGGAGCAGGGATGTCTTGATGTGATTATGCAGGGTCTTGGTGAGGCCACACCTGGAATATTGTGTGCAATTTTGGTCTCCTTATCTGAGGAAGGATGTTCTTGCTCTCGAGGGAGTGCAGAGAAGATTTACCAGACTGATTCCTGGGCTGGCCGGACTGACATATGAGGAGAGATGGAATCGGTTAGGATTGTATTCACTGGAGTTCAGAAGAATGAGGGGGGGATCTCAGAGAAAACATATAAAATTCTAAACAGACTAGATAGGGTGGATGCAAGGATATTCCTGATGGTGGGGGTGTCCAGAACCAGGGGTCACAGTTTGAGGATACAGGGCAGAACATTTAGGACAGGAATGAGGATAAATTTCTTCACCCAGACAGTGGTCAGCCAATGGAATTTTCTACCACATAAAGTAGTTGCAGCCAAAACATTGAATGCTTTCAAGAAGCAGTTGATATAGCACTTGAGGCGAAGGGGATCAAAGGATATGGGCGTAAGGTGGGATCAGGCTATTGAATTGGATGATCAGCCATGATCATAATGACTGGTTGAGCAGGCACAAAGGGTCAAATGGCCTCCTCCTGCTCCTATTTTCTATGTTTCTATGGATCCCATATGTTTATTTTGACAGTTTTTTCAACTTGCCCTGCCAACTTCATAGATTTGTGTATGTACACCTTCAGGTCTCTCATTCTTGCACTTCCTTTAAAATTGTGCCATTTAGTTTATATTGCCTCTCATTCCTCTTACCAAAATAAATCATGCCATACCACAATGAATTAAAAATTCCATCTGTCACATGCTGCCCAGCTCACTCGTCTGCCTATGACCTTCTGAAGTCTCTTCCCATTCTTCTAATTGTTCACCACTTTTGAGTTCTGTGTCAGCAGCAAACTTTGAAATCATGCCCTGTATACTCAAGGCTATGTTTTTAACATATATCAAAAGGACAGTGGTCCTGATGCAAACCCCTGGGAATCAAATCCCAGTATGAAAAGCAATGGTTCACCACGACCCCCTGCTTTCTGTCCCTCAACCAATTTTGTACCCACAATGCTATTGTCTCTTTGGTCCCACGGGTTTTAATTTTGCTAACCAAGTCTTTGTGGTACTTTGACAAATGCCTTTGAAAGTCCATATACACATTATCAATTCAATTATCCTCATTAGCTCTTTCCGTGACTTCATCAAATAACTCAATCAGTCTTCAGACCTAATTAGCTTTTAAAATATCCATGCCAACTTTCATTTATTAGCTCATATTGTTCCAACCACCAATTCATTTTGTCCCTGATTACTGTTATTGTCGCTAAACATTTGCCCACCACTCGCGTTAAATTGACTAGCCTGGGGTTGCTAGACTTGCCCTTCTTCCATTTTTAAACAGGGATGTAATTTTTGCAATCCTACAGTCTTTTGGGCATGCCCCAATATTGAAGGATGACTGGAAGATTGTGGCCTGAATCTCCTCAATTCCACCCTTAATTTCCCCTGCAATCGAGAATGCATTCCATCCAGTCCAGGTGATTTTTCTACTTTGAAAACTGCTGACCTTTTAGCCACCTCCTTCTTTATCTATCTTTATCCTATTCAATTTCTCTACTATCTCCTCCTTTATTGTGTGTTAGCAGCATCCTTTTGCCAGTGAAATGAGATACAAAGAATTCATTTTGTGCCTCAACCATGTTCTGCCTTCACAGAAATATTTCTGTTTGATCCCTAATTTACCCCATCTTTCTTTTGTCTACCTTTTTAATTATAATATGTTAATGGACTTTTGGGGTCCTTTTAATGTCAGCCAAAAATTTGTTCTCACACTCTCTCTTTGCCCCTCTAATTCCCCACATTATATCTTCTCAGTGCTTTCAATATTCAGCCTGGTCCTCTATGTTTCATAAACATCACATTTGTCAAAAGCTTCCTTCTTCTGTCTCATTTTAATTTTTATAATCGTCTGTCAGCCGGAGAGCTCTAACTTTGGACGGCTTTCCTTGCCTCCTTGTGGAAATGTGCCCATTCAGTCGTCCAGCCATCTCCTCCTCTTGTTCATTTACTGTGCCTGCCAGTTTTTGATTCCAATCCACCTGTGCCAGCTCTCTTTTCAACTCACTGAAGTTAACCTTCCTTCAGTTAAATCTTTTCACACTTCATTGCATCTTGTCGTTTTCTATAACAATTCTAAACCTGACGGACATGATCACAGTTTCCCAAATGCTTTCCCACTGAAATATACTCCATTTGACCTACTTCATTCCCTAGAAGCAGATGCAGGCCTGTTTCTTTCCACAAAGACTGAAAACACAACGACCAGGGGAGTTCTCTTGTACACATTCCAGTAATTTCTCCCCTTCTTTATCCTTTGCACCTCATGTTCCCAGTCTATGGCTGGGATTTTCCAATCCTGCCTACCAGAAATTCCCACCCGAAGTTAACAGACATATTGCTGTTCAGTCAAATTTTCCATCCCGCCAGTGGTGGGTGGGACAATCCCACCCAATTGAAGTCCCCCGTTATCACCATTTTGTAGTTCTTTGTGTAATTTGGCTGATTATATATGCTTGTCCATCTGGTAGCCTATAGGATACACCCAGTAATCTCATAGCCCCTCTCTTGTTCCTTAATTCGAGCCACATGGATTCTGTGCTTGACTCCTCACATATATAATTATTCTCAAATGCTCTGATAGTTTCTTCAATCAGTACTGTCAATTTATTTTTCCCTGTCCAACCTCCTTTGTTTCCCACATCTCTATGCGCCTTATTTTTCCTCTTTACTGTTTCAAACTAATATCCACCCCACTGTCCAATAGTCCATACACTTTCCCAGAGCACAGCTCTGGTGAGCTAAGAGCAATGTCCAACATCCAACTTGAAGATATTCTTTCTCCCCCCAAAACTACTCTTAATACGCAGGGATCCTGATTCATCTCATTTCCTCCATACACACGCACCCACCCCCACACACTGACCCCCTCACTCCATACCATTTCTCCAGTGAAACATTAACATGTCCTATGTTACCATTCCTGTGCTCAACAGTGTGAGACACTGGGAAGAATCTGAAATTACCTTTGTCATATCCTCCTGGGCTTCTGATTCCTCTCTGCAAGACTTCAACCCTTTCCTTCCAATGTCAATAGATCTCAACTGGACCATGTTTTTCTGGCAGCTAGCTTCTGCCCAACAAAATGCCCTGTGCAGTGACATCTGATATCCTGGCATCAGCTTGGGGTAACAACAGCTTGGGGAGTGCAAAAAAGAAGGGCCATTGACTGAAAGGGAGGAGGGCACAGCAAAGTGTGACTGCAGCAGTCATTTTCCCCTCTGCTCACTCCGCCTGTTTTCCTGCACCTGCTCTGCCTGTTTTCCTGTGCCCGCTTTGCCTGTTTACCTGTGCCTGCTGCACCTGTTTTCCTGCACCTGCTCCATCTGTTTCCCTGTACCTACTCTGCCTAGTTTCCTGCACCTGCTCTGCCTGGTTTCCTGCACCTACCCTGCCTGCTTTCCTTCACCTGCTGTGCCCGTTTTCCTGCCACCTCTTCTACCTGTTTTACCACACCCATTCCTCGTATCGGCTCTGTTTTCCCCTGTCTGCTTCAGATTCTCCTGTACCAGCTCCATAATCTTTCTGCCTACTCTGTGGTCTCCTAAAGTTTTAAAGTTTATTTCTTAGTGTCACAAGTAGGCTTACATTAACACTGCAATGAAGTTACTGCGAAAATCCCCTGGTCGCCACACTCTGGCGCCTGTTCGCGTACACTGAGAGAGAATTTAGCATGGCCAATGCCCCTAATCAGCACGTCTTTCGGACTGTGGGAGGACTGTGCATGAGACGCAAAAACCCAGTCTGCAGGTGCAACAGGTGACCAAGAAGGCAAATTGGATGTTGGCCTATATCGCAAGGGGGATAGAATATAAAAGCAGAGATGTCTTGCTGCATCTGTACAGGGCATTGGTGAGGCCGCAGCTGGAATACTGTGTGCAGTATTGGTCCCCTTATTCGCGGAAGGATATATTGGCCTTGGAGGGAGTGCAGAGAAGGTTCACCAGGTTGATACCAGAGATGAGGGGTGTTGATTATGAGGAGAGACTGAGCAGATTGGGTTTGTACTCGTTGGAATTTAGAAGGCCGAGGGGGGATCTTATAGAGACCTATAAGATAATGAAGGGGCGGGATAGGGTCGAGGTGGAGAGATTCTTCCACTTAGAAAGGAAACTAGAACTAGAGGGCACAGCCTCAAAATAAAGGGGGGTCAGTTTAGGACAGAGTTGAGGAGGAACTTCTTCTCTCAGAGGGTGGCGAATCTCTGGAATTCTCTGCCCACTGAAGTGGTGGAGGCTACCTCGTTGAATATGTTTAAATCACGGATGGATGGATTCCTGATCGGTAAGGGAATTAGGGGTTATAGGGATCAGGCGGGTAAGTGGAACTGATCCACTTCAGATCAGCCATGATCTTATTGAATGGCGGGGCAGGCTCGAGGGGCTAGATGGCATACTCCTTATGTTCTTATGTTCTTAAACCAGAGCACCCAGAGGAAAATCAAACACAGGGAGAACATGCAAACTCCACACAGATAGTGACCCAAACCTGGAATTGAACCCAGGTCCCTGGTGCTGTGAGGCAGTTCTGCTAACCACTGTGCCACCATGCTGTCCTGACTGCTCTGTGATGATCTTATCTGCTCTATGTTCCTCTGAAGCTGTGCCATGTGCCTATACCTGCTCCATTCTTTTCTATTATTCATTTATGGCATATGGTTTCACAGGCAAGGCTAGCATTTAATTGCCCGCCTCTAATTGGCCTTGATATGATTGTGGTGAGCCTGATTTTGAAATGCTGCAGCTCATTTTCCTCTCTGGCTGCTCCATCTTCCTCTTTATCTACTTCATGTTCACTTCTGTCTGTTACACTTTCCTTGTTCCTGTGTACCTGATTAATGTTGGGATTTTCCTGCTTTTGTACTTGCTCTAAGTTCCTTCTTCACATTTTACCATGATGTTCCATTTTCCTATAAATCTGCACCATGTTTTTTTTAATTGGTTCTTGGGGTGTTAGTGTTGCTGGCAATGCTAACATTTAGTGACAATCCCAACTGAATGGCTTGCTAGACCATTTCAGAGGGCAGTTGGAGCAGCCTGGAGTCACATGTAGGCCAGACTCTGTGTAGATGCCAGAGTTCCTCCGCTGTAGTCCATTAGTGAACCAAGTGGGTTTTCATGAAAATGGGTTTTATGATCATTACAACTAAAGAGTGCTCTCAGTTGTATGCCACGCTGCCATCAGGACTTTGCTGCTCTGTGGACACGTTTATCAAAATCCATCCAGTTTAAGTATTGCAACTGTGAATTAACATTATTGCCACTTTTCCTTGAGCCTTTTCCCTGATGCCCTGTAACCACAAAGCTTAAAAAATGATTTTTTTTTTATTAAGAGCTTCCATCTCACTGAGAAGGATAATCCACATCCAACAACCTGCTCTGAAAACTCTGCTCACATTTTGACATCTGCGACAAATTCCACCACAGCAGCTGAGACAATCAACAGCATTCTAAATAAAACAACCCACAACATTCTTTAAAAAAATGTTAATTTGCTGTAACTCCCAATGTTAATCCATTCCCTACAATATTTCAGCATCCAGATCTGCATCCATAAAAATGTCACTCGACCTTTCCTTGGGCCAAGCTTTGTGGAAATCCGTCCATTAGGTTTTGAGCTATATTGTTTGCATACAAAGCAAATAACAAAAGAGAAAGCATTACCCAATTAATGAGGCAATTAATGAGAATAGTATTTTATTCCAGATTTATTTATTAATTGAGTTTAAATTCCCCCAACTGCAGTGGTGGGACTTGAACTCATGGGGGTGATTCTCCCATCACGACCTGCAAATTTTCTGGAGGGTCGGTTCGGGAGATGTGTGTGTCAGCCATGTCGGGTTTCCCGCAAGCATTTACGACCCTCGCGCATCTCCCAACCGGAAAAAAATGGCGCTGCCGGGACCGTGCAGAAAACCGGCGTGCCACTGATTTGCATCACTTTCCATACCTCAACATGCCATTATCGGGATCGACACGGCAATCTCCACCCACGTTACCGTCTCCCACCTCCTTGGGGTGATGTCACTTTGTCGTGAATCAGAGTAGGTTTATAAAAGTCTCAACCTGGCGTGGCAGCATTGAACTGGAGTGAGGAGGTAAGTGCTGCCAGCGGAGCGCGGGGGATGCTGTAGGCAGGCCCTGGAGATGCCTGGTGGTCTTCCTCCTGCTATCTTCAGGTGCTGGCCCATGGACCAGTGATATCTGGGGTGGGGGGCTCGGGGGGCTTCTATTTTCACAGCGCTCAATGTGGGAGGCCCCATCTAGGAGTCCTGCTGACTCCTCCCTTCCAGGGCACTTTGCAGTGACATTGTCTTGCCGCAGCGTGTGGTCAGGGACTCGACTGAGTGCTGGTGTTCCGGGGTGGGGGAGGAGTGCACCATGTGCTGACTGAGGCCTAACCAGATGAAGCAGCTGCTGCTCCAGGCCGGGGTGCCGAGGTTCAGACATGGACTGGATGGAATCTGCTGTCACTGGGCACACATCTGGTGCTGATTTGCAGTCTGTCCCTGCCCAGTGACACGGAGCAGCAACACGTGTCCGTAACGGAGGCTGCAGTTGCACACAGAGCAATGGCTCAAGGGTGCGCATTGCCCACGGCTGCACATCGACCTGCATAATGTGTGCCTGCATTTGTCATGATGGATATCTCACACAACCCTAATTGGGTCACGCATGGCACCATGGGTTGTGTGGTGTTGCCAGCACCCACAAGTGGGGGTACTGGCCCAAGTGAGGGATTGGGGTGGTGCTGGGTTTATGCAGCCAATGATAATAATCCGTCATTCTATGCTCTTTCCAAACTCCACTGTGCAGATGGATCTCGGTTTGCTCGATTTGGAACTGGCCATTGTAGTGGCAGCAGGGGCGGAGGAGGAGGAGGAGGAGGCGGCTCAGGATGTGGCGGGCGTGGAGAGACCACCGCAGGAGCAGCCACTACCAGTCCCTCAGGAAGGAAGGGAGGGGGCTGCCGCTGAGGGCCAGGAGGTGGGTGAGCAGGCTCCCGAGAGAATGCACAGAAGGTGGAGGGTACCGAGGCCAAGGAGGTACAGGCCCCGTAATTCATTCGAGGCCGTCTCGGAGTAGATGTGCCGTTGCTGGCTGCGGCTCTCCAAGGCCACAGTGCGACACGTTTGTGAGGTGCTTGCACACCTGGCAGCTCAGGGGAAGGGCGGCCACCTGCTCCCTGTTGACGTGAAGGTTACGGCTGCCCTGAATTTTTATGCCTCCGGCTCATTTCGGGCACCCAGTGGCGACCTAGTTGGGATCTCCCAGGCCTCCGTGCACTGATGTGTGCGGCAGGTCATAGATGCCCTGTATGCCTGGGCAGGGCACCATATAAATTTCGATGTGGGCCTTACACAGCAGAAGGCCCGGGCTCTGGACTTCGCTTCCATTGCTGGGATTGCCAATGTCCAGGGAGCAGTGGGTGGGACACACATCGCCTTGCGGGTCCCACATGCAGGACTACAGCAATTTGTCAACAGGAAGGTGTTTCACTCCCTGAACGTCCAAATTGTCTGCAACCATCAAATAAAGATCATGAAGGGAGTGTCCATGACAGCTTTGTGCTTAGACAGTCGGACATCCCAGGGCTCTCTGAAGACCAGCCCAGGCTCTCAGGATGGCTACTAGGCGACAAGGGTTACCTGCTAAGGTCATGGCTGATGATGCCTGTGCAGAGGCCCGAGACCGAGGCTACAACGAGGCCCATGCAGCCACCCGGTCCATCGTAGAAAGGTGCATCAGCCTGCTTAAGATGCGGTTCCGCAGCTTGGACCGCTCTGGAGGGCCCTCCAGTATGATCCTGTGCTGCTGCACGCATCATCATCATTTGCTGCGCTCTGCACAACATCACCCAGCAGCGGGGAGACCAGATGGAGCCGGAGAGGAGATGGAGGAGAAAGAGGAGGAGGAAGAGGAGGAGCGGCGAAGGAGCGAGGTGGACGTCCCGCCATATGAAGAGCCAGAGGAAAGAGGGCAGGCGGCGATGGCAGGTGTCCAGCAAGGAAGGGCAGCAAGGGAGCCTTGATTGCAGCCCGCTTTACCTAGCTGGTGCTCTGCAGTGAGAGGGCTGCAACCACCACACCCCAGGAGCAAGTGCAGCCGCTATTCCCCCTCCAAACTGACCTGGACCCTCAAACCACCACATCACCCTTCCCCAGCCTCTGCCTTCCCACCACCCTATCCCCCAGAAACATCCAAACCTGTTCATGGGCCTGGGTTGGCAATGGTTGTGAGTCTTGGTTGAAGTCTAGAGGATAATGATGACTCGCTGTTTTGCACACTGGGATCCTGCCCCTGGTGCCACTCAAGTTTGACTCCTACCTGTACTCCGAATGCACGCTGCCACCCTGGCCCATGTAGCTGTAAGGGCTGGGGACACATGTTTTTTGGCAAAATGGGGGCGGGGGCGGGGGGGAGGGGGGCACTTGCACCAAGGGTCTGGTGGAAGTTGGGGAAGGTAAAGCAGGCACTCTCTAATATGTGACTGAGTCTCGCAAGGCACAACAGACAGCACCTCTGTGCATGGGAATGGGGACCACTCAGCCTCGTCGGTTGCGGGGGGGGGGGGGGGGGGGGGGCGCGGTGGGAAGGGAATCAGACACACATTAGTCACAGCTCTGAGGTGCAATTAACAGTTTATTGTGTTCTTAACATTATTGATTAATATTGACTACTGGTGACCTTCACCTGTCCCGTCCAGTGAACTACAACTTTCTTACTTTGTGCGGTCTACTGCTTCTTCTTGGTGCTACCCCAGGATGCACATCGGAAGTGGAGGTGTCCAGCTGTGATGCACGCCCTGTTGCCTGTGATGCCCTTGGCAGACATCCCCTGGGAGGCCAGGACCTGGAGGGCCCCGGCCGACTTGCAGATTGCACTCTTTCGGTGCCATCCTGTTCATCTCGCTGGCCCTGAGATGCCCCAGTGTGAGGAAGGGTGGAATCGGAAAGTCTCAGGATTTCCGGGATCTCCTGGGTGGAAGGCCCCGGCATGAGCTCAAGCCCTTCCTCCTCCCCCAGGGACACTCCATGAGACTCTAGGGTAGCTGGACTGAGCTCCAGAAGCTCTGGCATCACCTGGCTTTGCCAGTCCTGGAGGCCGAGATGCATCTGCCCCATGGTCTGTGATCCCTCAGCCCTGGCCCTCTGCGACTGAGCCGAGCTCTGGAGCCACTGCACGACAGAATTCTGTGAGCGAGCCAGGCTCTGGAGCCCCTCAGCAGTAGCCCTCTGAGCCTGTGCTAAGTTGTCGAGGCTCACAGCCACGGCCTGCTGTGTCTCCAGAATGCCAGCGAGAGTCCCAGCCATGGCTCCCACATGCCCCCGACACCCATGGCCATCGAACGCTGTGTCTCCTGGATGCTGGAAACACACTCGCCCATTGTGTCTCCAGATGGCCTGGACCCTGTCACCCATGGGGACAGACCCGTGAGCCAGACTTTCCACTGCAGTCCCCATCTTTGCAGTGTTGGCCTGGTTTGCACGCTGTGTCAGCACCACCTCCTGCAACAGCACTTTGTTGGACTCCCCTAAACAGCTTTGCAGTCGCAGCATGGTTGCTGACAGCCCTTCCACAACTCCCCGGGTTTCCTGATACATCTCCACCAGCCTTGGGAGGAACACACCCCGAGGCCCAGCAGCTGGCTTGGGGACAACTAATCCTGGCCTCCAGCAGACGTCCGTGTGCCCTAGCCCTTGGATGTGCCCGCCTCCACCCGATGTGCATCAGTGTCTGTGCTGTGCTCACCAGTCCATGACCCAGAACCTCAACACTAAAGGTATCCACCGTGGTGATCGTCTCTATGTTGGTGGGTTGTGTGGTACATGCTGGTGCCGCTTCAGTGGTGCTGCCCTCGGAGGATTCCTCAGTGCCTCCCTCTGAGGTGTCCTCCAGGGGGTTGTGGGCAGTTTGCTCCAGAGCAGCAGGGGCGACGGTGACACCCGAAGGGCCGGGTTCCTCTGGGTCCAGAGCTGCAATAAAGAACAGACATTAGGGGAAGGGAGGCATAACATTCTATGCAGCATCGCACTTACTTCGAGGAGGACCTAGATTGAAGGTGCGCTTCGGCTCACTTGCATGCTGGATGCCGACCTGGCTGCCAATGACCAATTAGAAAGGCTCGTCACCCCCTGCCAGCTCCATGGCACGCTCCTCGATGCTGGTCAGCTGTCGCAGGTCAGGCACACTCCCACCAGTCTGTGTCACCTCACGTACATTGTGAATGTTCTTTTCCTGTTGGAACATAAGGTGGATAGCAACGAGGGGTGAGGGGAAGGGGTTAGATTCTGTTCCTGGGGGAAGGGTCACTTGTTGCATGCCCTTCAGGTGCCTAAGCAAGGTTTGAGATCCATGCCAAGCATGTGCAGGGTTCCAAGTGGGATGCACACTCACACTTGCCGCTCGAAGAAGGTCGTATATTTCTTTCCGACACTGCCGGCCAGAGCGCGGTGTCAGGCTTCTGGCATTCACCACTTCTGCCACCTCCTCAGCGATGCCTGTATGGGGGAGGGGGCCAGCGATGCCCGTATGGGGGAGGGGGCCAGTGATGACCGTATGGGGGAGGGGGGCCAGCGATGCCCGTATGGGGGAGGGGGGCCAGCGATGCCCGTATGGGGGAGGGGAGCCAGCGATGCCCGTATGGGGGAGGGGGGCCAACGATGCCCGTATGGGGGAGGGGGACCAGCGATGCCCGTATGGGGGAGGGGGGCCAGCAATGTCTGTATGGGGGAGGGGGGCCAGCGATGTCTGTATGGGGGAGGGGGGCCAGCGATGTCTGTATGGGGGAGGGGGGCCAGCGATGCCCGTATGGGGGAGGGGGGCCAGCGATGCCCGTATGGGGGAGGGGGGCCAGCGATGCTCGTATGGGGGAGGGGGGCCAGCGATGTCTGTATGGGGGAGGGGGGCCAGCGATGCCCGTATGGGGGAGGGGGCCAGCGATGCCCGTATGGGGGAGGGGGTCCAGCGATGCCCGTATGGGGGAGGGGGGCCAGCGATGCCCGAATGGGGGAGGGGGGCCAGCGATGCCCGAATGGGGGAGGGGGGCCAGCGATGTCTGTATGGGGGAGGGGGGCCAGCGATGCCCGTATGGGGGAGGGGGCCAGCGTTGTCTGTATGGGGGAGGGGGGCCAGCGATGCCCGTATGGGGGAGGGGGGCCAGCGATGTCTGCATGGGGGAAGGGGGCCAGCGATGTCTGTATGGGGGAGGGGGGCCAGCGATGTCTGCATGGGGGAGGGGGCCAATGTCTGCATGGGGGAGGGGGGCCAGCGATGTCCGTATGGGGGAGGGGGCCAGCGATGTCTGTATGGGGGAGGGGGGCCAATGTCTGTATGGGGGGAGGGGGGCCAGCGATGTCTGTATGGGGGAGGGGGACCAGCGATGCCCGTATGGGGCAGGGGGGCCAGCGATGCCCGTATGGGGGAGGGGGCCAGCGATGTCTGTATGGGGGAGGGGGGCCAGCGATGTCTGTATGGGGGAGGGGGGCCAATGTCTGTATGGGGGGTGGGGGGCCAGCGATGTCTGTATGGGGGAGGGGGACCAGCGATGCCCGTATGGGGCAGGGGGGCCAGCGATGCCCGTATGGGGGAGGGGGCCAGCGATGTCTGTATGGGGGAGGGGGGCCAGCGGTGTCTGTGTGGGGGAGGGGGGCCAGCGATGTCTGTGTGGGGGAGGGGGGCCAGTGATGCCCATATGGAGGAAGGGGGTCAACGATGAATATATGGCGGAGGGGGCCAGCAATGTCTGTGGGGGGTTTGTGGGTGCCAGCGATGTCTGTGGGGATTGGATGGCAGTGATCTGGATGCTGGGACATCTTTTCACAAATCTTCCAGCAATGTGCACATGCGCGGGTTCCCGCTCATCCCGCCGATTTCAGGCTCTTTGGCATGAATAGGCCCCGCCCCCTGAGCTTTTAATGATCTTCACGATTGTGACCTCTGCAGTGCACAAAGTGGGGAGATTCGGGTCTGAAATTGCTCTGAATAAACAGTCGTGATCGAGACCAGTTTTCCCACCAATTCAGCACTTTTGGAAGAATCGCCCCCATATCTCTGGAATTTTCATCTGGGCTTCTTGGATCATTGGTCCAGTAAAATTCTCACTTATATAACATCTGCCTCATATTCCCCTTTACTGACTCCATAAGAATAGAAGAAATAGGAGCTGGCGTAGTCTGTTATCTCTTCAAATTTGCTCCTCCATTTATTAACATCATGGCTGATCTTTTATCTCAAGTCCACCTTCTAAAGATTCACAACCCTCTGAGTGAAGATATTTCTCCTCACCTCAATCTTAAATGGCAGCTCCCTTATTCTGAGTTGTAGTCCAGTTTTCTAAATTCCGCTTCCAGAGGAAGCATTTTCTCAATGTTTACCTCATCAAGCCCCTTAAAATTTTATACATTTCAATTAGATCAACACTCACCCTTCGAGTCAACCAATCTCTCCTCATAGGACAAACCCTCATCATAACAACCAGTCTACGCAATGTTTGTTACACTCCCTCTGTGGCAAGTATGTCCTTACTTATGTAAGGAGGCCAAAACTGCATACAAAACTCCAGGTATAGCCTGATCAATGTCCTGTAGATTTATGCTAAGACTTCTTTACATTTATATTCTAATTCCCTTGTAACAAAAGGTGGAATACCATTTATTTTGCTGTACCTGCAAGTTAGCTTTCTGTGATTTGTGTATAAGGCTATGCAACCCCCACTAAATGCAAACATACCTTCATGCTTCACCACATTGTATTCCACCTGCCATGTTCTTGTTCACTCATCCTACCTATCTATATTCCTCTGCAGCCACTTTGTGTCCTCGTCACTTACTTTTTCACCGAACATAGGCAAACTTGGATAAGTTCCAGTCAGTCTCTTCATTTCAGCCATGAATATTGACTGGAAATAGCTGAGGTGCAAATATTGATGCTTGGAATTCCCATGCTGTTATTTACAGCTGACAACGTGAAAATGATCCTGTTTATTGCTATTCTGTTTCTGTCCATTAAGCAACCCTCGGTCCATGTTAATTTATTACCATCCTCAACCTGCACTCCTCACATCCATCCCCCCCATCCCCCCCCCCCGCCCCCCCACCAATCCTATGAGTGTTAATTGTGTAACTATCTCCTGTGTGGTATCTTATCCAATGCTTTTTGAAAATCTGAATACACCACATCCATTGGTTTCCCCCTTATCATTTTACTAGTGACATTCTCAAAAGGCTCCAACAGTTTTGACAAACATGATTTTCCTTTCATAAATCCCTGTTGACTCTGTTTAATCACTGTATGATTTTCTAAGTGTCCAGTTACCACATGCCGAGTAAGTGACCAGCATTTTGCCTATCACTGATATTATGCTGACTGCCCAGTAAGTTCTCCATTTTCTCTCTTCCTCTTTTCTAAACAGCAGGGTAATGTTTACTACCTTCAAGAGGATTTTTGCGTGCCATCCCATTAAATACTCTTTGTTTACTTTCACAGATGTCTTTAAGTTGCACATTCCTGCTGGACCCTAGGTTTCCCCACTATTTTCAGAATGTTGCTTCTGTTTCTACCATGAAGTCACATACAAAGGGATTTTCCAGCCTCCCGGCAGTGTGTTTTCCAGCGGCATGGCTGGCTTGTCATTGGCCGCTGGATCTTCCGGTCCTGCCAATGTCTACAGCATTTTGTGTGGCTCACCCATCTTGGTGCTGGAGAACCGGCTGCTCGGGGTCCATCCTGCTGGAAAATTATGCCCCAAGTATTTTTTTAATGTCTCTGCCATTTCCTTTTTTCCCCATTATAGTTTAATCTCTCTCTGTTTTGAATGAGCCCACATTTACTTTCACTAGTCTCTTCCTATTTATCTTTATTTTTATTTCTTGCCAATCCACTCACATTTTCATTTTTTCTCTTTCCTTACTAATTTCATAGTCCTCCTTAAAAGACCATAAGATATAGGAGCAGAAGTAGGCCATTTGGCCCGTCAAGTCTGCTCCACCATTCAATCATGGCTGATTGGGTTTGAAAAACCTTTCTCCCGCTTTTTCCCCATAACCCTTGATCCCTTTACCAATCAAGAACCTATCTCTCTCTGATTTAAATGCACTCAGTTTGCTGAATTCAAACAACCTATAATCTTTAGGCTTGCTATTCTTTATGCCAACATTATAAATACTTCTTTTGATTTAATACTACCTGTAACTCTTCTTTTTAGCCTCAGTTGGAACACATACATGTGAGATTTTTGGACCTTAACTAAATATACGATTGTTGCAACTTACGTGTTAACTCTAAGTGCTAGCCATTGCTTGTCTGCATTCATATTGTTCATGTTCCTTTGTTTCTGCCCCGCGCCTCCCCCCGCCGCGCCTCCACGCGTCCTCCCCGCGTCCGCCCCACACCCCTCCGCGTCCGCTCGCATCCGCCCCGCGTCCGCCCCACGTCCTCCTGCGTCTGTTCCACATTCTCCTGTACCTGCTCCATATTCCTGTAAGGTAGGACTATGCTTTTGTGAAACCTGAAAAGAATATTGCTAGATGAATATGTACAGACAAGACATCTACCCTCTTCCAATTGGCCTTCAGTTACTAGTTGTGAAACTGCTTTTGATATGATGTCGTCCATTATTCTTCTCCTGGTTCCTTATTAACCAGTCCTTTTGTCCTATCTTCTTCACATTCTCCTGTTCCAATGTATCTGCTCAATGTTAACATTTGTCTACCCCATTTGCTTTTCTACAGGTTGCATGCTCCTCTGTAACATTTCCCTTGGGCCTGCTCTGCATCCCTTGGTACGAGCATTGATGTCCACCCATACCTGCTCCACATCACTCGGTACCATCTTGATCTTGCTGTCCACCTGTATCTGCTCCACAAAGCTCTGTACTGATCCAGGTTCACTTGAACCCTCTCTGTCTTCACTTGTTCTTGTTCCATCTTGCTCTGTACCTGCAGCGATCTCCTCTGTACTTTCTCTATATTATTCACTACCTGTTCCGGGTGAGTGTGTATATGGTCAGTGTTTCCTGTACCAGCTTCATGTTCCACTCTGCTTGCGCCAAATTCCTATTTATGTGTTCCATGTTCTTCACTATCTCCTCACCTGCTTCATGGATTCCATTTACCTCCTTCATGTGCTGCTATTTTTTTTCCATATTCCTCCATGCCTGCTCCAAGTTTATCTACACCTAACCCAAGTTTCCTTGTTCTATGTTTCTCTGTGTTTTATGTTCCCATTTATTGCTCCAAGTTCCAATGTTGCTGATCAATGATCCTCTGTATATGTTTCAAATTCCTCTTGATTTGATCCCCTCTACTTGTTCCATAATGCCCAGAACCCTGCTCTATGTTCATTGATGCCTACCCCAGGAGCAGCACCAGACATACATTAAAATGAGGTGGCAAATGTTGAACCAACAACACAATGCTACAAATATACCAAACAGCAGAAGCAGCATGCTGTAGACAGAGTTAAGTGATCCCAGAATCAACTGATCAGATTAAAGTTCTGCAGTCCTGCCACACCAAGTCATGAATGGTGATGGACAATTAAATAACTCACTGGAGGAGGAGGTTCCACAAGCATCCCTATTTTCAATGAAGGAGGAGCCCAGCACATCTGTGCAAAAGACAAGACTGAAACATTTGCAACAATCTTCAGCCAGAAGTGGCCAAGTGGATGAACTATCTTGGCCTCCTCCTGAGGTCCCCAGCATCACAGAAACCAGTCTTCAGCCAATCCAATTCACTATTGATATCAAGAAATGGCTGAGCATATTGGATACAGACAACTTCCCAGCTCAAGACTTGTGTTCCAGAACCACTCGCATCACTACCCAAGCTGATCCAGTACAGCTACATCACTTGAAACTACCCAACCATAATGTGGAATATTTCCTAAGAATATCTTCTCCACACAAAGCAGGACAAATCCAATTTGGCCAATTACTACTTATCAATCTATTCTCAATCATCAGCAAAGTGATGGAAGGTGTCATTAACAGTTCTATCAAGCAGCACATACTGAGCAAGAACGTGCTTAACGATACTCACTTTGGGTTTTGCTAGGGCCACTCGGCTCCAGCCCTCATTATAACATTGGTCCAAACATGGACAAAAGAGCTGAATTCCAGAGGCAGAACAAAGCCAGTATTCATATGGAAACATCACCATCTACAAGTTCCCCTCCAAGCTACATACCATCGTGATTTGGAACTATATCACCATGTTCTCACTGCTGCTGGGTATGAGTCCTGGAACTCCCTCCCTAACAGCATTGTGATTGTGCTTATATCAAATTGACTGCAGTATTTCAATTAGATGACTAACCGCCACTTCTCCAAAGAAATCCCATGGAACAGATGTAAAAAAAGGCCCCCTGTCCCTGCTCCACATTTCCATGTGGATGCTTCACATCCCTTTGTATCTGCTCCACATCCGCATTCCCCTTGCACCAGGTCCGCATTCCCCTTGCACCAGGTCCGCATTCCCCTTGCACCAGGTCCGCATTCCCCTTGCACCAGGTCCGCATTCCCCTTGCACCAGGTCCGCATTCCCCTTGCACCTGCTCCCCATTCAGCCATATTAATGAAGAGGGACCATGTTTTGAAAAGAATGTTGCTAAACAAATATGTAGATTTGCAATTCATGGAACAGGCAGAATTCAGTAATTGTTTCACTAAAAGTTTTATGCAAGTAGTTATGTAAGTTGGGGAGGTCAGGGTAAACGGGCAATATGGCAGTAAAGGAACTTTCATTTAAGGGAGGTCCCAAGAAATGTCCTGTTCCAGTGAGATTGCACCATAAGTTTCCACATTGCAGAATAAAATTGATGGGCTGCTGGGGAAAACACTAGTAGTGAAAATTGGGAGATAACATCACTGTCAGCCTTGTGTCAGTGGTACCACTCTCTCCTCTAACTCAGATGATCATGAGTTTGAATCTCATTAGCGAGATTTAAGCATAAAATCCCACTGGCACCCAGTGCAGTAATGAGGGAATGTTGCATTATTAGAGCTGCATTTTTTCAGATGAGACATTAAACTGAGGTCTTGTCTACCCTCTGATACTGATGCCAATGATCCTGTAGTGCTATTTGTAGAAGAGCAGGGGAGTTTTGCCATCTCTGGGACTTTGTTGTGTGCAGACTGACTGTGTTGTTTTCTTTACTAGACAATGACTGCATTTATTAGTAATTGATTGACCAGGATTTTCCCATCCCACCCACAATGATTTGTGGCAAGACTGGAAAACTTGGAAAGCAGGAATGGAAAACCCTGTCCATTGTCAGTAATTCGCTTTGGGTTGTGGTGAAGTTACAAATGGCGCTTTGAATGGAAGTAGATGAAGAGGGCTGGCTGGTAACATCCTGCAGTTTTAGGGAGGAGCCAGGAGCCAGCCTCCCACTCCTTTTGCAGGCAGTTTGGTTTAAAATGGTCCCTTTAAAGGCCACTGGTTTGGCTCAGAACACTGAAAAGTGATGCAACCTGAGCTAACAATCCTCCAGAATTGTCCAGATCAAGATAAATCTCTTGAACACTTGTGCAAGCAGGGGAAAGTCATAAGGCCATTAAGTCTTTATCCATTTTCTTTGATATTTTTGTCTATCGGGTTATATGAATATTGAATATGGGAAAATAGTCTGTCTAGGCAGTAGATTATGTAATAAAACTTCCAGGAATAAATCCAGCCAGAGTTGGCAAGCCTATTCATGATGTCAATGTCAGATATAAAGATGGCATTGAGCAGCCCGCTTTTTTGTGTTAACTTGTTAGGCTTCAGCAGAATGGTTTCCCAATGATTAAAGATAAAAGTAAAAGTAATATTTGTCTTACCTACCATATATTGTGCTCACACACACTGTTCTGCAGCCATTAAAAGCTGTCACGTGATTGAACTGATCTCAGCATGCTCCCTTTCTTAGTTTGGTTTTTCGATTGCTAACTCTGCAGCATTGAATAGTCTGTGGAAAAATAACATAGTTTAATATGGTTCGGAGCTACTGTATAGCCAACAACTTAGCCTCTATTTACGGCCTCCATCTTGTGACTAACCTTCTTTAGTTTATTAGGGCAACAGGTGTGATAATGTGACTGGACTTGTAATTCAGAGGCCTGGACTAACACTCTGCAGTGATGAGATTTGAACTCACATCCCCAGTGAGGAGAATTTTAATTCAATTAATAAATACATTGGAAATAAAATGCTAAGCTCAGTAAAGATGATCATCAAATTGTTGTTAAAACTCACCTGGTTCACAGATTGTATTTAAGGAAGGAAATCTGCTGTCCTTACCAGCTCTGACCTATTTATGAATCCAGACCCACACCAATTTAACCAGAAACCAAGCACCCAGAGGAAACCCATGCAGACACAGGGAGAATGTGCAAACTCCACAGTCACCCAAGGCTGGAATTGAACCCGGATCCCTGGTGCTGTGAGGCAGCAGTGCTAACTACTGTGCCACTGTGCCGCCAAAAGTTAAAGAAGAATAAAACCAGAAGGACTAAACTGGGCACTAGAAATGACAAAGGCACACCCTTCCTGGTTGACCCTGCAGTCTTTCTCGCTAGCATCTGGGGCCTTGTACCAACAGTAGGAGAGCTATCCCACAGGTTAGTCAAGCAACAGCTGACATAGTCATACTGACTGAATCATACCTTGCAACCAAAGTCCTAGACACCTCCGTCACCATCCCTGGGTATGTCCTGTCCCACCTGCAGGACAGACCTACCAGAGGTGGTGGTAGAGCGGTATACAATTGTGAGGGAATTGCCCTGGGAGTTTTCGATGTTGACATAGAACCCCATGAAGTCTCATGGCATCAGCTGAAGCACAGGCAAGGAGACCTCCTGCTAATTACTACCTACTATTCTCCCTCAGCTGCTGAATCAATACTCCTCCATGTTGAACACCATTTGGAAGAAGCATTGAGGGTGGCAAGGGGGCAGAAAGTGCTCTGGGTAGGGAACTTCAATATACATCATCATTAGTTGCTTGGTAGTATCACTACTGACTGATCTGGCCAAGTTCTTAAAGACATATCTGCCACACTGAGCTGTAGCAGGTGGTGAGAGAACCAACAAAAGGGAAAAACCTAATTGACCTTGTCTTAATCTGTCTACCTGTCGCAGATATATCTCTCCATGACAGTAGTGGTAGGAATAAACATCATACTGTCCTTTGAGATCCCATCTTCATGCTGAGGACACCCTCCATGTTGTATGGCACTATGAGAATGCTAAGTGGGAAAGTGAGCCACCATGAGACATTATGGGCCATCAGCAGCAGCAGCAGAATTCTACGCATCCACAGTCTGTAATCTCACTGTCCAGCATATCCCGCACTCTACCATTACCACCAAGGCAGAGGACCAAGCCTGGTTCAAAGTGGAGTGCAAAATAATATGCTGGGGCAGTGCAAGGTGTAACTAAAAATCTGATGAAGTCACAGCACAGGGCTATGTGCATGCTAAGCAGCAGAGGCAGAATGCTTTAGACAGCTTAAGTGATCCCATGGCCAGTGGATCAGGTCAAAGCTTTGCAGTTTTCCCACAATTGGTCATGAATGGTGGTCGACAATTTAACAACTCTCCTGAGGAAGAGGTTCCTCAAATATCCCCATCTTCAATATCCCCACCCTGCCCTGATAGGGGAGCCCAACACATTGGCCAAGGTCAACCCAAAAGGCAAGGTTGAAGCATTTGTGTCCGTCTTTAGCCAAAAGTGCTGAGTAGATGATCCATCCCTTGAGGTCCCTAGCATCATAGATGCCAATCTTCAGCCAACTCGATTCACTCCAGGTAACATTAAGAAACAACTGAAGGCAATGGATACACCAAAGGCAATGAGCTTTGACAACATGCTAGCTGTAGGACTGTTGTACAGAGGAACTTGATATATCCCTAACCAAGCTGTTCTAGTCCAGTCCAGCTGAAATACTGTTATCTACCCAGAAATGTGGAAAATTGTCCAAGCAAATCTGGCCAACACTGTCCCATTAATCGACTCTCGATCACGGGTTAAGTGATGGAAAGTGTTGTTGACTGTGCCATCAACAGGTATTTACTTGGCAAGGACTTGCTCACTGCTGCTTAGTTTGAGTTTTGCCATGGTCACTCAGCTTGAGATATTCCAGAGATGAGGTGACATCAAGGCAGCATTTGAGTGTGGCATTAAGGAGCCCAACAAAATTGAAGTCAATAGGAATTGGTGGGGGGAGGGGGAGGGGAGGTGAGGGGTGGTGCAAGGCGAGGGGGCCTGGGAGATGATGGACTGTTGTGTGGAAAATATCCACTGGTTGGTGTTATACCTGGAACAAAGGAAGATGGTTGTAGTTATTGGAAGCCAATCATCTTTGCCACAGGACATCACTGCAGGAGTTCCTCAGGTAGTGTCCTGACCTAGGACCATCTCCATAAAGAGAGAATCCAACCATCTGCTCTTCACATTCAGTGGCATTACCATCGCTGAATCCCCCACTATCAAAATCCTGGGAGTTACCACTGACCAGAAACTAACTAGACTAACATATAAATACTGTGGCTACAAGGGCAGGCCAGAGGCTGGGAATTTTGTGGAGAGTAACTCACCTTCTGACTCTCCAAAGCTTGTCTACCATCTACAAGACACAAGTCAGGATTGTGATGGAATGCTCTCCACTCGCCTGGTTGAGTCCAATAACACTCGAGCTCAACTTATTGAGAGCAAAGCGGCCTGCTTGATTGCCACCCAGTGCACTGTGTGAGTGAATGGGATGCTGATATTACACTGTTATTGAAAGGCATGCTGACATTATATTGTGCTAATGAATAGGATGCTGATATTACTCAGTGCTGGTGAAGAGATGCCTGAAAGTATACATTTGCAGGTTTAGAGATAACTGAATTCACCTTTCAGTGTAAATATAGGACACCAATCAGTCACACACTGCTAACTGTAGCCTGAACCCTTGCATCACTCAATTAATTGTATTGACCACAACCCAAGGACCTGAGAGATTTGTGTATGATATGCTGAGTCAATAGGACGGTCCCCTAGCTGTCAATGCTAAATAATTACATGTACAAATGATACATATTGATTATATTGTTCCCATTTTCAATTTGAGACTATTAGCAGACTGCCAAACTGATAGCCTGAATTTGCTTTGATATCTGAAAGCCTCTGTTTTCTGGCTGACAATTTCACAATGGCTATCTCCTTGGAATTAACATCGCTGAAATATAATAAATTTGCAAAGAAAACCTTTAAAATTGGATTTTTAAATCGCTGTCCAAATGTAGAAATTTAACATCGTTATGATCTCAGTGAATACCGGTAACTTCTTAAAAGAAATTTGATTTCCACATCATGAAATGAAAAGAATGTGCAACAGGAATCCATGGCCAGAATTTTACATTGCCCTGCCCCACATTGGGCGGGTTCTAAAGCCGACAACTGCTGGCAAACAGCTCTCCAAGGCTGGACTTCCTTCCAAGTGTGGATGGAAGTCCTGCCGGCTACCAATCAATGCTCAGTAGAACATGAAATGGCAGCAGACCTGTCGGAGCCAGCAGGGATGTGTTCCCCGCTGACTGTCTGGATAACAGGTGCCAAGCTCCTGCCATCCTGAAAATTCAAGCCCATGTTTTAATGGAAAATGTTTATTTTGACAAACAGTAAAAAACAAGCACTATTAACTTAACACTATACCTCATGAGCACTTAAATTCAAACCAACACTCCAACCAGAACACTCACCGTTCTACTTTGAATTTCAAGTGAGAATCCCTTTTTACATTACAGTTTTCTTCTGGAACCAAACAATGTGTCACACAGCTCCCAGGAATTCACTCCAATTCTCATTAGTTTCCCAGTCTGGCACTTTGGGGGCGATCTTACCAAAGAATTCTAGGTCAAGGATGGGTGTGAAAACAGGAGTTTCAGATACGTTTTTTGGGGCGAGTTAAAATCTGCGATCTTATGCACTCAGAGCATGAAAAAAACAGCAGAAATGATTTCTCACCTGTAGAAGGGGGTGGGGCTTAAATCACCCGAATGCTGGTTGAGAGCAGAAGAGGGTGCCATTGTGCATGTGCAGCACTGTAGCAGCAGAGACCTGTCACTCAACCTCTGCAGCTCTCAGGTTGCCTCAACGGCCTCCACAAAGCACCCTCCCTAGCTACTCCGGGACCCATGGACAATCGTGATCCTCCTCCTGCCTGGACCGATAGACCCCTCACCCACCGGACCAACCCCCAATGATCGCCAGCCCAACCTCCCCCTGCCCGACCCCCCCCCCAACCCGATGGCTAGCTCCGATCATTTCCTTCCCTCCCTCCACCGAATCCTGATGCAGAGTGGCAGCAGGTCCCCCTCCTTCCCCCCCACTGATCACTGTGCAGAGTGCACAGTGGATACCCCCCGCCCCACCAATGACTGGCGGCCCCTGGTCTGGCCCTGCCCCCCCAGTAGGCCCCATCCCCCTCTGGCCCCACCTCCTTGGCACTGCCCGGTGCCCAATGGTCAGTGCCAGGGTGTCATTGGACAGTGCCAGGTTGCCCAGTGGACACTGCCAGGGTGCCAAGCTGGCACTGCCCAAGAGACACCCCTCCTTGCCCCTGACCTCCCAGGGAAGGTGGGGGTGGGCTCAATGGCCTCTGGTTCTACCAGTGAGGCCATTGTGACTGCTCCCCGTTGCTGGGGACCAGCTGTGATTCTCACCGTAGAGAACCTCTCCCCGCGAAGTCACAGAGACAAGTGAGCCCAGACGATTCCATCCCTGTTCGGGTCAATGCATTTAACAAGCACGTCTTTCAGAGTGTGGGAGGAAACTGGACTACCCGGAGGAAACCCATGCAGACACAGGGAGAATGTGCAAATTCCACACAGCCAGTGACCCAAGCCTGGAATCAAACCCAGGTCCCTGGCGCTATGAGGCAGCAGTGCTAACCACTGTGCCACTGCTGACGATTCCACCCTGGGCTCATTAAATCAATGTAAAATAAGTTTTACATTGGTAAAGGCGGGTTAGGTTGATTGGCCATGCTAAATTGACCCTTAGTATCAGGGGCATTAGCAGGGTAAATATGTGTAGTAATAGGAATAGGGCCTAGGTGGGATTGCTGTTGGTGCAAGTTTGATGGGTCGAATGGCCTCCTTTTGTACTGTAGGGATTCTATGATTTTTCTATGAGCGAAATCAGGAACGACTATTACACATAAAGGAGAGTGGGAATCTGGAATTCTCTCCGAAAGACTGGTGGATGCTGGAGCTCAATTGAGCTTTCAAGTCTGAGATTGATTATTAGGTGGGAGGTACCAAGGGATATGAAGCAAAGGATATGGAGCTAAATGGAACTGAGGTACAATCAGACCTAATTTAATTGAATGACAGAACAAGCTGAAGGGGCTGAATGGTCCACTCCTATTCCTGCATTTCCAAGTTCCTTATTTTAATTGTGCTCAATAGCATACAACAGTTAATAATTAACCTGTTCTACAGATGCCCTAATTTTTATTTCCTTTGATTTCAATGGGAATGAAAAATTGAGAGGGATGTAATTGGGCCTTAGTGAAACCACACTTGGAGTAATGCGTGCGTGTCTAAGAAAGTATATACTTGACATAGAGGAAACACAGTGGAAGTTAGGCTGATACCAAGGTTGGCGAGACTGTTCCATGAGGAAAGATTGTTTCGACTGGGCCTATATTCACTGGAATTTAGAAGGATGAGAGTTGATCTGATTGCAACATGTAAAATTCTAACAGGTCCAGACAGACTAGATTCAGGGAGGACATTTTCCCTAGTTGGGGAATCTAGAACCAGGGGACACAGTCTCAGGATATGGGATAGACCATTTAGGGCTAAGATGAGGAAAGATTTATTCACTTAAAAGGGTAGTGAATCAGTGGAATTTTCTACCATGGAAGGTTGCAGAAGCCAAGTCACTGAGTGTATTCAAGAAAGAGATAAGATAAATTTTTAGATTCTAGTGGCATCAAGGGTGGGGAGATAGCAGGAATATGGCATTGAGATAGAGGATCAGCTATGACGGAGCAGGCTCGACTGGCCAAACAGCCTATTTCTGCTCCAAGTATCTATATTTCACTGTGCATAGATATGTTTGCTCAAAGCAAGCTGGTTTAACAAAACTTAAAAAAGGACTAAGTCAGAACGTGTTGGAAAATCATTGATATGCAAAGCGGTCAGGTTGCAATTGAAGTTCCCTACAATGGTGTGAAAACACCATCAGTACTTAAATCTCCATCATAATCTGATATACTCATGACCTCATTCTGAGAAACAGGGTATTAATAACCACAATCAAACACTAAACACCTCAGCTAAATAATTCACCTGCTTTACAACACACATTCTCCTCTGGAAGGTTCAACCCTTTTCAATAACTAATGGAGCTGATACAGCACAACAGACAACATGAACAGACATCCCTCGATGGACCATCCAAGCAGATAATCACTTTTTAACCACACAATTTACCTTGGAAAGCTCACAATTTCTCTGTCTGACAGGGCTCTCAGACAAAAACAAGCTGAAAACCTGATCAGAGTAGGCAGCATCTAGTGGAAGATTTCAGCAATTGCATTGTCACACAGAGGTGAAGGCCTAGTAGTTTGACTGCTCAAAGCCAGTTTCTCAGGTAATTGATGGCCTCCTAAGCCTCCAGTATCGTGAGCAGGAAGCAGTGTTCATTATAGGTTAAATGTGTGCTGGCTGCCGTTTTGATAAGTATCAAAAAATTGATGTGGTGTCCATACCTGAAAAGAGGCATTAACTTCACTGAATATACAAATAAATTGGGAGGTTGGGGGCTAGACCTATTTGAGGCCCCTCATTCAAAGTCTGATTTGCCCTGAGGCACTCAAGGAAGCAGGTCCACATGTGACATAACAAGTAGCCCATGAGGGGGCTAAAACCAGCAGGGATGATTTTCAAATATACTTAGCTGAACGTGGAGCCACAGGGGGCAAAGGAAGGCTTCAGATCCTGATTCCACATTCAAAGACCAAGGGGTTGTTGTTGAACACTGCTTGCCACAATCCCAATCCCCACCCTCGACTGATTATTTTATTGTGGCTGCTATATCCCTTCCTGATTCCCTCCCTCTTCGCAGTCACCATACATTCTTTATTTATTCCACTGTTAGTGTCCATGCCCTAGTCTTAAACTCTGGAATTCTCTTTCAAATCCCTGCCTTTCTTTCCTCCTTTAAAATGCTATTTAAAACCTACGTCCTTGGCCAGGCTTTTAGTCAGCTTTCCTGATTTCTACTTTTGAGGCTCAATGTCAAATTTCAGTTGAAGACTCTCTTATGAAGGGCCTCAAGACATTATGTTATGCTAAAGCTGCAAGTTGTTTTGTAGTTCATCACATTAACAACACAACCTCTGAAACACTAAAGAAAACCTACATGAGAGAGACAGGGTTCTAATCAAGTGGACATTCAAGAACCAATTGTCCGAACATTCACTGCCAGCGAGGAACCTTGTCCACTGCCAGCACTGGCAAACCACTGACATGCTTTCCACCACGGGGTATGTCTAGTCACTTTAATGGAGTGGGAAATGTTCATTACACATTGGCACTAGGTAAAGGTTGCCTGGCAATAGGACAAGCTGAGAAAATGATTCCTCGGAAACTGGAACAAGTGTTCTCTCTACATCATTAAACATGCTCATGGTGGGGCCCCCTTGTAAGTGTACCCATGCCTTCCTTCCCATTGATGTCCAATTCACTGAATGTGATTTATGGCAGTGTATCTGATGGGATCTGAATCCAATGGATGCCCTACAAATTGAGGTCCAGATATGAGACCATGGGCAACAGGTGAATTCTCTGTTGCATAGTGACGCTGATCAAGCCTCGAGGTGAAAACGCAGCAGAACAGGATTCCATCCCAATTCCTAGCCCCTATGTTGCTTCCATACCAGAACACAACCCCAAACGACTACCTCTCATAACTCTGATTCAACACATGACTATTCTCTGTGCTTTTGTCTCCCTGTCTTCTTGGACAGACAAGGATTAGAGATTTTCTAACATAATGGGTGTGAGGGGCCCTTTGATTACATTGACATGCTACTGAATTACTTACTATCTACAGTGTATGAAGAATTGATGTCAGGCCATGCAGGACTACAGAGAAAGCATATCAAATAGTTGGACAAGCTAGGAAGTAAATCTTTTCAGAGTTGTTGTCCCCTGGAGCAGCCTACACAAGGTAACTAAGAAGCTTAAAGAGGCAACTTAATAGCTCTTGAATTAGTCATAGGTTTTTATCTTCTGGCTTTCTGATCTCTGAAAGTAGATCCATAGCAAGCAATTGGCTCCATGGTGTGTTGGTCATACCATATCTAAAATGGGTGAGCTCAATGAGCCCCCTAGTCCTTCCTTTTGTATGTTTATGTGTACATTGACATAAAAACTCAGTGTTACCTTGGTTTCTAAATGTCCTACCCTTCTCCCCATGGAGAAGGCCTCACTGCCCAACCCAAGCTCTATGTTAGCAACTCAAAGATTGCAAATTTGGTGTGAAGAAGAATGGGTGCAAATCCACTTACACTGTATAATTGGTACTGGAAATGAAGGAGGAGGAAATAGGACAGGAAGAAGAAACATGTGATGAATAATTTTAAAGAGGAACTCAGTGAAATTGGCCTTTACTTACTTCAAATTTTTAATAATCTGCAAAGTGATGTATAATGGTGAGGTCAGCAGGTTATTAATGTGTGACTCTGGGAAGAATAAAACATACAAACTCAAAACACAGACCAGACAAGACATGAGGCTGAATTGACCTTTTGCCCAACGAGAGGGTGGAGATGGAGAACAAACTCAAATGTTGGTTCATTGGATTATATGGATTAATCATGATGTGGAGATGCCGACGTTGGACTGGGGTAAACACAGTAAGAAGTTTAACAACACCAGGCTAAAGTCCAACAGGTTTATTTGGTGGCAAAAGCCACACAAGCTTTCGGAGCTCCAAGCCCCTTCAAGCTCCAAGCCAAGGGGCTTGGAGCTCCGAAAGCTTGTGTGGCTTTTGCTACCAAATAAACTTGTTGGACTTTAGCCTGGTGTTGTTAAACTTCTTATATGGATTAATAGAGAGAGAGATAATCAAATGTAGAGTACCTGTTCTTATGGATTTATTTATTAGTCACAAGTAAGCTTACATTAACACTGCAATTAAGTTACTATGAAAATCCCCTCGGAAGATTATTGTTCTGAAATGTTAATGCTCTTTCTCTCTCCACAGACGCAGCCAGACCTGCTGAGTATTTACAGCATTTTTTGTTTCTATTCCAGATTTCGAACACCTGCAGTATTGCACCTTTTCCATCACATCAGTATAACGATGATTGCTGAGTTCTGGGGATCCGGGACTGTGATTTGGTTAGAAGGCATTGGGTTAAGGATTGATAATTTAGGTTGTGGCATTGGATGCTGACACTGCCTTCCACCAAAGTCATCTTTGGGAGTAATGTTGTCCAATCCTTCCTCAGTCAGCTCTGAAGTTTAGACAGAGATCGTAAGAGAATGGGTTGTATAACGACCAATAGAAAAGAGATCAAATGAGACAGAGTCTATGATAGATTAGGGAGGAGATGGTGGACTGTGAAAGAAGATTGAATTGAGTCGAGTTCATGATGAAGCAAATTGTACATGCTTTGTGGAAGAGAACTAGTTGAAATGGAGTTAGAATAGAATGGATCATAGGTGGAATCTCGTGGATGAAATCGGCAGATTGCATGTGGCTACAGGAAGAAATTAGATAGGAAAGAGCAATGGATGAAGTTTTAGGCATGGCCTGTGAGAGAATATTAAATGGACTTGAATCCAGAATAGAGGGTTTTCTACAAACTCTGGAGAGTGAGCTTGAGGTGCTAAATTTTCTAATTCCATGATATATGAACTTAGAAAAAGTTGGTTACCACTGATTTTAATAACTCTGCATTTCTTGTTTCCTTTTGCTTCCTGGGATGGATTACAAGCAGCAGAGACCAGCAAAACAGTCACTGAGTACCTCAGTTTGCCGGGAGTCACATTGGAAGTGTCTGATCCTCTCTCTTCTGATGTATGGATGTTTGGGGGCTGTAGCATGGTGCCAGTTAACCCGAGTCACCAAACTCAGCTTCGACAGCTCTCTGAAGGGCAAGTCAATGATTTACCATGATAGTCCCTGCTCCAATGGGTACGTTTACATCCCGCTGGCCTTCCTGGCGATGCTCTACATGGTCTACCTGGTTGAATGCTGGCACTGCCACGCTCGGAGTGAGCTCCAGTACAAAGCAGACATCGATAGCGTCTACGAGCGCATAGGCCGCATGCAGCAGGCCACGCCCTGCATCTGGTGGAAGGCCATCAGTTACCACTTTGTGCGGCGCACCCGCCAGGTGACCCGCTACCGCAACGGTGATGCCTACACCACCACGCAGGTGTACCACGAGCGGGTCAACACACATGTGGCCGAGGCAGAGTTCGAGTACGTCCGGTGTGGCGTGCGTGATGTGTCAAAGGAGCTGCTGGGTCTGGAGCGCTACCCAGCCACCAGGCTGCGTTTTACCAAGTGTTTCAGCTTTGCCAACACTGAGTCGGAAAACTGCTACCTGAACCAACGAGCACACTTTTTCAGTGAGATCGAGGGACTGGATGACTATATGGAGGCCCGTGAGGGGATGCAGCTCAAGAATGTGGACTTCAAGGATTACATGATGGTCTATGTAAATCCTGATCGCCTCCCATGGTATATTTCGCACTACGCCTTCTGGGTGGCAGGCTTGCTCATGCTATCTTGGCCTCTCAGGGTCTTAGTGGAGTATCGGACTGCCTACGTCCACTATCATGTGGAGAAGCTCTTTGGGCTAGAGTACGTGGGGGTGACCCCAACTGAGGAGACCGGCCAGTGCTCTCCTGTGGCCCGAGTCGGCACTGTGGACAGCACTGAGCTCGAGTGGCACATTCGCACCAACCGGCAGCTCATCCCTAGCTATTCAGAGGCTGTACTGATGGACCTGGCCTCTTTGTCAATCTGCAATGGCTACTCGGCTTGCGGCATCGTCCGCACGGACTGTGATGGGAGGTCCAGCAGCTCCTCCATCTTCTCCCGCAATGTGTGCCGCAGCCACTCGCGCTTCTCCCTCGACACCAGTCGTTTCTCGCTCTGCCGTGTGCACGGCTCCCACCGGACCGGCCTGTGGCACAGCCGCAGCAGCAACATCAATGAGCGCTGCCGTGATGACCAGTGCCGCTCCTACTCCAGCCAGCTGGCGGTCAGTGAGAACCCGCCAAACTACCACGATGCTCGCTTTTTCCCGGTGCTGATTGTTCACCGGCCCTGTCAGGGTCGCGAGGGGGAGGGGCGCAGGTATTACATCCGAAGAAACTCCTGCCTCGAAACGTCTTTGTGATCTCCTACATTCAATTCTGACCTACGTTGAATCCTGTCCCCCCATGTCTCAAATTTATAATCCTCATCCTCTTGTTCAAATCCTTCCATAGCCTTGCCTCCCCTCTATCTCTCTAAATTCCTCCTCTAGATCCTACAAGCCTCCATGATCTCTGCACCCCAACAATTTTGACCACTTGTGAATTTCCCCCCTTCCTCCATTCCACCATTAGCTGCCCAGTCCCTAAGTTCAAGAATTCCCTCCCTAAACCTGCCCAACTGTCTCTCTCTTTCCTTGTCCTTTGAACCCCTCCTTCGAACCTACCTCTTTAACTAAAGTTTTGGTGGTCTGTCCCAATACAGCTTTTTGTGGCTCAGTGTCAAATTTTGTCTGATTACATTCCTGGGCAGGTTTTCCTACATCAAAGCCATTACAGAAACACAACTTGTTATTGATGCCTCCAGGACCAGCGAGGTTGGGCCAACATCCAGGGTTTGTGATCTTCTCCAGATGGCAATGACTGTCAATGTACACTCCCTATCTGCAGCCTCTACCACAGGCTGAAACCTCAAGAAGCGTTGAGAGCCGGTGAGATCTTTTCTGGGTTGCCTTTAAAAGTGGTTACCAGTTAGCTCACAAAAGATTCTAACACTTTTGTTTTCCCCATTTCAATCATTTTGAGCAATAGATGACTGTGGGAAAAGTGGGGGGGAAGAAAGGAGATGGCATGGAAAACCCTTTCCCAAACCTGCAATGTATGTGTACACTTCCGATTTTGGAGGAGGAGAGAGTTTTGTTCAAATGGGCATGGACAATAAGCATAACCTGAACAAGCCAAATTAACAACACACATTGAAATCAAACACAAAGCCTGATATTGGTCTGGATTCAACCTTTAGGACGGAATGTATATCCCACTGAAGAACTTAATAGCCCCAGATACTATAGGAAGTGTCTAATGTATTGTCGTATGGGGAGAAGCTACTGGCATCTTTCAGTTGTCCCTTGTCACACACTTTGGAGCAGCTGGTTAGAGACCAATTGGGAGCAGCCATTTTGTAGAGAGTTCTTTCCTTTGACCATCGGCAGATGTTGAGGGGAGGATGGGGTTTGGGTTGGGGGAGGGGGTGATGGTCATTGTCATGCTGTTGTGAAAATCCTCTGTCCACCATTGTACTGCCTGTATTAAAGTATACTGATTTCACACCATGCAATTTCACCACAGCTGAATGGAGACACTGCTGATAAAGCCAAGAGGTGACACTCTCCGGGAAGACCCTGCATAAGATGTTCGCCGCCCGGGCTGCCTCCAATCAGCAGTTCAGCATAGGGAAGGGCACGACAGGAAAGGATTCCAAGGCCCATCTCAAACACCAGGTGGCTGTAAATCCTACCCAGATCTCTGTTTAGATCTTTCCACACTATCTCTCTCTCTCTCTCTGTGTGTGTAAAGTAGTTAAATCTATATTGTCTGTGCCCCAACCATCTTCTATTCCTGAGTCTATGTCTCATTGTCCTGAAGTTTATGGTAATCTCAAAACATATGGAATTTATGGAGTTCAATTTGTAATTTTTCAATACTTGAGTAAAATCTGCAGAAGAATTGGATATAAATTTGAAAATAAACATTTGCAGGGCTTAGGTTAGAGCAAGGGAAGTGGGACCGATTGAATAGCTTTGTTTAAAGAGCTAGCACAGACATGATGGACTGAATAGCCTCATTCTGTATTGTAAGATTCTATAACTTTAAATATTCTACAGGCAAAGAATAGTACAAATCTGAAACTCTCTCCCCTCGGAGCTGATAGGGCTAGTTAAATTGAAAATGTCCAAACTGAGCTTGCTAAGCTTTCCATTAGACAAGAGCATTAAGAGTAGGGGACTACGATGAGTCAATAGAGTCAACGTACAGTTAAATGAAGATAAAATACAAATAAATGGAGTTAAGATACAGATCATCAGTGATCTAATTGAATGGTGGAACCGGCTTGAGGGGATGAATGGTCATTTCCTATTCCTATGCTTCTGACCGAACAATTCAAAGCTGGAGTAAGAGGTGATGGAGAGGCACCAGGAGGTGATTGATGCTGTCGTTACAACACTGGACAAGTACATAGAGTACATTCCCCTTTTAACTAGACCATCCAAACAATTGTTTATTTACAGAGACCAACCACACCCTTAACACCAGCTGAGGTTCCCATTCCTGACTGCTGTCTCACTGAGACGTTTTAGTTATTGACCCTCAAGGGTTGCCCTGGAGTCTCCAGGAATTACAGGTTAACCTCCTGAACACTGCTGTGACCCAACTTAGCAGTAAAATCATTGGGGTACTGAAAGAAATTGTACTTTTGAAAGTGTTTTTACAACTAATAAATTAAAGTGATCAAAGGAATTGAATAAAATTCGTTAGGCTGCAAATTGCTTCCAATAGAGCTGCTTTTAGTGGCTTTAGAGAGTGTGTGGGGGGGAGGGGGCAGCGCAGAAGAGTAGGTGACCTGACTGCACAGGTTGATAGTTGGATAGCAGTGGCAGTGCAGAGGGATGGAACAGATGTTGCAAGAGGGCAGCTCTGCAAAATGCCCTTAACAAAATTGTACCTGAATCCTCCATGATCCTTGGTTGTGATAAGAGGCTATCTGGCAGGCCAGCTAATGTATCCAGCATCTCACTGTGCATTCCAATCAGCTCCCGCTTGTATGCTATCCTATCAAGGCCCTCATCATAGCTCACTGCAGCAGAATAACTCTGCAATCTTGGCCTCCAGTGAGCTATTAAATCCTTTACCCCTTGCCTGGCTGCAGCCCACTTTTGCTCGCCACATGCTGATCCCAGCGACATAGTACCATTCACGATAAGTGCCGGCATCCAAGCTGGTGGCTGTGAGTGTCAGATTGGGTGATGGGGCTTCTTCTTCAATGCTATGTTGCTCCCTTTTCTCCTCCTGGGGTTTCCATGGCTGGGCAAAAGGCAGTCCTTGAGCATCTGAAAGCAGGAACTCAGAAGCGGAAGGTTAGTGTGAGGGAAGGGGGTTGGGGTGGGAAGCAAGTGATTTCATGGTCACACCGTCAACAGCTTTCTCATCATGGTAGATAGCAGGATGAGGAGCTGCTGAGGATTGTGAAGGACACAAGACAAGAACATATAGTTATCCTCAATGTTCTCAGAGATATTAGCAGCCAGCCCCATGATGCTGAAATACCTACACTTTGTAGGTATTTGGGTCCTCCGCTGGTTCTGTTCTGCACGCTTCTTTCTTACTTTGCAAGAAAGAGAGGAGAAAACGGGCGGCACGGTAGCACAGTGGTTAGCACTGCTGCTTCACAGCTCCAGGGACCTGGGTTCGATTCCCGGCTTGGGTCACTGTGTGGAGTTTGCACATTCTCTTCGTGTCTGCGTGGGTTTCCTCCGGGTGCTCCGGTTTCCTCCCACAGTCCAAAGATGTGCGGGTTAGGTTGATTGGCTATGCTAAAATTGCCCCTTAGTGTCCTGAGATGCGTAGGTTAGAGGGATTAGTGGGTAAAATATATGGGGGTAGGGCCTGGGTGGGATTGTGATCGGTGCAGACTCGATGGGCCGAATGGCCTCTTTCTGTACTGTAGGGTTTCTATGATTTCTATGATGAAAATGTCAGTGATTGTGCTGTGTTTGGGTAATGTGCTGGCCATGGATAATTAGCTGGAAGTAGCAAGAGATGGGTGTGAGGCTGGCAGCATTGGTAGGCATGCGAAGGTGAGGTGAAGCAACTGGATGTTAGGTATGAGCCCAGAGTTGCCGATGGATGAGTGCAAGTGTTTGGTGCATTGAGCAGTGTGAGGGGCTGGTGCTGTGATGGATAGGAAATGTCATGTGAAAATGCATTCACTGACTTTGAACAGTGGGGTGAGGTCATGAGACTTCTTGTGGTACTGCTGCCAGTTCCTCAGGTCCAAACTCCAGAAATTGGTCATCTTGGTCACCTGCTCCCATTCCCTTCTGCAGGTGTCCTTGAAGGTTTCCTGCTGCCCACATGCACCACCAGGATCATATTTGTCACTCTCGCTGCCTCCATCTCCCCTCTTATTCACTTCCCAATGATTTACATTGCACAATATTTTTTGTGCAGCTTCCCTTTGAGCTCCAGCCTGCCTTTCAGAAGAACAGTCTGTCTGTATCTCAAATTAGGCAAACAATGCTGTTGGGGCCTCCTGCTGTGCACAGAGGCAGCAGACAGTTTGGCAGTGCAGTCAGGGATGGAGCCTTTCATGCAATACCACAATCATGCAGATGAGGTGGCTGCATGAAAATTGCATGATGCCCACTTTGTTCTGGATGAACTTTAAAGTTGTGAACCATGACCACCTGTGCACAAAAATCAATGCAACACAAATTTTAGCTCATAACTTTTTTTAAATGTCCCTTTGATTTTTTTGGTCCAGAGTCCGTTCACAGCGGTGATCAGAAGATTATGGGGACCCCAGAACAATCTTGGAGTATTGGCAACCCGGGCTGGGGTGGAGTGAACTGAAGGGAACAAATTTAAAATTGAGTAGAAGTTCATTGTTGGCTACAATTCTCAGCTTCCTGGCCACATTGTGATCCATAATGCCGGCTGTCATTGCTGCAGGATTGTCCTGCAACTTCCAGGAGCTAAAAATAAATCGACTGGGGAGGAAAGTCAGAGGGGTATTTTTTTAAACCAAAGGGCTTGTTTGCTTTCCAATTGGTGAGGGAAGGTGGAACCCTGTGCAGATGGGCATTTCAGGTAACCATTTTTTTTTTTAGCTATATCCAATCAAATCCAATCAAAGTCCAATTCAAAGTCTCAACCAGTGAGACATTACAGATCCAAGCTGACAAGACAGGCAAGCCTCTTCCTGTCTTGGGCTTGATCTACATGATCCAAGTTGATAGGAACAGGCATTGCACCTCCTCCAAGGCTTGATCTCATTACTCAAAAGACCTAGATGCCATTTTTAAAAATTGCTTCAAATCAAGCCTCAGTGTAATCTCATTGACTTCTATCAAGTGCAGAACAGCAAAACTTCACTTGATTTTAGCCAAAAGGCTGAGAAGCACTTCAGGTAACCAATGGCGAGTGGGGGCGGGCTGGATGGAGGTCACGTGAATATACCTCCTGGAACTGGTGACCCAACAAAGCACCTTCACTTTTAGGCGGAGATTTAACAATGAGTTGGTTCGTGTTGTCCTTCCTGTGAGCGTCTAACCATTGAAGACAGAATGGCCGTTAGATTGTAATCAAAATATATGGGACATTTGTTTTTGGTGACTTTGAATACAAAATAGAAAGTTTCCACTGGATGCTTAAGGATGGTTATCAGGCCCTGCTGACATGAGGGATAAATTACAGGTTCCAGTGCTAGCTGGGCCACAGTTAGAGAATTTTGGCTAGAATTACTGCATAGGTTTGAGAGGCTGATAATTGCACTAGGATCACTCTATGTTCCTTTCTGCTTGGGGAGGTGAGATTGACACAGTGGCTGGCTCTGGGCCTCCTGCACTTGGGGTGCTGTTGCAAACTGCATATTCTAAAGGATAACTTTGGATGGAGAAAGTCCTTCTGCCCATTCAGTGGTATCCTTTTCAAACATCAATCTGTCTCCAGGTGTCAACTATTATTCAGTTGGTACACTCGGGTCAGAACGTTGTGGGGTGAAGTTCCAATGTGGAAGGTTGAGCATGTAATTTAGGCCGGGCCTTCAGCGTCCTGCTGAGAGAGTGCTGCATTGTCAGAGGTGCTGGCTTTTGCATTAACTGCTCAATACATCCTTTCCGGTTTGTCACTATGGCCAAAACAGGCACTGGGGATGACCAATGGAATACACTCCTTGGTGTGGTTTGGAAACACTGTCCCTAGATTGGACATAAAGCAGTGCACTACTGACACCATTAATCATTTTGCTCTGTACCTGACCTTTGAGCTCTGAGAAAGACAGAGAAATGTGCATTTGCCTAGCACTTTTCGCAACCTCAAACAGCAATGTGATAATAATCAGATAAACTTTTTAAATGGTGTTTGTTGAGGGATCAGCATTGGTCAGGACACGAGTGTGAACTTCCCAGCTCCTTTTCAAAATAGTGCCAGGGAATATTTTACATTGAACAAGGGTAGACAGGGCCTTAGTAAAATTTAAGATGACATCTGCAGGACAGAAATAAAACAGAAAACGTTGTAAAAGCTCAGCAGGTCTGGCAGCATCTGTGGAGAAAGAAACAGAATTAACATTTACAAGTCCATATTCAGAGTCATATTGGATTCAAAACATTAACTCTTTTCGCTCCATAGATGCTGCCAGATCTGCTGAGTTTTTCCAGCACATTCTGGGGCGGCACAGTGGTTAGCACTGCTGTCTCACAGTGCCAGGGACCCGGGTTCAATTCCCGCCTCAGGTCACTGTCTGTGTGGAGTTTGCACATTCCCCCCGCCGTGTCTGCGTGGATTTCTTCCGGGTGCTCCGGTTTCCTCCCACAGTCCAAAGGTTAATTGATTGGCCATGCTAAATTGCCCCTTAGTGTCAGGCGGAGTAGCTAGTAGGGTAAATACATGGTGTTTTGGGGATAGGGGCTGGGTGGGATTGTGGTCGGTGCAGACTTGATGGGCCGAATGACCTCCTTCTGCACAGTAGGATTCTATATTATGTTTTTATTTCAGTTTCCAGCAATATTTTGCTTTTATCTGTAAGACAATGCCTGCAATAGTTTCCACCTTATCTCGGTGTGGCACTGGGACTGTCAGCCTAGATTTTGTGTTCAAGTCTCGAAGGTGAAATTTGACCTCCCCCCCCCCGGCTCCCCTCTCCAACCCAGCCAGGTGATTCAAAAGCAAGACTGTTACCCACAGAATCACAAGGGAGATTCATTTTGAATATAGTAGACGGTTTCCTTGAGCTAGCTTCTTAATGAGCTGCAGATTAGATGCCAACCTATGCCGGCAATTGCTTTTAGCCTGTTAGTGGGTAAATACCAACTGATATAGACTGGGAAAGGCAGAGATTACTGTGCCTATTGTGTTTTGAATAGCTAGGGGTGAAAAAGGCCAGGAATTACCTAGAAATTACAACACAGAATTGGGGCATTCATTCCAGTCAGTTATAGCTGGGCTGATGGCAGTGGTACTGCAATTGGCTCATTGCCCAGAGAGAGTTTATAAATGGAACAGGATTCTTGACTTCAGTCCAGTGACCCTACCTTTGCCAGAAATGCACCTGTGGGAACATCAGATCAGATCAGGACAGGATAGGATTGGGATTGGCCATGATGCCTCCTGTAGTGGAATAGTTAGCCACAATTTAGGGTCGGAATTGACACATAGCCCCTGTGGAATCAGACTCCAGCAAGGATTAAGAGCTTCCAGGAAGGAATGGCTAGCAACGAAATAAAAGTAGTGTCATGAGAAATCAAAACTAGACTTCAGTGAACTTACTCAACCGGTGGAGTAAACAGAAGACGCTGGGGATTCCTCAAGTGGCATTTGCAGTCCCTGAAGGTGTTGAAGAGTGAGCTGTACCAGTCCCTCTGCTGTGGGCTAATTTCTGACTTTGGATCTTTTGCTGTATCTAAACGTCATCTGATTTGTAAGGCCCTGATATGTTTTAACTGAGAACTTTGTGGAGTATTGCACTGGGACTAACTATGCAAACATTACAAAAAAAACCCGCTACACTCGCTCCTTTGTAAGACAAGGCTGTTAGAGGTGGGAGTGTGGAGGCACCCAACCCAACTCTGGAACATCTGAATGTATTTGTGTGTTGTCTCTGCCCAGCAGTGTGGACCAGTAGGTCTCTATGTCTGTCCATGACCCGGTGGGTTCATCGTCTTCCTGCTAATTAAGCACCCCTCCTCCCACCCTCCTGAACCCTTGGCGTATGACTGTCACTTTCTTATTCTGATACTTTTTTTTTCAATAAAGAAAGTTTGAAATAAAAGTTTGCGTCGCCTCCTGTTGTTGGAGTCATGGGGTTATCCTTGTGTTAGAGGTCTGGGTGTTGCCGAGTCTCAAGGAATTGGGGGGAAAGCGTTAGAGAAAAGTCTGCTTGACTGGAAATCCAGAATCATCAAATCAGGTAAGGAAGAGCCTGTGGAGAGACGGGATGACGAAGATTGGCATGACTGGCAACCAATGGGGAGAGTTGGTGATGGGAGATCATGTGCTGAAACCTCCAGAGTTGGCAAGCATTGAGATCCCACAGTGGGTCTAGAGGGATGGATAGGGTTATGGTAGACATGGAAGCACATTCAAAAATGAAAACGCAGGTTAATGCTACGGCACTGTCAGGGTGGAGTGTCAAAGAGGGAAGGGAACAATCAGATATTAGTGGAGGTGTTTGGAATGCTATAGGATTTCAACAAAATAGATTAAGACTGTTTCCTCTGGTACTAGGAATTAAATGGAGGGAAAGGCATAATCTTCAGTGGAAGCTTCAGATGCTGGTGTGGCTGCTGCTCCCATGCTGTGGTGAAGGTTGACTGCTGAGAAATGCTGCTGAAGATAAGTGAAATGCCAGAAAGCCAGAGTGGCTTCCAAAAAGGTGGCAGTCACCTGTCAAGCAATGAATGCACCCTGAGAGAAGAAGCGCTTTGAACAACAGTCTTTCAATGGCCATGACTGAAGCTCTTCAGTGCAACTTATCAGAGCTTCCCAGCCTGTCAGTTTAATTGAAGATCTTCCCTCTGCGCACTCACTTCACTGACCCTGGCTGTGAAATCTAGGATTGAAGGTTAAAACAGTTCATTGTTAGCTTTTTAATTACCTGAATTACTTACCTGATAAATTTGAGGGGGTTTCCCACTCAGCTTCAATCCTGCCTCAGTGAAACCTGGAAGAGGGCAGGAAGACATTGGGAGCCCAACCCATTGTTACTTTCAGAAGACTTAACTGCCTTCCCTTGTCTGTAAAATGTGTTCCCTATAATGTAGATTCTCCGCAGATGCTGCCAAACTTGCAAAGTTTTTCCAACATTTTCTGTTTTGATTTAAGATTTTCAGCATCTGCAACATTGTGCTTTTCTGGTGTACAGGTTTTGTTACATAGGGCTACTGGGGGTCTGGAGTTCAGGTACAGGTCAACTATAGCCTAAATAAAGGGCTGAATGGTCTCCTGTTCTCTAATATTATCAGAGGAGCAGCCCCTTGTAGCCTGTCTCTGATGAGAACAGCCTTGTTGAGCAGATACATCTTGTAAAATTGCAGAGATGCATTAATAACCTTCTGTTGGGCTGAGACACCCATTGCCTCCATTCACAATCCCATTCTCATCCAGAACATAATTGCAAAAACAGCTTGAGATGGAGAATGAGAAATGTGCCTGACAACAGCAGCAGGTGGGTTTGAACATAAGAATATAAGAAATAGGAGCAAGAATAGGCTATTCTGATCTGATTGTGGCCTTAACACCACTTTCCTGTTTACCCTCCAATAAACTTTCTCTTATTTTGTAAGGCAAAAGTCTGTCTAACTCAACCTTGAACATATCCAATGACCCAGTCTCCGCTGCTCATTGAGGGAAAGAATTCCAAAGAACACCGACCTTCTGAGAGAAGAAATTCATTCTCATCTCCATCTTAAATGGAGGACCCCTTATTTTGAAACTGTGCCCTCGATTCTAAATTTCCCCTACAGTGGCACAGCTGTTCCATTCAATTATGGTTCTGGAGAGATTACAGAGGTGAGGCACAAAACATCAAACATTAAACTTAGCCTTTTGCGCCAGTACCTGCCCTGGCAATGGTCAAAGCAGGACTGCCAATCTAATCCAGGGGTTCAGCTGGTTTATATATATATAGTAATACATGGAAACATACTTAGATAGTAGAAGGAATAGGCCATTCGGCCCTTTGAACCTAATGATCATGGTTGATCATCAAATTCGATACCTTGATCCCATCATCCCCCTCCCTGATCCCTTTATCCCCAAGAGCTATATTCTTTCTTGAAATCGTAGGCTGTTTTGGCCTCAACTATTTTCTGTGATAGTGAATTCCACAGATTCACCACTCTCTGGATAAAGAAAATTTTCCTAACTTAATCCTAAAAGGTTTACCTCTTATCCTCAAACACCGACTCCTAGTTCTAGACTCAACACTATTGCGAACATTCTTTCTGAATCTACCCTGTCAAATCCTGTTAGAATGTTATAAGTTTCTTTGAGATCCCCTCTCACTCTTCTAAACTCCAATGAATACTGCACTATTTCTATCGCGAGAACACCCTTCCTCAGATAAGGATACCAAAACTGCACACAATATTCCAGGTGTGGCCTCACCAATGTCCTATACAATTGCAGTAAAACATTCCTATTCTGATATTCAAATCCTCTTGCTACGAAGTCCATTTGCCTTCTTTACTGCTTGCTATACCTCACACTTACTTTCATCGAATGATACACAAGGACACCAAGGTCTCACTGAGTATCCACCTCTCTCAATTTACATCCATTCAAATAATGATCCGCCTTCCTATTTTTGTTACTGAACTGGATAACCTCACATTTATCCACATTATACCGCATCTGCTATGCAAATGCCCAATCACTCAGCCTGTCCAAATCACACTGAAGCACCTCTACATCCTCCTCACAGCTCACCCTCCCACCCAACTTTGTATTATCTACAAATTTGGAGATGATACATTTAGTTCCCGCATCCAAATTATTAATATTTAATATAAACAGTTGGGATCCTAGCACAGATTCCTGTGGTATCCCACTAGTCACTGCCTGCCAATTGGAAAAAAACCATATGCATTGTTGTGCTTGGCTTTACCATAATTAAGGTAACGATGTTTGTGGAACCTCCTGCTCTGATTCATTGTTTAATTGTCCATAATTATTCACAACTGGATATGGCAGGATTGCAGATCTTTGATTTGATCTCTTGTTTGTGGGATTGTTTAGCTCTGTCTGTCACATGCTGCTTCCACTGTTTGGCATGCATGTGGTCCCGTGTTGTAGCTTCACTGGGTTGGCATCTCATTTTTAGGCGTCCTAGCGCCCCTTGTGGAATGCTCTCCTGCAATCCTTGTTGATTCAGGGTAGCTCCCCTTGCTCTTCTGGTAAACATAGAGTGAGGGAAATGCCGGGCCATGAGGTTAAAGATTGTGTTTGAATACAATTCTGCTGCTGCTGGTGGCCCACAGCATTTATATTCTAGTTTTCAGCTGCTAGATCTGTTCTGAATCTGTCCCATTTAGCATGGGGGTAGTGCCACACAACACAATGGAGTTCAGTGTGAAGATAGTACTTCATCTTCACAAAGACTTTTTGGTGTGTACTCCTACCAATGTTGCATCTGCAACAGGTAGACTGATGAGGGCAAGTTCAAGTCGGTTTTTTCCCTCTTGTTGTTTCCCTCACCACCTGCTGCAAGCCCAGTCTGGCAGATATCTCCTTCAGCTCTTGATCAGTAGTGGTGCTAATCAGTCACTCTTGGTGATGGACATTGAGTACATTCTGCGTCCTTTTCGCCCTCAGTGCTTACTCCAGGTGTTCAACATGAGTGATTACTGATTTACCAGCTGATGGGTGGTCATCAGCTAGGGGTTTCCTTGCCCATGTTTGACCTGATACAATAAGACTTCATGGAGTCCAGGGTTAGTGTTGAGGAATCCCAGGATGTCACCCTCCTGACTGTATACCACTGTGCTGTCATCTCCACTGGGTCTGTCCCGCTAGTGGACAGGACATACCCAGGGATGGTGATGGAGGCTTCAGGGGTATTGGTTGTAAGGTATGATTCAGTGAGTATGACTAGCAGGTGCTTAAATGGTCCCTCTGTTAGCTCTCTCAATTTTGGCATGGCTCCCTACATGTTATTAAGGAGGACTTTGCAGGATCAACTGAGTAGGGTGCGCCTTCATCACTTCCTAGGTATACGCTAGGTGGTCCTTCTGGTTTTATTCTTATTTAACCTTTCTGTTCATAATACTGCAAATGTGGTCTAACCAAGGTTTAATACACGGTTCACATAACATCTCTACTTTTCAGTTCCATCCCTCTGGAAACAAACTCTCGTACTTGATGCACTTTTTATGGCCTTATTGACGCATGCAATTTTTAGTGATTTGTCAATTTGTGCTCCCAGATCCAGAGGCAGACTTACACTTTGTGGGCCCCGCGCTCTGCCTCAGTACCAGGATCCCCCCCATGATGTCAAGACCACCCTCCCACCCCCTGGTGACATGGCACGCCATTGCTGGTAACCTCATGACCTACCTGCTAGTGATGTCAGGCCCTACCCCAAATGACATAATTGCTTTCCTGGGCACACTCACCCTCAGTTCACACGATGCATGCCACAAAAATATAGAGAAATAATCAAATCACTGCCTCAGCGCTTTTTAAACTTATGAAAACAAGCCTGTAATTGATTAATTCAAATCTGTAATGCAAGCCGCAATAACCCAAAAAAGAACAAGTACACAAATCACTGCTCACTGCTTCAGTGCTTTGTAACTGATGTAAAGCCTGTATTTGATTAATTCAAATTGACGATGCATGCCACAGAAAAACAAAAAAACACAAATGACAAATCACTGCTTAACTGCTTCAGTACTCTTTAACTTATGAAAACAAGTCTGTAATTGATGAATTGAAACCCAAGCCTACCTGTTTTCAGCATGACAGTAGAGATGGTCAATGTGGTGATTTATATGTCTTGAGACAAGCAAACATGGAACTAGCCGACGAGCAACGAGGTGGAGAAATCAGCTGATGATATGACTGCAGCACAATACAGGCCAGTGCAGGACAGAATGAGCCAGAATAAGTCCAATGGAGCAAATACTCCAGTGAGTCCAAGTTCAACATCAGCGGCTTTGCTGGCAACTGTCTGGCAGGATTCCATTCTTTGTCCAAAAGAGATTTTCTGAAGGCCAGTATTGAAATTGATGGGAAATGGCGGTTACTCACCAGTTATAACTGTCTGTGCGTGACAGCCATGATATCAGACCAGCAAATAGTGGCCCTGTTTGAAAAACAGAATTTAAACAAGAGAATATTAAAATCTTTAAGGTTTTCTTGCTTCATCAGTTGTTTACAATCCATGGCAATTTAGATAGCTTTTCTTCTACACTTTTTCTTCACAAAATCATCAATAATGTCATGATAGGTAAAATCTTGTGAGGTTGCATTTTCAATTGTCAGTATTGCTGAACTTGTCAAATGTTCCTGATTCATTGCACTTTGCAGATAAAGAACGTTCACCAGAAACATTTCTGATAAGTATTGCTAAAAATATTTTCAGAATTCTTTCCGTATTTGGAAAGGTTTCCTGCAAACCGTTACGTACAAGTTTGTACAAATCAGTTGGCAATCCCAAAGCACAGAGTTCATAATTATTGAAATGAATGAATTGTTTCACTTCATCTTCAGAACAATTTGTGTCTATGTCCTCCTGGTAGAATTCAATTTTTTTTTTACTGCAGTGGCTCTTAGCATTCTTATCCAAACTTCTGTCAAAAAACATGGAAAATAATTCAAAAGTTTTCTTCAGAGATTTACTTCTATTCTGCAATTGCACCATTGTAGAAACATAGAAACTAGAAGCAGGAGTAGGCCATGCGGCTCGTTGAGCCTACTCCACCATTTACTTTGATCAATATCCTGATCCTCCCCCCCCCTTCTCCCCATATCCCTTGATCCCATTAGCCCCAAAAGCTATAGAAACATCGAAACTAGAAGCAGGAGAAAAGTTTGACACTGTTCCTGCCTGGTTAGTATGGTGTCACAAATAACATCGACAGTCTAAATGATGATCTTCTCTTTCCTTTTTAAAGTGATTTCATTATCTCTAGTTTAAAAAATCTTGCGTCTTGTATGCTTCTCATCATCAGAGGGACCTGTATTCTTTGTTAATGCCTCTGCTTCCACTGAGATATAGTCATTTCAAGCTTCCATGACAAAACTTCTAGCTGAGACTAACTACTGTGAAGCATTCAATAAAGTTGTCTCAACATTTTGCAGCGATATGCTGACGGCATTGATTCTTTGAAGTAAACGGTTGCGCAAAACAGTAAAAGCTGCAATATCTTACCTTTCAAACTTTTCTGCTAAGGATTTTGCTTCAGCTTTCACGTGCTTTCTATGAATTTAATGTGCCATGTCTGAAAAGCATCCCTTTATACTGACAAACTTCAGTTTCAAAGCCAAAATGGCATGTGCATGAGCAGACCACCTGGTATCATAAATTCTATTGACTGTCAAATGTTTCCATGTGCCTGCTACAAATGTGATTGCAGCATATTCCACTGATGCATGGAAACCGAAAAAATGGCATGCAAGCTTTGAACAAAGTAAAAAAAAAACATGATGGGCTTGCATTGTTTAGTCTTCCTTGTAGACCTGAATATTTTCCTGCCATATTTGTGGCATTATCGAAGCTCTGCCCTCCACAATGTTTGATGCTCAAACCTAAATTTGCAATGATTTCCAAAGCAGTTCCTTCCACCCACTCAGAAGTGTGGGATTATAGCTGGACAAAACAGAGAAACCACTCTACAACTTGACCATCGCTGGTCGCATATCTGAAAATGAATGTTAATTGATCCAGACTCATATCTGGTGTTGAATCAACTATTATGGAATAGTATTTGGCATCTTTAACTTCATTAGTGAATTGGTTCCTAGCCGCTCTGCCGTTATGGTGATGGAGTCATCATAGGTTCTGTGCGTTAAAAAGCTGGTCTTCCCTGAACTACAACATTGGGAGCTTTTTAAATGCTCTCTGAGAAGCTCATCAAATTCACTAAGATATTTAAGGCAGGCTAAAAAATTACCTCATCATGTCCTCTTGAAGGAAGTCCCAAGGAAGATAGCAGTTTGACTGTGGCAACAACACGTCTTGGCACTTTTCTCCAGGAAGAACACTCTCCTTTTCAAACAGCCGATAATGCAGAATCAATTCTTCCAGATAATTTATGTCTTTTTGAATGAATGCGCAGATGGCCTTAATATGACTTTTTGAAGTTTCATGATCAGCAAGATCTCTTCCAACATTTCTCCAGTTAGAAGACCTATCGACAAATGCATGTTTCCCTTTACTCGAGTGAGGGAATAATTTGCAAACAGAACAGTGAACTGCCTTAGTGGTTTCTAAAAAAAACAATCAATTTCTTCTTTCCGTCATTCCATTTCTTTGCACCCTCAGAAAATGGACTCATGATTGCTTCTAAACTGCTTTCAGCTTCCAACATCAAACTCTCTTTTTTCAAATTTTCCATATTACTTTTAGTTCCATTCCCATTTCAGACTCCACTTCTTCTTGTTCATGAACTTCCTATTCAACTTTTTCAGGCGATGTGGGTATCTCCTGAAATCAGCAAGTCAATAATTCGCCCATACTTTAGGTGGATAAGAATGAATGTGCAGTTTGTGCACTGCTCAATACTTCTAACTTTCTGAAGCAAAATGACAAACGAACTTATTGCCTAGCTTCGTCCCCTTGCCTCACCTTCAATATTCTGTGCTTTTGACTGCCAGATAGTGTCGCTTCATATTGACTGATCTTTCTTGATTTTAAAGAATGGATTTTCTGAAATAGCAAGCTTTCCTAGCCCCCCTCTGCTCAGGAGTTCTGGTCGCCACTGCTCACTTGACAACCTTGATGTTGTGCTGGTTCACTGGCTGCCTGGCTATGGTATGGCCTCGGCCTTGCCCTCACTTGCCCATTCCTCTTCAGCCCTGGCTAGGATTCAAGTTGCCCCTGCACGTTCAATGACCTTGCAGTTCTGTTGGCTCACGGGCTGCCTACCTAGCTATCTGGCCTTTTATCTCGCCTATGGCTCGATGCCCACCCCTCCTTAGCCCTGCTGGCCTGTTTGAGTGACTGCACTGCCTCTCTCGACAACTGCCGGCACCTCCTCAGCCCTCCCACCTCATCTCTGCTCAACGGCGACTTTGGGAATTATGCTGACTCACTCACTCACTGGCTGCTTTGTCTGCTGCCTGGCCTCACCTCATCTTGCCTTGCCCTCAGTTCGTTGCCCACTAGCCCTCTCAGCCTTGCTGTTGGCCTGGTCAAGTCACTTGCTGTTCCCTTCAATGACCTCCTCCTCAGCCCTTGCACCTGTTGGCTCAGGCTGCTTTGGCCTCCTTAAACCCTTGGCTCTGGTCAGAAATTGGCATGCCTTCTTACATACTTAGGTTGCCTGCCCATCCCCCTCAGCTTTGGCATGGGGGTCAAGAGTCACCCCGGTGCTCCCCTCAACAACTGCCGGCCAGCACCTGCCCTCCTCACTTGGCACCTGCCCTCCTCACACTCCCCAAGATAAACTCATGACCAGGCATGATTAAGAAACCTGGGCTACTGCTGTTTTAAAAAATATTTTTAGAGATCCTTATTACTCTTGCTCTCTCCTCCGAAGTCAGCAAACTCCCAATGATCTCGCACACTGTTTTCCCACTCTAAGGGGTCTTCACCAATCAAAGCCCAATGTTGCTTTGCATTGGTTGTTGATAAGCTCAAGAAATACAAATGAGCCTATCAGCAAATTCAGAGCTCTCAGACTCTGATTGGTGTCCCAAAGCCACCAGCCTGTGCCCAGGCATGATGTGTTTCATTGCAAGTCCGCCTCTGTCTTGATCCCTTTGCTCCTCCATCCCATTTAGATTCTTATTTTCTGAGTAATATTTGACCTCCTTGTTTTTTCTCACCAACCCTTTTTTGTGTTGAAATTCACTTGCCAGTTACATGTGGCATGGTAGCACAGTGGTTAGCACTGCTGCTTCACAGCTCCAGGGACCTGGGTTCGATTCCCGGCTTGGGTCACTGTCTGTGTGGAGTTTGCACATTCTCCTCGTGTCTGTGTGGGTTTCCTCCGGGTGCTCCGGTTTCCTCCCACAGTCCAAAGATGTACAGGTTAGGTTGATTGGCCATGCTAAAAATTGCCCTTAGTGTCCTGAGATGCATAGGTTAGAGGGATTAGTGGGTAAATATGTAGGGATATGGGGGGTAGGGCCTGGGTGGATTTGTGGTCGGTGCAGACTCGATGGGCCAAGTGGCCTCTTTCTGTACTGTAGGGTTTCTATGATTCTATAATGCCCATTTGGTAAGTTTATTCATATCTTTGTGTAATTTGTTGCAATCCTCCCAATTTGATGCCGTCCACAAATTAGAAATTGAGCTTTGGAACCCAATGTCTAAATCATTGATCTAAATTGTGAACAACAATGTCCTCAACACTGACCCTGGTGGGACTCCACTTCCGACTTTCTGCTACTCTGAATAGCTATCCTTTATCCCTCCTCTCTGCTTTCACCCAGCCAACTATCCATACTGTTAAAGCACTCCTCCCACACAGCGGGAAGATTAGGCAATGAAGTTCATGGATGAGTTTAAACCTCACACCTTGTGACCTCTGAAGTGACAGCATCACCATCTGAGCCACATCACCATCTACATCATAAGTTGAAATTCATTTAAATTTCTTCACTGGAGTTCCCCCCGAAGCACTGACCAATATCACTTTAAGAATAGATTATTAGGCCATTGTCGCTTGTGGGGCTTACTGTGTGCAAATTGGTTGCTGCCTTAGGTGTTTCCTGAATCCTAAGGATATGGTTTACTGGCAGCACTGATTCCGCGTTCCTTTCTGCTTTGGTGACTTGGACCACCTGCAGCAGGTACATCAAAGCACTGGTGAAATACCATCTGCTGTGCCTTCACAAGATCCTCCAAATTCAGTGGCAAAAAAGACGGCCCAGCATCAAGACGCTAATCATGCAAAACCATTTCCGTAGGGCAGGGCATGTCGTTCGTATGCCTGACACCAAACTCCCAAAGCAACTGATCTACTTGGAATACAGTCATGGAACAACACACACAGGAGGATAACGGAAACACTTTAGTGATGTCCTCAAAGCATCCCTGAATCGGTCATACATCCCCGCTGACTCATGGGAGTCCCTGCCTCGTGATCAACCAAAATGGAGAAGGTTAATTCAGGAAGACACCAAAAACACTGAGAGGCTTGATTGGGAACACACACAGAGATGAAGTTGAGGTATCAGAAAGAGCTTACAAACCTCCCAACGACACGTCTACCTGATCCTTCAAGCACCACCTGCCCCATATGTGGCGGAGTCTGCCGGTCACGCATTGAACTTAACAACCATTTCAGAATCCATCAAACCAGATTGGAAGCCGGTCATCCTCAATCCTGAGGGGCTGTTTAAAAAGGACAACAGTGACTATATTTCAAAAATATTTCATTGGATATAAAGCACTTTGGGATATCCTGAGGCTGTGAAAGGCACTACATAAGTGCAAGTCTTTTTTTATTTGTTGTTCCTCTATCCTCAGCTGTACAAAATTCCAAGAAATCATGGAGTCTGGCCTCTTGTGTATTTCTAGTTCCTTCCACCCCAATATTTGCAGATGTGCCTTCAGTCATCGAGCCTCCTTGTTTTTAGATTTCTTCCCTGAACCCGCTCCCCCTCTCCTTCCTCCCCATCTCTCTTAAATTCCTCTCTAAAATGCATCGTTTTGACCAAGCTACTGGTTATTGCTTCTAATATGTCTCCTTCTCTGGCTCGAAGCCCATTATCTTATGGTTACACCTGCATGGGACTTTTCTTGAAATACTTGGAAGGCTGCTACATACTGATCTTGTTGCTGAACATTGTTTGACACGGGCAGCACAACTGAGTGCCATGCAATCTATTCTGTGGTCAACACTAGACTTGGCCACAAGGTGGCAGAAGGAGCCACAATAGGCCAATTGTAGCACTTTGCGAAACCGATGGCAGTCTCTGGATCATCAAATGCATATGATTATGGTTAATAGGGCATTAATTTTCTCATGGCTACGTAGAGGCAATAGAAAAGTGACTTTTGCTCGTCTGGCGAGGATAATAGCACCCCAGAATGAGTACCAAGCAACAAAATAATGACTTGATTTTATATAATGCCTGTCAAAAACTCAGGAATTCCCAAAGCATTTTCAGGCAATTAGGTACTTTTGAAAACATAGGAAATATTTGCACAATCTGCCCCCAGCAAGTTCCCAGTAGCAGCAATGAGGTAATGACCAGACCATCTGATTTTTAGTAATGTTGGTTGAGGAGAAGTATTGGTCATGACATGAGAGAAAATTCCCTGGTCTTTGAAATAGTAAGAAGTCTCACAACACTAGGTTAAAGTCCAACAGGTTTATTTGGTAGCAAAAGCCACTAGCTTTCGGAACAGGCTGTTCCTTCGTCAGGTGAGTGGGATTTCAGTTCACAAACAGGGCATATATGCTACCAAATAAACCTGTTGGACTTTAACCTGGTGTTGTGAGACTTATGTGTTTACCCCAGTCCAACGCCGGCATCTCCACACCTTTGAAATAGTGCCATGGGATCTTTTCATCCTCCTGAACAGGCAGACGGTGCCTTGTTTCAACATCCCATCAGACAGACGGCACCTGCAACACTCCATTAGTAGTTGAGCCCATCACCTATTGGAGACCAGGTGGTCCTGTGTTTGATCTCAAGCCTGTGTTGAGTTAGCTGATAGCAATTGCGCAGCAGAGGTCAATGAATGTGAGACCCGGAGAAGGGGAACATTTCCACAGGATTCCCAATCCCAATTGTTATCCACCAACCCTTCTTGGGACCTCAGCTATTTACAGTCTGTATTAATGACAGGTGAAGAGGCAGAGAGTAATGTTTTTAAGTTTGCTGATGGTACCAAGCTAGCTGGAAAGGCTGCAAAGAGGCAAAGGCAGATTGAGTGAGTGGGCAACAGGATGACAGATGGAGCAGAATGAAGGGAAATGTGAAGTTGTTAACTTTGGTTTGAACAGAAAAGCAGAATAGTTTTTAAAAGGTGTGAAACATGTATGTGTTGATGTTCAATGAAACTTGGGTGCGATTGTACAAAGAGCACACTAAGTTAGCATGCAGGTGCAACAAGCAATCAGGGAGCAAATGTTGGCCTTTATTGCAAGTGGTTTGGAGTAAGGAATAAAGGAGTCTTGCAGAGTGTTTTGGTGAGCCGCACGCATTTAGAATACTGTGTGCAGTTTTGTTTTCCATATTTAAGAAAGGATATACTTGCATTGGAGGTGAAACAGCAAAGGTTCACTAAATTGACCCTTGAGATGAGAGGATTGTCCCACAATAAGAGGCTGAGTAAATTGGTCCTATATTATCTGGAGTTCAGAAGAATGAGAGGCAATTTCATTGAAACCTATAAAATTCTGAGGAGACTTGACAGGGTAGATGCTGAGAGATTGTTTCCACTGGTCAGGGAATCTAAATGTGGAGATGCCGGCGTTGGACTGGGGTAAACACAGTAAGAAGTCTAACAACACCAGGTTAAAGTCCAACAGGTTTATTTGGTAGCAAAAGTGGCTTTTGCTAGCAAATAAACCTGTTGGACTTTAACCTGGTGTTGTTAGACTTCTTACAGGGAATGTAAAACAGGGCAACAGTCTCAGGATAAGGGCTGATCATTTAGGACAAAGATGAAGAGAAGTCACTTCACTGAAAGGGTTGTGACTCTTTGGAATTCTCTACCCTAGAGGGTTCTGGATGCTCCATAATTGATTTTGAGGGTGAGTTGGATTTCTTTGGTCTGTGAGGGAATGAAGGGATATGGGGAGTGGGTGGAAAAACAGAGTTGAAGCCCAAGATCAGCCCTGATCATATTGAATGGCAGGACAGCCTTGGTAGACCATGTGGCAGGACAGACTTGCAATGAAACACACCGTGCCCAGGCACAGGACCCCAATCAACGACAGGGGGAGGTGCAGCGGGGTCACAACGAGGACACAGTGTGGGTGAGGTAGGCTGCCGCAAGGACTCCGGGTGAAGGAGGTGAGGGGTGGAGGGAGACTGTGAGGAGGTAGAGAGGAAAGTGAGGATGTAAGGGGAGAGAAAGTATATGAGTGGGTTGCAGCGAATGAATGTGTGTGAGGGGATTGGGGGAGGGAGATTTTGTGAGGGTGGGGGGAAGGGAGAGTTTGAGGGGTTTGTGGGGGAAGGGGGAGTTTGTGAGGGGTTTGTGGGGGAAGGGAGTGTGTGTGAGGGGTTTGTGGGGGAAGGGAGTGTGTGTGAGGGGACCCTTCAACCAGGATCATTAGACACAACATCTGGTCATTGTCACATTGCTGATTTCCGTCATGTGTCATCACCAGAAGTTGCTGTCTGATTTGTTCCTTAACTGCGAACAGCACTATTGGCCCCACCATCAGTTCTCCAACAAATTTCAGGCCGATGATTATGAACCAATTTCCACCTATACTTTCGCAGAAGGAGATCCATCCGAACAAGTGGCATTTTTAAAGTTAAAAAGAGTGAGTCTCACTCCCACGAGCTTTAGCCTGAGAGGGGAAAGCCCCATTGGCCTCAGGTTAAAAAAGCAGTCGGGGCCCCAATGACACTGGAATCTGATCTGCATATTTAAAAAGGAGTTGACACCAATTTTAAATTGCAGTGGATCTGATTGGAGAGGAATGCGCAAGTCCACCCCCCCGTCCCCCAGGCCACCCGCACCCCACCACATCATTGGGCAGGGGAAATATTACACAAAAGGGAAGAAAGAGAAAGAAACAAAGAAGTAGACAGTAAGAGAGTGCAAATGGGAGAGAGTGAGAATGGTAGTAAGAGAGGGAGAGACAGAGATTGCAGGCAAGGGAAGAGAGAAACAGGATGAAGAGGGAGATGAGGAATAGAGCAAAACTAATGCTAGAAAATTAAAATAATCAGTGATTTTGAGAGAGGCCTCATTAAAACAAATAGGTTGTGTTCATTTCCTTTGAAGTTCCGAGCAGAGTCATTCTCTACTTGAAACATTAAATCTCTGGGCGGAATTTTCCCGTACCGCCTGCCACAGGAATCATAGTGGGCGAGACAGGATCATGCAAAAGTCCGTTGACCTCGGGTAGGATTTTCCAGTCTTGGGGCGAGCACAGCCGGAAAATCCCTCCCTCTTTGTCTCTCTCCCTAGATGTTGCTAAACCTGCTGAGACTTTCCCTAGCACTTCCAGTTTTTACTTCAGATCTCCAGCATCCTCAGTATTTTGCTTTTTATTGCTCATCTCTTTCACTTGTGGTTTCACAGCGAGTACAATCCATTATTCACAAGCTGCTTATTATCTGCATTCGGAATATTCAGAGCTAGGAACACAGCCTTTGAAACTCAGGTTCTGAGGTCAAAAGAGCAAATCAGCAGCATTTTAAAAATCATTGACGGTAAGGGCAAAGCTATGAACACACTTCCCATCAAAGATGTTTAAAGGTTAGTGATGACTCACAAGTGAGGTGTTTTCATAGCTGCAAGATCGCAGGCAGGTAAAGCTTTCAATAAATCGTGCCACCTTCAAGCCAGCAATCAAGATTTTGATTGATGCCAAATCTTACAAAAGATATTCAAGGAATTTAGTGCAGCAACACCCTCAACATTAGACAGCCTTACACATAAAGCAATTTGTACTTCAGCAGTGCATGCTCTATGAAGATGGTTTATATATAGAATAATGGATACCCGGGAGTGAGTCACAGACTGGAATCTAATCGAGGGGTTCAGATGGTTTATGTATAGAGTAATGGATACCCAGAAGTGAGTTACAGACTGGAATCTAATCGAGGGGTTCAAATGGTTTATATATAAAATAATGGTTACCCAGAAGTGAGTTACAGACTGAAATCTAATTGAGGGGTTCAGATGGTTTATATATAGAATAATGGATACCCGGGAGTGAGTTACAGACTGAAATCTAATTGAGGGGTTCAGATGGTTTATATATAGAATAATGGATACCCGGGATTGAGTTACAGACTGAAATCTAATCAAGGGATTCAGATGGCTTAAATATAGAATAATGGATACCCGGAAGTGAGTTACAGATTAGAATTTAATCGAGGGGTTCAGATGGTTTATAGATAGAATAATGGATATCCGGGAGTGAGTTACAGACTGGAATCTAATCCAGGGGTTCAGATGGATTATATATAGAAATACCAGGATTGTTTCGAAGATTAAAAGACTAACCTCCTGGACATGAGCAAACATGGGAGAGAAATCACAGTTAAAGTAAATTTAGTGGGTTGTTTTTGATTTTCTTTGAGTATTTCAATTTTTTAGTTGTAAAAATATTAAGAAGTGATGCAAACAGCTGTTTGCCAGGTGGGGCAGTTGAAGGTGGAGAGTCACATGAAACAATCTCCAGGAATCATCTGGTCGCAGTTGGCAACCCCAATGTGGGAATGAATTTTTTTGTGCTGTCAGCTCCCTCTGAGCTGTAACATTGTTTACTAGCAAGCTTTGTCTGTGCATAAAACCCCCGAGAGATTTTTTAAAATCTTTTGAACAAGCAAGGGAGATATTAACCCAGTCTCCCTGCAGTGTTTGATGCTATCTAATAGCCAGAAGGGCAACTGGAAAAACAGGGATCTCCCGTTTGTTTTTTAATTGTGTCATCCTCATCTTGTGGGTGACAGGTGTCTACCCTGACGTCTGTGGGACTGGATGGAACCAGTCCAAACTGGACTGAATGACGTAGTCCAAACACAACAGGGCCACTAGGCCTGGCCTTCCACACTGACTTGAGGCAGCTACTGTGTTTTAGATTACTGGCAGCTGTGAATGGAAGAGGAAAGAGGGGGAGGAGAGGGCGTGAGAGCAGAAAGAAAGATTAACCCTTTCAAACACCAGCGCATAGGAAATGTGTTTGATGATGTATCTTTGAAGTGAGGGGCGCAGGGTTGCCTTGGAGTCTCCAGGACACTGCTGCCAGTGAAAAAAAATCATAATTTCAATAAACCAAATTGTGTTTTTGTTTCCATTTGTTTTGATTTATTAGTTATAAATATATTGGAAATTGGAGAATTAAGGCTGCTGGACTGGTAGTAAGGAAGTATCTAATCAAGTGGCGGAGGGCAGATTCTCCTATCTGGGGGTTAAGTCTCATGGTGGGGGAGGGGAGCATTTCCCGTTGTGGAGGTCAATCTGCCATATCATTTGGCCTGATGTGATTAATTATGCATCTGGGGGTTTTGTGCTGTCTTGCGGGGCAGGCTTGATGACATAGATCATAGAATCATAGAAACCCTACAGTGCAGAAGGAGGCCATTCGGCCCATCGAGTCTGCACCGACCACAATCCCACCCAGGCCCTACCCCCACATATTTACCCGCTAATCCCTCTAACCTATGCATCTCAGGACTGTAAGGGGCAATTTTTAACCTGGCCAATCAACCTAACCCGCACATCTTTGGACTGTGGGAGGAAACCGGAGCACCCGGAGAAAACCCACGCAGACACGAGGAGAATGTGCAAACTCCACACAGACAGTGACATCCCACCATTATGTCCAAACAACATATTTAAAAGGCGCTTGGACATCCACAATGTCAGACCAAAATTAGAGGGATGTCTGCAAGGTCATCTGCCAACCCTGCTCCGAAGATCAGTGACCACTCTCTAGATGCCTTTCTGGACCACGTTGAGGCACATAGGGACGTGCTATACTGGCCTGATGGGAGGAGATGGCCAAGCAAGTTCAAAGCTGCATGGGCACAGGTGGTTGATGGCATCAATGCCCAGGGGATGCACAAGACAGTGGCAATACAGTGGGAGAGGATGAATGACCTTATTCGCTCTGCCCGGATAAGTCTCATCAATTGTCGCATAATCCACACAGACTCCGATACCTCAGGGTCCAAGGACCAGTGAAGTGGCATGTCCTGCCTCACTTCGGTGCATCCAAGCCTCCGGTGAAATGTCCACTCTGCCTCCTTCACCCTTCAGCAAGCATTGGAGACTGTATGGAAGGGGGATGGGGGCGGGGGGGGGGGGGGGGGGGGGGGTGGCGGGGGGGTTGTGGAGGGACCTGGTGTAGTCTTAGAGGGAACCAGCAATCTCCATGAATCACATGCATGTATGAGCCTTACCCTTGCATGTGGATATGCTCAAGTGCTCTGGAGGGAGCAGGTTCACAATATTTCTACCCAGTTCACACCAGTGATGACCTGCTACACAGAAGCGGGCTATCTTATGAAGGGAGAAATGAATCGAATTCTAATGCTACAATTGATGTAATGTGTAACTCCTCTCAAACATGTTCGTTGAGCAGGAGAGGATCCTTTACAACCATGCTGAACGTAAAAAAACAGGGTGTTGGGAGGGGAAAACCATTCATAAGGGCTCTGCCTGAATTTGAGGAGAGGGTATTTGAGCACGACAAAGCCATTAGCCAGGGAAAGCTCGGCCTTATGCATCCACCCTGGAAGGATTCATCCATTCAGTGCAAACCTGAGAGTTGAATGATGGAGGCAGCTGATATTATCACTTGCACTCTCCTTTCTCATTTACAGATGCCTCCAAGAAGAGACCAAGGTCTGAGGAGAAGGACTCCCCATTGAGATTCAGCCCCAACCACAGCCAGAGGTGAGCTTGGAGGGAGCAGAAGAAGAGAGCTCCATACCTATAGAGGCATCACAGTGCTCAGTTGCACCCTCCACCAGCTCAGGAGCACACACCTCAGTGGGTCTCACGATCTAATGGTCACTGTATAGACACATGAGCACAACAGGAGGAGGCAACACTCAGAGGACTGCGGGGAAGAAGCACCGGTGAGCTTCAAGTCCAATGATAAGTCCAATCGGCCTTCCAACTAATGTTGGAGAGTCAGCAAGTGGCAGGGCAACATCAAGCAGAGTTGTTGGAAGCCTCAACAGAGAGGCACACAAGTCAAACAAGCTTGTCTACCTTCTCTCTAATGATGTGGTGCCCACATGTGCACACTTCAAAGGTCTCTATGTGGAAAATGGCGGATGTCATCGAGACCCTGGTCCAGAATAATGCCCAGTTTCAGCCAGAGATGCATGTAGACCTGTACTCCATCTCCATTGCCATGGGGAAGTTCATGCAGTTGTAGCACGAGAGGTAAAGGGGGCACTTTTGCCGTCCCTCCAGGAGACCCTTCCCTTTCCCGTTGGGCGCCCAAAGGGCAGAGGAGCAGCTGCTGGACATCCCTGGGTCATCCTCTCAGGACTCTGAGATTGTCCACTTCCTTTGAGTTCCCTCAGCCTGTGACCCCTTCAACCTCATCCTCTGTCACCGCAGAGGGAGCAGCTGGCCTACTAGTGGAAAAGGTCATTTGGTTTTGGATACAAAGATTAGAGTGTCTGACATGGAGAGTGAGGACCATGCACACATTGACTTGCACTGGATAGGAGAGCACTGCACCCATGGTCAGTGCTTCATTATAACATGTTTGTCCTTTCTTGATAGGAACAACGCCAGATGGTGTGCCAGTGGAACCCACAAGCGAGCCTCATACCATCTCTTCTGATGATGTGAGCGGTCCAGTCTCAGAGGGCGCACCATCACATTATTCCCCTTCACCAAGCACCAGCACAGACGTACTCATCTGGTGCAGTAGGTGCACACGTATCAACTCAGATCAGAGATGATGTAGGCTGACAGCCAAGCCAACTGATGGCTGAAGGTCTGTTGGAGGTCAGGCCCATACTGTGCCCAGGCTGATAATGGGCCTCTGTTGAGAAACATACTCAGCCTGCTAGAGGTAAAGAGACAGATGAGAAAATCTGTTGAATTGAGCAGGCATGCACAAGCAAAGGCAGAGTTAACCCAGGCCCTGACCTCTGCCATGTCTCAGATGAGCCTGTGCATTGCTTCTTCCCTGGAGAGATTGGCAACCATCACAAAGAGGCCTACCCAGGAGGCCACACAGTGGATGACAGGTGTTAGTGTGAACCTGCAGACCATCATAAATGGCACAACCAGAGTGTTGCAATGGATCAGTGAGAGATGGACGTGTCCCTGAACATCCCGCCATCAGCACCCTCCATCTGTGGGAAGTGGTGAGGTGCAATTCTACATTGAGAGGAGTGAGGAGCCGCTGGCTGAAAAACCTAAGGGTACCTCTCATGCTACTCTGAGAACTACCAATAGCTCCCAACTTCCTCTTCCAGTACCCAAACTTCTCCAGTGGCAACAGCCACATTGGAGGCTCCTACACTGGTTCAGGAGCTTCCTACTTGCCCAGGTCCATTCAAGCTTGCACCACAGAGTGGACAGCTGCCACAGCCACCACAGGCCATGGAACACAAAGTGCAGCAGGCTCAAAGTCAACCTCAGATGCTGGAGACCACTGTGCCACAAAACTCTTCAACATTTTGAGATGGACACTTAAACATTATCATCAATGAGTCTGCAATGGGCATGGTGCTTGGCTGCCTCAACGGGTGTGAGCATCAGGTCAGCAAGACTACGCGTGATATGTACATGAATAGCATTTGATGCCAATGGTGACCAAGGAAGACCTTTGCCCGGCTGGCCTTCATTTCATAACAGGGCACAGGAATCAAGTGAGGATATGGTTTTCTTCTGCCTCCCTTGCATTGATTTCCATCCTTCTGGCATCTGCATCCTGTTGATGATGATGTCCCTCTCCCATAGCCATCTTTTCCTCTTCCTCATCCTCACCATGAGATGAGGGCTGTGCCGCCCCTTCCTCATCAGGATTCAGGCTTTCTCCCTTTTGTACAGTTAGATTGTGTAGGGACCCTCTCTAGGATATCCTGAAGAGTTCTTCCTGACCAGTCCAAACAACAGAAATGCATCTTCAGTAGTCCAATAATCTGCTCCATGGTGGCTCGTGTGGGCATTGTACCTTTCTTTGGCATCATTGTGCAGGTTTCTCACAGGTATCATGAGCCAGGAATGGGAAGGATATCCCCAATCTCCAAGGATCCATCATAGGATGCCTGGAAATCTGGAACACATCTGAAAACTTTATTTCCAATTGTCTCTCACTCCCTCTGCATGTTTAAAGAGTTGCTGACAGCAGCTAGTTGGTCTAAGGGTTCCTTGACAATCACACCATGTAGTAGTAGCACCTGGAAAATCTAGCGTGGCTGCAAAACCCATGGACCGCTAAGACTGACTGTCCTCATTCATCCAATATTTTATAAAGCTAAAGCTTTTAAAAAGAGCATCTGTGACCTCCTTCAAGCAGCAATGAGTGGCTGTCTGGGATATTTCTCACAGGTTCCCAGTTCAGCCCTGGAAGAAACCTGGAAGGTCCCAGCGATTCATGACAAGCATGAAGTTTCCACCATAACCCTTGGGTGAAGGTCGGCCTACATTAGGGCAAAACGTTCAGTCACAGTCTCGCAAGAGAAGCAGAGTCAACTCTGTCACTGCCTCTCAGCCATTTGTAGGTCATTCAGCCTATTGCAGAACACTATAGTTTGGGTGAGGCACTGTCATCGAAGGGCTGAATGGCCCACTCCTGCTTCCAGTTTCTATGTTTATATGTGCATCTTGTCCTTGTGCCTGGCTATTTGGTCTTGCACTTCCTATTCCAACTGCTACTGAGGAGCCTGTTATGCTGCCTCTGTATTGTTGTGTTCACGCGCATTGCAGTCACCTTCAAATGAAAGTGTTTTCAGCATTACTGAGTATAAATCCCATTGTAAATCCCTGTAAAGTGACCTCTTGCCTTGCAACTTTAAGAGCTAGACCTCTGCTCCTTCAGTGAGGGTGGCCATTTTAAGTGCCTGGCCCTCTGACAGCAAAGGACAGTTCTGTGTGAGAGGCTCCACCCCTTTCACACCTCAAATCAGTCCCTTCGACCTCCAGAGTATTTTGCCTGGATTCAAGTCAATTCTAATACAGGCCAGCTCCAAAGTCACATTAGCTCAGGCAAACCCCTTTAAAACCTTCAGTTTGCACTGGGCGGGTTTCAACAGCCACAGGACAGCCATGGGGCTTACATTAAGTTGCAGAGGAACACTAAATTGTGTTGAAATCAGGTTTAAATTCATTAAACAGCTGCATTAATGAGCTAAGTTCTTTCCCACAGCCAGCGGTTGTGATCATCAGCCCCTTCTCACCTCTGACTTCATTAGAGGAGGTATTTCCATCACTAGCAGACTGATGTGGGGCCTCCAACGTGGTTTGGTCAGACGAGCCACCATGTTGCCTACTGCATCACATTTTGAAAAGGATGATACGGGTATATAAAGTATTTGGAGGAGATTTATAAGGATGGTACAGGGATTATAGGTTCTAGTTACGGAGGAGCTGGAATAAGCCGGGTTGGTTTCCTTATGGCAGAATAGGTAAACCGCAGATTTGATTGAGGTTTTCAAAATCATGAAGATTTTTGACAAGAGTAGATAAGGAGAAACTGTCTCTCGTGATAACAAAAAGACACAGGTTTAAGGTAAGTAGCAAAAGAATCGGGAGTGGGAGATGAAGATGTATTTTTTAATTGAGCAAATTATTGTGCTGTGGAATGTACTAGAGAGGGTACGTAAGAAGATTCAAGCTTAAAATTCAAAAGGGAATTGGGTAAATACTTGAAGTGTAAAAATGTATGGTTCTCAAGGGAAAGCAAACAAAAATGAGGATAATTGGGTGGCTCTTTCAAAGAGATGGCATAGCCACGATAGGCTGAATGGCCTTTTCTGTGCTGTATTGTTCTATGACCGTATGAACAAAGCCATGTCTTCAAGTGCCTACTGCTCTAGCATTTGTCTCAGGGGGCTCTCGTGCAAACTTTAAAAGGCAGCATGGCTGATTAAGAGTCTGATCAAGTTGCACATTCGAAAAAATCCTGACAATTATTTGCAGTATTATTTTTCATCCACTATGTAACCTTTCCCAACCCTCTGCTGTGCTCTTTCAATTCTGGTTTCTTATGCATTCCTGATTTTCTTTGCTCTACCACCATTAGCCATGTCTTCAGATGCCCCAGCCCTAGTACCTGGTATTCTCTTCCTAAACTTCTCTGCCCTTCTACCTGTTTCTCTGATGCACCTTAACACTTACCTCTGTGGCCAAATGTTTGACCAACCTTTCCTAATGTGTGGCCCCAAAACATTAGTTTGCTAACACTGCTGTCCAGTAGAAGGAAGTCTTGTGGCGTAGTTAGAGGTGGACTTACAATGAAACACATCATGCCTAGGCACAGGGCCCTGACCAATGAGTGGCCCCATGCTGGCCGGTGGCTTTGGACGACCACAGTCTGAAAGCTCTGAATTTGCTGATTGGGCTCAAGAAATACAAATGAGCCTATCAGCAACCAATGCAGAGCAACCTTGAGCTCTGATTGGTGGAGACCCCTTAGAGCAGGAAAACAGGGTTCAAGACCATTGAGAGTTTGGTGACTTTAGAGGAGAGAGTAGCAGTAATGAAGATCTCTAAAAATATTTTTTAAAGCAGCAGCGGCTCAGCTTTCTTACTGTGAAAGTACTTCTTTGAACTTCTTACTGTGTTTACCCTAGTCCAACGCCAGCATCTCCACATCGAGGTTAGGCCAGGCAGCAAGCAAGGCAGCCATCACATTTCCAAAGGCTAAGCAGAGGTGAGATGTGAGGGCCAAGGAGGCACCTATGGTTGTCGAGGGGAGCAAGAGGTGACTTGACCAGGCAAGCAGCAAGGCTGAAAGTGCTGGTGGGCAATGAACTGAGGCGAGGTGAGGAGGCCAACCAGGCAGCAGGTGAGGCAGCCAGAGAGTGAGTGAGCATGTTTCCCAAGGTTGTTGTTGAGCAGACATGAGGTACGTTGACCAAGGAGGTGCCAGTGGTCATCAAAGGGAGCAATGGGGCAACTTGATCAAGCCAGCAGGACTGAAGAGGGCTGGGAAATAAGCTGAGGGTGAGGTAAGGAGGCCAAATAACAAGTCAGGCAACCAGTGAGCCAGGAGAACAGCGAGGCCGTTGAATGAGCACGACAATATTGACCATCGCTACCATCATGCTGACAACAGGTAGGCTTGAATTTCAATTGATCAATTTACAGACTTGTTTTCATAAGTTAAAAAGCACTAAAGTAGTTAAGCAGCGATTTGTCATTTGTGTATTTTTGTGGCTTGCATTGTTGAATTGAATTAATCAATTACAGGCTTGTTTTCATAATTAAAAAGCACTGAGGCAGTAATTTGTGTACATTACTGTATTTTTGTGGCTTGCATTGAGAGCTGAGGGTGGGCATGGTCAGGGGCAAATATGTCATTTGGGGGTAGGGCTGTTGTCTTTTGGGACAAGGCCTGACATCACTGCTGGGTGGGTCTTGACATCACCAGGGAGAGGGTGGGCTATGACGTTAAGGGGGTCCCCAGCATGGAGGCAGAGTGCGGGCCCCAAAAGTGTAAGTCTACTTCTGGGTGTAGTGGGTAGCAACCCTATCGCTGGGCCAGAATCTCTGGTTGATGTCCCACTTCAGGACTTGATGACAACAGAATAACATGGCCAAACAGAATAATTATCAGCCAATAAATCCTTACAATGTGCCTGATAGCAAGCAGTAAGAGCGGTACAGTTTCTGGATCAGCCACTGCAGAAGGCAATGGCAAACCATTGCAGTACTTTGCCAAGCATCATCCTGGATGAAGCCCAGGGCATGGTACCCTGGAGGAGGATGATTCTGGTGCCTTTGCATGCTTTACAACATTAATGGTACCCTCATAAATGCAATTTATTCTACAAAAAAGTACTGTGGGAGATGATTATTAAATGTGTTTATTGAAGCCTCCAAATGCTACTGTACTTGATTTGATTTTTCTGTAAAGTGGGCCGATATAAACGAATAACACTTGGCACAGACTCAATGGAGCAAATGGCAGCTTTAGCCTATAATTTTTAATGTTTCTTCAATCCTCATTCAAATTCATTCTGCTGAGTGAGTGGAAATTCTGTTATGTTTATGCCGTAACACTTACAATTTACAGCAACAGTAAATAGTTACAGTTTCAAAACAAACATGGTTTACAATGAGCCTATCAACCTCAGTCTGTTCAATGGATTGGATTGAGTGCAGCATGTGTGTAAGTAAAAAATGTAGGCTGCCTGATGAAGGAGATAAATAACTATTGTATTAATATAAACGGCAGTGTATCATTACAAACTCCAATGTGTCAATACAAATTCTAATGTATCAGTTTAAACTCCAGTGTATCATCGTGAACTTTATTGTATCAAAATGCACACAGATGGTGAATCTGCTAAACAGAGCAGCAAAGAAAGTTTTAAGTGTGGAAATTCATTGCGGAGGGGTAAGGACATGTTAAGTACTTTAAACCAAAAAGCAACAATGAAGAAGCAAATATATTAATTAATCAGAATAATTAAGTCTAAGGGAATAAAATTTAAAATTAAATTGAGCAATGATAGGCAGACTAGGCTAGTGAGTGGGCCGCATGAGTGGCCTTCTTCATCTCAATCGGTTCCAAGGTTGAAATTGAGCATATGGACCCCATGAATAAGTTTAATACACGCCAAATATTTCATAAGTTGTAGAAAATGCTTAATCATTCATTATTAATAGAACTGTCATCAACTTCAAATCATAAAAACAAAATAAATATTTATGCTTTTATTGGTCGTAGAGGGAGCGCACAGCTCTCCCTGTCAATGTTGTGTGTTGAAGTCAGCACACACGTCACTTCACATGCCCTGGTTTTACATACATATCACTTCAGTCATACTGGTCAGGAATAAACCACATGGACAGAAATTAGTGGAATGTGGCAAACATGCATGTGAACAACTGTCAACAAAATGTATTTGGGGCCACAGAACCCTGATGGACCACGCCACTACCCCCCAGCCCCAGGTTGCCCACCACTGAAATAGAGGCTACCAACATTAAAGGGACCAGAATTGCATTAAATAAAATCTGGTATACGCAAATAATTGAATCATGATAGGATGGCTGCAGCACATTCATTGCAATTCTTGTTCCATGTGGCAGCTCTGGGATATTTCCTCTGTCCTGGATAACCACATGTGCAGAAAGTGCCTTGAAGACAAGCACAGAGTATCTGAGGTTTGAGGAGTGCTGGATTAACACAGATCATGTGGGAGGCTGAGGGTTCCCCGAGATGTTTGATCCAACAGCCGACAAGAGTTCAGAAAGAGCCATTCAGCAAGGAAACAAAAGCCGGTTAGCACGGGAATCCTCTGAGATTGTGCCTTAATTGATTTTTAGTGCTGAATACCTACGAGGCTGATGGTGGGCTGCCTTGATGGCACTATGAGGCAAACGATTGCATAGTGTGGCACAACAAAAGAGCAGAAATGCAGTGGTCACAAAGAATGCAATAGTCATGGGATAGACAGACGTTTATACAACTGTCAACATGAGTCCCACATCATGTGTTACTTCCCTGATGCCAAAGAAAAGGCTATCACAGAAAGGGTATTGAGCTGACTGAAGGGGTCAGCAGAATGTGGTCCATGAGAGAAACAATGGCAAAGGAAAGGACAGGGTTGCGATCCTGAGATCAGAGAGCTTGGGAGGAAGTTAAAGAGCAAGAGTTCAGAGGTACATGTCGCTGGATTATGCCCAATGACTGATGCTAGTCACTATTGTCAATAGTAGGATAAAACTGGAGGGAGAATTTCAGGTTCTTGGGCCATTACTACCAGTTTGGGAGCAAGGTAGACCTGTTCAACATGGCTGAGACCAATGCCCTAATAGTGCGAGGGCAGGATTTAAACTAATCCAAATCAAAATACTACAGATGCTGCAAATCTGAAATGAAAACAAAAAAATGCTGGAAATACACAGCATGTCTGACAGCATCTGTGGAGAGAATAACAGTTTAATGTTTTAGGTCAATGATCTTTCATCAGAACTTGAAAACCAACAGTTAGCACAATTCAAATAACCATTACTTGGATTGCTGCAAAAAGAGACAAACTTTGAAGCTTTTCATCCTGCACTTATCAGGACAGCTCGCAAGAAATTACCAACAGTAAAGGGAGCAACAATTTATCGTTTTGAGTGGTTGGCAAATGGGCTCTGATTGGTAGAGTAATTGCCATGAGAAATGCAGCAGGAAAGTTAACTGCCAGGTTTTTTGTTCAGATTCAAACCAGGCAGGTTGACTCTGGTTATGGCATTGCCAAGAGGAATGAGCCGGGGAATGGCTGACCCCCCACCCCCAGCTTTTGTTTAGTTGAAAAAAGTGTGGTGCATGAACATGTTCTTTCTGCTTGAAAGGGCAAGGCCTAGTGTGCGAATACATGTGGCTTCTCGCACATGTAAGTGAGTCACACTGTGACCAATTATGTTAAATTGGTTTCAGTGTAATTCTTAGCGTAATCAGGATTGTATAGCTAATGTTGGCCAATCGCAGAGGCAAATCTAATGTTGGACACTTTGGGGGGGGCGGGGGGGGGGGGGGGGGGGGGGGGGGGGGGGGGGGGGGGGGGGGGCGGGTTCCAGCCTTTCCCACCAGTTGGATAATCCCATCCCAATGAAGGTGGCCCTGCAGTGGATGAACCGCGCAAAACAGCATAAGCTTCGGCAAGGCCGGAAAATCCCACTGGTGGCCAATGGCGACCCACATCTGTCACCAGAAAACATGATGTGGAGATGCCGGTGTTGGACTGGGGTAAACACAGTAAGAGTTTTAACAACACCAGGTTAAAGTCCAACAGGTTTATTTGGTAGCAAATAATGGCATTTGCTACCAAATAAACCTGTTGGACTTTAACCTGGTGTTGTTAAAACTCTTACCAGAAAACTGGAAAATACCAGCCTATGGATGGAATTTTGCCATTTTTTGGCAAACTGTCTTCTCATGCGGAGGGTAGTCCCTGGAAATGTTAGTGGGTTTTCTCACCATATTTTTAAACTGATGGACAAATAAAACACAAGGGGTTTCCCACAGCAGACGCTGGTGGAATGGGCTCTGAGTGCCAGGCATTGCCTGAGCATGACCCTCTCCCTCAGGGGGCTATACTCACCTGTGAGCTTCCGGCGGGTTCTGCTCACCAGCTGCATGTCATGTGGGACCTGTCATGGTTCACACGGACATGAATAGACAATTTGCCATGGATGGTGGGTGGGCTGTCAGGTGTAAAGTTCTAACACTGGCATTTAAATCCATTCAAATGGGGATCCCACCATTTAATGTCAGGATACCCATTTCAGGGGTGGGGATAATCAATCAGGAAAATCCCACCGTTTTGGGACCCCCACAGGATTCTCCACCCTCGCTGCCATTCGGATCGCCGGAAAATCCCAGCCTATGTTTTGAGCTTTTCAAACAAGACTCAAGTTTTGTACTACCAAACAATTGTTACATGCATTGCTCACTGTGGTCACAGCTTGAGAAATAAATATATCCCTCCATATCCTGAGGCTGCTTCATTTTCTCCTCTCATCCATCAATATTTTCCCAGTACTTTTGAAAAAGGTTAATTAACAAAACCTTAGCTGCTTTCATCCTGAGCCAATTTTATATCTCCACTCATGTGAGGGGAGAAAAACATTCTCCCCTTTGCTCCAAGCAGCTGCCTCAATGTTAAAAAAACCTGATTTTCTGACAGCAAATACAGCCCGAATCCCTCCAATCTTTCCTCCAATGAAATCAAGTTCAGTTCTGTGACACATTGGCCTTAGGTTTTCATGGGAATTCTCCCAATCGTCTCCCCTGACAACAGAGGAAGATCCACACAAATCCTGGAAACATGGCATCTCTGCTGATGAAACCAGTTCTCCAAGGTTGGGCAGGTCTTCCAATAAAAGCTATGATAGCTACAGATCAAGAGAGTCCCTTTGGAAATTCAGTGGAAACATCTTTCTATCTTTCCTCATGTCTGATGCCGTTGTAATCCTCTAATCCCTGAACCCTCCCTAAACATTGTTATCCTTATTGGAAAGTACGGTATTCTAAATTGGGCATAAAGATAACCTAAATCAATGTGCAATGACTTTAGAAATTAAATTACTTTTGAGATGCATTGGTCATTGTCTGCAGGCAATATGGAAACTCAGTAACAAAATCATTACAGTGATGTGAGTGAACAGGAATAAGTTGGTCAGCCCCATGAGCCCTTTTTTTCTATTTCATTCCATTTATTTTCTAATCCATTCATAGGTTGTGACATCATTGGCAAAGACAGCACATTTTTGTCCAGTTATGGAGATACAGTGGGGTGCTTTGTAGGCCATTTCAGGGGACATTTAAGAGTCAACCACATTGCTGTGGGTCTGGAGTCACATGTAGGCCAGACCATGGCAGGTTTCCTTCACTCGAAGACATCAGTGAACCAGATGGGTTTTTTAAAACAATAATCTTGTAGTTTCAAGATTGCCATTACGGAGACCAGCTTTTTATTTCTGATTATATTTAATGAACTGCAGTTAAATTCCTCAGATACTGCAATAAGATTTGAACTTGTCTCACTGGATCTTTAGTCCAGCCCTTAATCATCCGATAACATAATCACTATGCTACCATTCTCATATATGATCTGTATCCCAACTTCATTTACCCTATTTTGCTCCAAACCTCAATATCCTAACCCAGCAAAATTGTTGTTCTCATTCTTGAATGTTTCAAGTGATCCTGTGTTGAAAGACCTTGAGGAGAGTATTCCGGATTTCCACTACCCTCTGTGTTAAAAGTGCTTCCTGGTTTCATTTCTGAATGACCATGATTAATCTTAAGATCGTTCACCCCTGTTCTGTGTTGTCCCACCAGAATAACAACAGAAACTTGCATTTATATGGCACTTTTAACATAGTAAAATGTCCGAAGGTGCTTCACAGGAGCAGTAACAAGCAATGTTTCACATTAAGGCACCTCAGGAGACATTAGGTCAGATGTTCAAAACTTTGGACAGAGAGGTAGGCTTTTAAGGATTGTCCAAAGAAGGAAAGAGATTCAGATTGAGATTGGAATTTCAGAGCTATGGTTTCTTGCCAGTTGAAGACATGGCCATCAATGGTGGAGAAACTAAAATCCAAACAAGCATAAGAGGCCAAGATTGGACAAGGGCAGACATCTCAGAGAGTTATTCGACTGGGTGGATTACAGTGACAGGGTTATGGAGGGATTTGAAAGCAAGGTTGAGAATTTTAAAATCAAGGTGTTGCTTAACTGGTTATCAATGCAGGTCCTCATAATTTAACCCATTACATCCTGGTATTATTCTGGTGAATGTGCAAAGTTTCCTATCCTGCCCGCAACGATGTTCTTCAGAGCTGGATAATCCCACCCAATGTGAAATGTGAAGCAGGCTGTTTTGAGAATTAAAACAGACCAGAAGAAGGTTTCTTCATATCTTTCCTGAGGTCCGGTACCCAAAACTGATGCAGGCATTTTCTGGTTCAAACTCTGTACATCCCTGTATTTCAAGCCTCTTGAGAAAAGGGAGAAGCTTGGTTCTTTTCTTTGAATGGTGCCACAGAGAGAAGCTGTTCCCACTCATGAAACGATGGAGAACAAAGGGGCACAGGTTTAAAAATAATTGGCAAAAGAAGAAAAAGTGAAATGAGAACAAACTTTTTCATGCAGTGAGTGATTCAGGTCTGAAATGCACAGCCTGAGAGTGTGATGGAGACAGGTTCAGTCAAGGCATTCAAGAGGGAATTTGATGATTATTTGAAAAGAAACAATTTGAAGGGTGATGGGGAAAAGGCATAAGGTGAAAAGTTCATTCACGAGTTGATATAGAAATCATGGACCAAATGGCCTCCTTCTGCACTGTAACAATTCTGCAATACGTACTTTGTTATCTAGGATGCCCATTGTAATATTTCATTCAAAAATGAAAGTTCCCCCAGTGCTACTGCAGCTTTGTAGGGCCAGATGCCAATTTGGAACTCAGAACCTTCTGTGCAGAGGCGTAACAAGTTAGGGTGACGTTTCTGAAATGGCCTGTTTATGCAATTGTTTTGTCATGTAAAATGTTGTGATACACTTTGACACTCAGTCAGGATTGAGCCAATGGGTGGAATTTTCCCATCCTGCTTGTCACAGGAATTGTAGCAGGCAGGACATAGACCATGCAAAAATCCGCTGGCCTCGGGTGGGATTTTCCATTCTTGGGGTGAGCAGGGCCAGAAATTCCAGCCCAATATGTTTGCTATTGACTACATTGGAAATCCAGATGTGGATAACTACATTTCTGATTTGTAAATAAAATTGAGGAATGGATATCACTGTTAATCATGTGATCTTAATACTCATTTGCATGGTATATGCATGGAAACTTTAACTTTTTTATGCATTGGTTGGCAATTCAGTAAGGTGACACAGTAGAACGTGCGAGTAATTTTTTGATCATTGTGGTTGTTTTGCTTCATTGGTCAGTGAATGGTGGCAGATGTTTCCTAAGTAAATGTACAAATGTGTTTCAAGTGTACGAGGCTTTTTCCACTATAATTGGTGCAGGTGGTTAAGACAGCGTCACAATTGTCAGTGATTGCTACTGGATGACATGGACATACACTGACTTGGGTTGGTTTGGGGGAGTGGGGGGGGGTGGATTGTATGGAAATTATATGGCCATGAGCCTGTACTGTAACTGCAGTGTTATATGATGCTTCTCCAAATTTCAGTTTAGCTTCTAATTATTTTGCGTTTCACACAGGCACATTGTTTCCATGTTACGAAGAAACCTTCTTCAGGTCTATCGTAATTCTCAAAATAGCCTAATCCACATTTCACAGGTTGTCAACCATTCATCTCACAATGTTTTCAACTCTGGCCATCATTCTAATGGAGATATGCCATTAGTTTTTAAGCCTATTTCATTTATTTTGTTGTGTCCAGGTTTTACTTTCTATCTCATCATTAAGTGCCTCTGGTCAAAAGGAGCTGGCTCTTTCTTCAATGAATAATTCATTCTTGAGCTGGGTAACTTGTTGCAATGACTTAGTCTCAATGCTTTCAGTCTCACCACTCAGAGACTCATCATTATGCCACAGTTACAGAGTCTGTTCTGCAAAAAAAACTAGACAGTTCGGGTACTTAATTAACGTTTTGGTCCAACTACACTTGAATGAATAGTTGGTTAAATGAATATTTGTACAAAGCAAATCCTTACTGAACCAGTCAAAAAAGTCCAGATATTTGGCTCTTTTGTTTCATTCTCAGTCTCATCTCTGATCAAAAGAACTCAAACACAGTGCTCAAAAGATTAAAGACCTGAATTGGCAACTCCTTAACGTTCCCTGCCAAATTTCAGCATTAACCTCCTTCATCAACACCCCCAATCAACTCTTCTACTTAGAGAGGTCACGATTGTAATGAGGTTTGGTTTTTTATTAAGAGTGGGTTGACAGCAATATTTTCTTGCTCTAATGAATCAATACAAATATAATCTCTGCAATGTTAAATAAAATCCTAGAAACCAATCTTAGGGGCTACTTCGATCAATGTGCAGGAGGTGTGGTCACATCCTGAGGTAAGGCTGTCAGACTACATCAGCCATCTGGAAATTGACTAGGTAATTTATTTTAGGCGATGGTTGAGGGATAAATGTGGACCAGAATACTGGCGAGATTAGATCCCCTCAAATTCAGCCTCATCTTCAAGGCTGAAAAGTATCAGCTTTCCTTGTTAGAAATAAGGATTTTTTTTCCCACAAAAATAATATTTATGCTTAAAAACAATCTGCAAATACTGGAAATCAGAAATTAGCACAGAAAGTCTGGATATGCAGATCTGACTGTCTAAAATAGGAACACTGATTGCTGTCGGTGTTTGTTGCATCTTTTCCAGAATATTTTCATCTTTATTTTGAGAAGCTGTTCTGCCAGATCACAGAGCAGCATTAAGATAGGCATGGAACAGCTGAACCCACAGGAGCTAAATTATATTCGGCCAGTCCTGTTAGAATGCTGTATCTGTCATCTTTAGCATGATCTCTTCCAAACACTTCATCCAGATACTAAAATAGGGTTGACAATAGTATGTGTCAAAAGGGAGGCAAAAATGTGGCAGTGCGATAACTATGTTACTAGATTATTAAATAACATGGGCTAATAATCCAGAGTACATAAATCCAAATCCTACCACAAACATCTGGAAATGAAACGCAGTCAGAGCTCTATGTGACCTGTCAGACCTCTATGTGACTCCAGCCCTTCAACAATGTGGTTGACTCTAAACTACCTTCTGAATTGGCCTAGCAAGCCTTTCAGTTGCACCACGCCACTACGTTGCAGTAGATCAAGGAGAATACTCACATCTGGCTTCTCAGGGTAACGAGGAATGGCCTATAAATACTGGCCCGTATCAGAGAACCCACATCCCAAAAATGGATTGAAAAGAAGTTTTATATTTTCAACTAATATCAGGCAAAATGGCATCAGATAGATTTTGTCCTCTTTTTAGGTCAAACCAAACCAAGTAAACAAACTCAGATTAAATCAGGACAAAGTAAAAGGGGCAGCTCCCCAAAAAGGAGGGGGAACAGTCCGAACAGAAATCAAAGTACAAAGGAAACTTAAAAATATCAAATTAAAATGTGATTATTAGGGTTAATAATGCACCCCAACCCCTGCGGTGCCCAGCGGGCGCGGAAAGCGTCAACCTCGCCCGTGGACACCGCATGCTCCCTCTCCAGGGACACCTGGCCGCGAACATAGCCGCGGTAGAGGGGAAGACAGTCAGGATGGACGGCCCCCTCGATCGCCCGCTGCCTGGACCGGTAAATGGCGCATTTCGCCAGGCCCAGGAGCAGGTTCACGAGGAGGTCGCCATCCCGACCCTCCCCTCTCCGCACCGGGTGTCCGTAGATCAGGAGCGTGGGACTGAAGTGCAGACAAAACATCAACAAAAGGTTCTTTAGGAAAACATAAAGGGAGTGCAGCCTAAGAATGTATGTCTATATCAAGGGCTATAGATCAATAGCATCAACAACTTTTATATAAAGCACCTTTAACGTAGTTTAATATCCCAAGGTGCTTCACAGAGTGTAATCAGACAAAATTGAGTACTGAGCCTCAAGCACTTGAAGGTTGTCCCGATTTGCCATGGAAGGTTGAAACCTTGGAATTCACCACTCAGGTTAGTTACCGGGTTGTGGTTGTCAATGTTTACAGTCAACCTGGAGGTGCACCATTGAGAGGTGGACTGTCATCTTTAGAGTCTGTAGGATGTATCCAGTAGGGACCACAGGATTTCAGATGGGCGCTCCAAGTGGGGGACTTTAATGTTCATCACCACGATATGTTTGTACAAGCACTGATCCAGCTGGCTGGATCTCAAAGGGCACAGCTGCCAGACTGTGTTTGTGGCGAATGGTGAAAGAACCAACACAAAGAAAAAGCCTTCTTGACTTGGTCCTCACCAGCTACCTGTCATGGATGTGCCTATCCACAATACTGAGCAATCAGCACACATGTTCCTTTTTCACACATCAGACACCCTCCATGGTATCATTGGTAATATCACTGTGCTAAGTGATACAGATTTAAAACAGACCTAGTAACTAATGCCTGGGCACCCATGGGGTGCTATGGGCCATCAGTTAAATACCACTTCAATATAACACATCTGCCTAGCACATCACTCACTCTTCTTTCACTACCAAACTAGTGAGCAGCCCTGAGACATGTACATAGGTATACCTGGTGAAGCTACAAGACAGGGTTACATGCAGGCTAAATAGTGGATGCAGCATGCAAAGGACACATGGCCACATGCCAGCGAAACAAGTCATAACTTTGCAGCCCTATCACTTCCAGTCCTGAATGGTGATAGAGCATTAAGCAACACCCTTAACAGCTCCATCCTCAATAGTGACAGTCAATGATATCAAAAGGTTGAGGGTTCAAGAGGCTTCAGAGACATGTGTGCATAATCTAAACTGACACTCCAGGGCAATACTGAGTAAATGCTGTACTGCCAGAGGTGCCATCCTTCAGGCGAGGTGTTGCCCTATGAGCCTTCTCAACTGGATGTGAAAGATCCAAGGCATTACTTTGAAAAAAAGGCGAGATCTTGCTGGTATCTTATGGTCATTATAGGGTTGCTCTTTGTAGGATCTTGCTGTGTTCAAATTGCCTGTTGTATTTTGCTACATTACAACAGTGACTACAATTCAAAGGTACCTCATTGGTTGTAGCATTGTTTATGCAAATAGTTATTGTTTACTGTTTTCTGGTGAATGGCCATTTTAAATGTCGATGCTTTTTATTTTGAAAATTGTACATATCAAGTTGAAATTAGATCACACCTTTAACACAGCCAAGTGTCCCATGCAGTACTATCAAACAAAATTTGAAAGTTAACCCATGGAAAACGACTGGTCCGGATGGGGTACCCTAACGAGCACTCAGATCCTGCACGGACCAGCTGGCGGGGGTATTTGCAGACATCTTTAACCTCTCCTTACACCGATCTGAGGTCCCTACCTGCTTCAAGAAGACTACCATCATCACTGTACCAAAGAAAAGCCAGGCAGCATGCCTTAATGACTGCAACCCGGTGGCCCTGATATCCACCATAATGCAGTGCTTCGAAAGGTTAGCCAGTGGCACGCACCAACTCTGGTCTCCCAAATTGCCTGCATCCACTACAGTTCGCCTATTGCTACAACAGGTCTACAGCAGACACCATCTCCCTGGAACACCTGGATAACAGGGACACTTATGTCAGATTCCTATTTATTGACTACAGCTCAGCCTTTAACACCATTATCCCAACAAAACTCATCTCCAAACTCTGTGGCCTAGGGCTCGACTCCTCCCTCTGCGACTGGATTCTAGACTTCCTAACCCACAGAATGCAATCAGTAAGAATGGGCAATGACACCTCCTCTAGATTTCCCTCAACACCGGTGCCCCGCAAGGCTGTGTCCCCAGCCCCTTACTATACTCCCTTATACACTTATGTCTGTGTGGCCGAATTCCGCTCCAACTCCATTTTCAAGTTTGCTGATGACACCACAGTAGTGGGTCAGATCTCAAACAATGACGAGTCGGAGTACAGGAAAGAGATAGAAAATCTGGTGAAATGGCGCGACGACAATAATCTCTCCCTCAATGTCAGTGAAATGAAGGAGATCGTCATCGACTTCAGGAAGCGTAGTGGTGGACATGTCCCTTTCTACATCAACAGTGATGAAGTGCAAATGGTTGAGAGTTTCATGCTTCAAGGTGTCCAGATCACCAACAAGCTGTCCCGGTCCCTCCACGCATACCTATAGTTAAGAAAGCCCAACCTACAGTTAAGAAAGCCCACCAACGCCTCTACTTTCTAAGGAGGTTTAAGAAATTCAGCACATCCACTACAACTCTCAACAATTTTTACAAATGCACCATAGAAAGCATCCTTTCAAGATGTATCACAGCTTGGCATGGTTCCTGCTCTGTCCAAGAAACTCCAAAGATTCATGAATGAAGCCCAGTCCATCATGCAAACCAGCCTTCCATCCATTCACTCCATCTACACTTCCTGTTGCCTCAGAAAGGCAGCCAACCTCATAACGGGTGCCATGCACCCCAGACATGCTCTCCTCAACCTTCTCCACTGGGAAAAAGATACAAAAGTCTGATAAAGAACCTTTAATTGGCTTATCTCCCAATGAAAACTTTTATTTTCTTACTTAACAAATTATTTTTCCTTTGAGCCAAGGAGTACTAGTGGAGATATTGGCTGGAATTTTACATCCCGCCTGTCACAGGAATCATAGCAGGTGCGGGGTGGAACATGGAAAGGTCAGTTGACATCGGGCAGAATTTTACAGTTTTAGGACAACCAAGGCCGTAAAATCCCACTCATTGAGGTGAAAAGCATGGATGAAGGAAGCTAGACAAGCATATGATGGTGAAAGAATTCAAAGGAAATGCTAATAGGGTGAGATGAAGAGGGGGGGAGAGAGAAAGCTTGTGCATAGTATAAACCCTGGCAGGGATATGTTTGGCTGAAGGGCCTGCTTCTGTGCTGTAATTTCTGTGTAATTCTCTGCTTACTTTGTTATCCCATCAATAGTTTCTCTCTTGTTATGTCTAATTACTGTTGTATGAAATGAAACCTTTAATTATAAGTCTGTATTTGTTTTGGTGTCGTTCTAACCAATTAAAAATGATGATACATGTTTTCCTCGGCAGAAGGAACTATTTTCCCACAACGTTGTCAAATGATTCAGTGTGCAATGGCTCTTCTTTAATTAAATTTCTTACTACTTCACCCTAACACCAACCACTGTTGCCGGTTCGTCCATGCCACCTAAAATTGGTTCATACCACCCTACCTAACAGGCAAAGTTGCAAGGTTATTACCATAATATAGGTGCAAGCATGATGGGCCAAAAGGCCTCTTTCCTGTGCTGCTTGATATGACTCCATAAAGAGAGAAATTAATAACAGTATAATATTAGCAGACTTCTGAGCTGTCCCTTGCCTTACAACATCACATAGGAAATAACAAGGGGAAATGTTCTGTTATAGAGGAACTCATATCTTTCCCTAGCTGGGGAGAAAAATAGAGGCTTTTCCCTGGCTGCGGGGAATGTGGTGGCTAAGATAGAGGCTTTTCATGAGGATTGTGACTAGGATGGAGGTTGTTCCCTAGCTGTGGGGAGTATGACTAGGATATAGACTTTTCCCTTGCTGTGGGGAATGTGGCTAGGATAGAGGCTTTTCCCTGGCTGTGGGGAATGTGACTATGATAGAGGCTTTTCCATGGCTATGGGGTGGGGAAAGGTGGGGTGGGGAAAGGTGGGGTGGGGAAAGGTGGGGTGGGGAAAGGTGGGGTGGGGAAAGGCGGGGTGGTGAAGCAGTGTGTGGCTAGTATAAGGGTTTTCTCTGGTTGGGTTTGGGTGGGCAAGGGAAAAATAAGGAGTTCTATCGGCAGGGAAGGTAATGGAGATTATTTCCTGGATCAACAAGAGGATGAAGCTTTCTCTTTGGCCAGGAGAGAGGAAGATGCCACAGACAGCAGTACATAAAGAGGAATAATCTTGGCCATTGACTTGACTGAGTGAATACAGGTCTTCTCTCCCCACCACCCCCAACCCACAAGGTGTACTGCTATTATCAGCTTAGCAAACATCCATTAATTCAGCACTTACCAGCCATGATTCAGTTAGTAGCACCTCCATGTTCAAATGCCACTACAGAGACATGAACAGATAATCCAAGCTGACACTTGTACTATTCCGGGGTGGGTAATGCATTGTTAGAGGTGCCATTTTTCAGGTGAGTTGGTTAATCGAGACCCCGTCCAGGATATCAAGGAGAAGTCTACAAAATAATTTTGAGGGATTTGTTACATCCAATTAGAAGCCCCCTCTACCCTTTCTGGTGGAGCCAAGTGATCTCACAGTATTATGTGGAGTAGAGCAAGGGAGATCTCCCAGGTGTCCTGGCCAACATTCATCCCTCAACCAACATAATTAAAACAGATTATCTGGTCATTATCACATTGCAGTTTATGGGATCCTGCTATCTGTAAACTGGCTGTCTGCATTCCCTATTTCACAAAAGCACCTACATTTAAGAAGTATTTCACTGGCTGTAGAGCTTTTTGGGAGCTCCTGATACTGTGAAGGATACTATACAAATGCATGTCTTTTTTCTCAGCACAAAGCAGGAATCAATCCTGAGGACCAACGTGACTTTAACACCAAACCGAGTTGTTGCTATTACCCACTTGAGTTATTGAGCAGCTTTTGACGTACTTACATTGCTAAAGAAGTACAATGGGTGAAAGTTAGTGCAGGAGACGGGGGTCCCACTGGCAGGCCCTGAAGCCAACAGTCTTCCCAAGTGGCCAGGAAGAGACCAGCTGACTGTGATGATGGGGTAGTCAGCTAGTTAGGGAAAGTGACATGTGGGGGCCCATCCAATTAGGTGGCGGGTATGAGCCCTATTTCTGCTGTCACTGATAATGGTGTTTCTGGTGCTTGCAGGCACCTAGAGCACTGCACAATCATTTGTCTCCATTAAAAATGATGAAAGCTGAGCTACACTGTTCCTAGAAAGAACAGTATTAATCTTGTCCCATATCAGGATGCTGAATGATTACTCTAATAGCTGATAGGTGATTATATTCTATAATGCAAAGTTTTGCTGCTCTAAGATCATTTCTGTGATATTAATTTTACAATCCAGGCACCAATGTCAAAGAAGTCATGCCATACTGAGGGCAAGTTCACAAAAAATGTCTCTGGCTGCTACCCCTGAATTTGATTTTCTGATCTGTACCCCTCAGACTGTTTGATCAGACCTTCCACTTCTACCCCTCAGACCCTCCCCTCTATATAACCCTCAGGTACAGCTAGAGTGCAGTTCTGGAATCCGCATCATAGGAGGGATGGGATAGCACTGGAAAGGGTGCAGAGGAAATTTACCGGGATGTTGCCTGGGCTGGAGTGTTTTGGTTATGAAGGGAGATTAGATAGACTGAGGTTGTTTTCCCTGGAGTGGGGGGGGGGGGGGGGGTGAAGGGGGCACAGTTGAAATCTGGAAAATGGGATTAGAATAGTTGGGTGGTTTGTCCTTGATCAGCACAGACTTAATGAGCCAAAGGACCCTTTTCTGTATTGTAGATTTCTATGACTGTAAGATCAAACCCTCCCCCCTCTCCTCTGCGCTATAGCCCTCACACTTTTCCATCAGACCCTCCCCCTCAAATCTGTACCCCTCAAACTGTTCCAACTTTGATCTGTGTCCGTCAGGCTGTAACTTTGTCAACTCTTTCAATCCTCCTCTGGAAGAAAGCAACAAGGTGACTAGCCTTCCACCACCCACTTCCAACATCACGAGCTTTCACTTGTTGGAGATGTGACAGGCAATGCTCCCCGCTTGTCATCCATTTAATCCATAAGGAAGCTACATTACCGTTCAACAACATGCAAATGAATGTTAACAGCCTTCTAAACTATTTAAATTGGCTTCCCTCCACATTTTGATGGATTAGCCATTTTGCTGCCTGTTGCCAGCCGTTTAATCGACCATCAGTTACTGCGCCAAAATTTCTACTCGCCCGCTCCAGCCTGGTTTGGTGGATTGCACTAAATTCCGCCTAATGATGCTACCTGATTGGAATTGAAGCATGTCATTAGCTTCTTCCAGACAGCAGTTGAAGTGCCTGGTCATAGCCCTGGAGGGATCTTACCCTCCCCCTTTAATGTGCTGGGGAGACGAGCAAGTCAGTTCTTCATTTGAATAAAATCAGCCGTACAAAAGCACAGCATCCAGCCTGGCCCATTAACACGCAAGTCCCAGTCAAAATGTACAGGAGTCACACCCCCCCTCCCTGCTTGGCCTGGAGCCTCCCAAAAGATCAGTCACATGTCAGTGCACAAACACAAACCCTATTGTGACTGAGTAAGACTCACTAATCATGCAGAAAGCAGTCGAACAGCAGGCACGAAGTGCACATCTTTCTCTTTAATCAAAACGTTTCCGCTTGTGAGAAGACCAAAGCGACCGGGGCATCGATATAAGATACAACTAGTGAATCTTATAGGGAATTCAGAAGAAACCCCTTTATCCAGACAGTGGTGAGTATGGGGAACCTTCTACAATGAGGAGTCGTTGAGGCAAATAATATTAAAGGAATATTAAATATAATATTAAAGCATTAAAGGAAAAGCTAGAGAAAAGCATGAAGGGTGAGATGAAGCGGGGTAGGGGCAGACTTGAGTGGAGCATAGACACTGGCACTGAGCTGTTGGATCAAATGGCCTATTTCAATGCTGTAAGTAAGTAATTCTATGTTACAAACTTTCATTATACTCTGAGCTCATCTTAATGTTAGACACAGTATTTGTGATGAGACCACTTTCATGGATGAAGCTCCTTTCTACCCCATCCCGGTACCCAAAGATTTGCAGGTTAGGTTGATTGGCCACACTAAATTGACCTTGCTGTCATGGGAAGTGTTGTTGGTACAAACTCAATGGGCAGAATAGCTCCCTTCTGTATTGTAGGGATTATATGATTCTATACCTGTCACCCCATCAAGTCTCTGATTTGTGCTACTTTACAGTTTTCAGGAGCACAGCAACTCTTGGGTAAGCCTAGACATCAAGAATTACCATGTTAATCAGCCATTATGGCAGTGAGGAGCATCAGTTCCTGATCGCACATAAGAATTGCCCTCTCCAAGAAAGGATGGGTCACCTGATAGAGACCTTAAACAGGAGTTTTGACTGATTTCAACACCTACCCCATACGAGAAACTGTAATGTCCTCCCTATCCTGCTAGGTCTGAGATCAACTATTATGGCCCAGACCAAAACTGACCCTGTACATCTCTGGTCTATGGTGGAGGACGTACTGTCTCTGACACCACTCATTACCATCACAGTTATGGTTACTGTCACTATCACCTGTTTCAGAGTTCATACCAAATGTTTTGCAATAACAAAGCCCCGATACTAAAAAAAGACTTGCATATATTTCACAACCTCAGCACATCCCAAAATGCTTTACAGCCAATCAAATACTATTGAAATGTAGTCACTGTTGTATTGTCAGAAATCTAGCAATCATTTTGCACACAATTGGCTCCCACAAACAGCAATGTAATACCAGATAGTCTGTCTTTAGTGATGCTGCATAAGGATAAATATTGACCAGGATACTGAGGAGAATTCCCGAGCTCTTCTTTGAATAGTGCCATGTGATCTTTCACATCCAGCTAAGAGGGCAGACAGAGCATCAATTTAACGCTTCGCCTCAAAGATGTACCCCGAGCAGTGCAATGTGTGTCAGCTTGGATTATCAGGTCAAGTCTCTGGAGTGGAACTTGAACCCACAATGTTCTGATTCAGAGGCATTGCAGAGAATGTCACTGGGGGTAAGGACACTTTGAGTGCAAACACCTGAGCACCAGGGTCTGAAAGCTTCAGGCGCTGTTTGGATGGGTAATTCATTTGAAGATTTTACCATTTCTCTCTCAGCATTGTGTGTTTCACAGTGTTTTGGTATGCAGCGATCAGAAACATTAAATAGGCTTGTATGGAGTATGGTCATTGGGCACACCCTTCACACGGATGTGAAAAAACCCAGAAAACTATTTTAAAGGAGAATATTTATTCCACTACCGACACCCGTGGCCTGGGCCAGCAGGTTGTGTTTAGTTGTGGATTTGTTGTTACTTCGCTTGTAAATAATTTATTTTCCTTTTCTGTAAATAAATAGTTGTTACTCAGCCTGCTGTTGGCTGCCCAGAGTTTTTATTACTACATGTCTTTTGATGCCACAAATCCTACGATGATAATCCTGGGGCCAATGTCAATGCAGTAAGAAGTTTAACAACACCAGGTTAAAGTCCAACAGGTTTATTTGGTAGCAAAAGCCACAAGTGCACTCACCTGACGAAGGAGCAGCGCTCCGAAAGCTAGTGGTGTTTGCTACCAAATAAACCTGTTGGACTTTAACCTGGTGTTGTGAGACTTCTTACTGTGCTTACCCCAGTCCAACGCCGGCATCTCCACATCATAATTTTAACAATCCCAAAGATCTTGACTTCTCACAAAGGACACCTTAGCTCTCCCAAAGGTGTCCCTAGACCTATCCAAAAGATACCCGACCTCACCAAATAACTCCAGCAGTTGTTGACCTTGTCCTGAAAAGTCTAAAGTGCACAATTTGATTTGATTTGATTGATTTTTGTCACATGTATTGGAATACAGTGAAAAGTATTGTTTCTTGGTCGCTATATAGACAAAACATACTGTTCATAGAGTACATGGGGGGAAGAAAGGTGAGAGTGCAGAATATGATGTTACAGTAACAGCTAAGATGTAGAGAAAGATCAGTTTAATATATGGTAAGTCCATTCAAAAGTCTGATGGCAACAGTAAGTCATGTTGTTGACATCCTAATAATGAAAATTGGATCTGACTGAAGGCAACTGCATTTTAACATTAGCATTTGCCTCCACATATGTGAAAACTACAATCTTTGGAGAAGATGTTTCTATTTGTGAAGGGAGTATGAAACTGAAGACCATAAATATAAAATAGTCACTAATAAATCCCATCAGGAATTGTGGGGAAACATGTTTACCCAGTGAGTGATTAGAATGTAGAATTTACATGAGGTGAAGAGTAAAAATGCATTTAAGGGAATGTGAGATAACCACAAGTGGAAGTAAAGGATAGAAAGATATGCTGGTAGAGTGAATTGCAGTAGTGTGGATCAGAACCAGAATGGACTAGCTGGGCCCAATGGCCTGTTTCTGTGCTGTAAATTCTATATAATTCACAGTCATATGGTATTTTCTAACTGGTACCATACTAAGCATTTTGGAGGAGAAAAGAGATTTGGATGTCCTTGTACACAAATCATTAAAAGATACTGGTACAAAATAAAACCAAGAAGGCTGTTGGCTTTTATCTCAAAAGGATTGGAATGTCATTGGAACATGACATTGTCTAATGACAATGGGATGGGAGCCTTCCATCTGCCTGATTTCAGGTTAAAAAGTTCAGGGGAATGTGGTAGGATGTCATTAGGAACCCCTCATCTCATTTCCCCCTGCAGGTTGAGTTAAAATTGCTGCTGAAAATTTCCCAATAAGTCTTCAGAGTTAAGGTTGTGATCAAATGCCATGGGACCTGTAATGTCCGAACCATGTTAGGGGTTGTGGGTTTTACACAAAAGAAAAGACTGTGGTTTGCACAAGTGGATTAAAAGTAACAACAACGGATTTATTCAAGGAAAAGGTTCTCTGTCCAGAGTAGAAACTGAAAGTAAAGCAGCCTAATGACATCACTGCCAAATCATATGATGAGCTCTTAAAGCAACCTGCAACTCTTTTTAAATATATAACAGGACATGATTAGCCTTGTTCATAAAGACTTCATTCCAAACTGCCTACTGAATAATCCCACCACAATCAGAACAACAAGCAAAGAAAGCTCAATCTCATGAGGAGGCCGAAGGAGACTGCACAGATGGCGGCGGGTCAAAATGTTTTTCTAATTTTTTTCTTGAGATATTGGCAGCAATGAGAAGGTAATGGTAAGCCACCTTTGTGAACTGCTGTGGTCCCTATGGTAAAGGCGTTTCCTCCATAACTGTTAAGGTGTGAGTTCCAGAATTTTGGCTCATGGCAATGAAAGAAAGGTGATATATTTCCCAGATGAAATATTGTGTGACTTGAGGGGTATCTGGAGATGATGGTGTTCCCTTGCATGTCATTGTAGGTGAAGGAGCTTACCATTTGGTAGGTCCTCCTGCAGTGAACCTCCTATGATAATTCATTCAGTCATGGTACAATACGAGAAGGTATATAGAGTTGTGATCCTCAGATGTTGGAACCAGGATCATTGTTTTCCTTCATTGATACTAATAACTTTGTCTTGTTGTTAGACAGGGCACAATTTCAGATTCTACAGATGACACAAAACTTGGAAGTATTGTAAACGTGACTTGATGACCAAGGAAGGTGCATTCTTAATGCAGTCAAATGGGTTGGGTCTGTCAACGTGCAAATCCTTCCAAACATGCCAGTGATTGGCAGTAAGAGCAGAAGAGATTCCTGGTCTGCCATGCTTGACATGGATTGGTGCCTCTCCAGCCCCTGGTGATAGACTGGGAATTACTAGCTATGGAAACAGACAGAAATCTGCCTTAGTGCATGACTAGGTGCTGGAAGCAAATGGAAGAAGATTGTGAACTGTGTGGAGGATAGTGATAGACTTAAAGCGGATATAAACAGTCTGGTGGAATGGACAGACACATTGTAGATGGAAATTAAGGCAGAGAAAGGTGTCATGGTAAGATTTTGGTGGGATGAATGAGGGAAGGCAAATTCTAATACGTGCAAGAACAGAGAGACCTGGGGATATATATGCACAAATCAATGAATATGAAAGGGTGGGTTGAGAATGTGGTTGTAAATAATGGCAATGGGGATCTAAAGTTTTGTAATAGAGCCTGAGTCACAAAAGCAAATAAATTCTGATAAACATGTATTCAACACTGATTTAGCCTCAACAGTAGTATTATGTCCCATTCTGGCCACCACAATCTGGAAAGGCTTTAGCAAGGATGCAGTGAAGATTTACAAGAATGGTTTCAGGGATGAGGGACTTCAGTTATGCAGATAAATTGGCAAAACTAGGGTTGTTCTCTCTATAAAACAGAGGTTGAAAAGAAATTTCAAAGAAGTGTTCAAAATCATGAGGGATAGTGCAGAGAAAGAGAAATTGTTTCTGACCCTGACAGAGGGGCACCAGTTTAAGGTGATTGGCAAAAGAACCAGGGGCACAACGAGGAAAACCTTTTTTATGGTGAGTGGTTAAGATCTGGAATGCCGTGTCTGAGCGTGGTGGAGGCTGATTCAATCATGGCTTTCAAAAGGGAATTGGATAAGTGCCTGACAAGAAAATAATTTGTAGCGCTCTGGTTAAGGGACAGAGGAGTGAGGCCTACTGAGTTGCTCTTACAGAGAGCCAGCACAGACATGATAGACCAAATGGCCTCCTGTGCTGTAACCATTCTATAATTTTATTCATCTACAGTGGAGACTGGGTGAGATGTTAATCAAGCAGACTATTTTCTCCTAGGTGGTGTTGAGCTCTTAATTGTTGTTGCAGTTAGTCCCCATTCAGGCAAGGGGAGAGTATTCCATCATATTCCATGTTCCTGTGGGTGGTGAAGAGGCTTTGGGGAGTCACTCATTGAGACACTCATTGCAGAATCGCCAGCCTCTGACAAGTGCTAATGACCACAGTATTTATTGGTCTAGTTTTCATATTGCTAGGCTCTTGGGATTGTCCCAGGAGAGGAGATTGAGGAGACGAGGCCTGTATTCTCTAGAAGAATGAGAAGTGACCTAATTGAAACATACAAAATTCTTAATTGGCTTGACAGGTCAGATGCAGGAAGAATGTTTCCCCTGGCTGGAGGGTCTAGAGTCAGGGGACATAGACTCAGAAAAAGGGGAGGGCATTTTGGACTGAGATAAGGAGGAATTTCTTCAGTCACAGGATAATGAATCTTTCGAATTCTCTACCCCAGAGGGCTGTGTAGACTCAGTCATTGAGTTTGATCAAGACAGAGATTGTTAGATTTCTAGATATTGAGGGTATTAAGGGATATGGGGATAGTGTGGGAAATTGGCATTGCATATCATCATAGAATAATAATAGAATCCCTGCAGTGCAGAAGGAGGCCATTTAGCCCATCAAGTCTGCACTGACCATAATTCCACCTAGGCCCTATGTTACTGAAGCACTCAATCATTTATCAGCCTAAGCCTGATCTGAACAAAACCACCCAGCAGAGTATCAGCACACTTAGAATCATAGAACCCTGCAGTGCAGAAAGAGCCCATTCGGCCCATCAGGTCTGCACCAAATCTCCAGTAGAGTGTCTTACCCACGCTCTATCCCTGTAACCCCATGTATTTAACCTGCTAATCCCTCTAACCTACACATCTTGGGACACTAAAGGGCAATTTAGCATGGCCAATCCACCTAACATGCACATTTTTGGACTGTAGGAGGAAAACTGAGCACCCAGAGAAAATCCACGCAGACATGGGGAGAACATGCAAACTCCACACAGGCAGTCACCCAAGGCTGGAATTGAACATGTGTTCCTGGCGCTGTGAGGCAGCAGTGCTGGCCACTGTGTCTAGATCTGAAAGTGGGACCTAATCTGAAAGTGGTTCAAAATGATGAAAGGTTTTGATGGAGCAGATATGGATAGAAAATCATTTCCACTGACAGGAGGGAGAATCAGTGAACACAGATTTAAGATAATTGGCAAAAGAACCAAAGAGGGAAGGAGATATATTGGCTGGAATTCTCTGGCTGTCCACGCTATAAGGATTTTCTGGTCCCGCTAACGCTGCACCCCTGCCGCCGGTTTCCAGTGGCAGGGGGTGCAGCCAATGGACCATTGTCACTGGCAGGATTCCCCTCCAGCCGGGGGAAACATCCTTCCTGCATCTGACCTATCAAGCCAAGTAAGAATTTTGTCTGTTTCAATTAGGTCACTTCTCATTCTTTTAGAGAATACAGGCCTCGTCTCCTCAATCTCCTCTCCTGGGACAATCCCAAGAGCCTAGCAATATGGAAACTAGACCAATAAATACTGTGGTCACTAGCACTTGTCAATGGTGAATGGTCCGCCACCTCCTACTGTGAAAAACCTGCTGCGGGGAGACCAGAGAATTCCTCCATTAGTTTTAATAAAATTTAAAGTTTATTTATTAGTGTCACAAGTAAGCTTATATTCACACTACAATGCAGTTACTGTGAAAATCCTCTAGTCGCCACACTCCGGCCCCTGTCTGGGTATGCTGAAGGAGAATTTAACATGACCGATTCATAAGAACATAAGAACTAGGAGCAGGAGTAGGCTATCTGGCCCCTCGAGCCTGCTCCACCATTCAATAAGATCATGGCTGATCTTTTCGTGGACTCAGCTCCACTTACCCTAATTCACCTAATGTGCACATCTTTGTACTGTGGGAGGAAACCAGAGCACCTGGAGGAAACCCACGCAGACATGGGGAGAACGTGCAAACCCCCACACAGACAGTGACCCAAGCTGGGAATCGAACCTGGGAAGTTATGATCTGGAATGCGCTGTCTGAAATGGTAATGAAAACAAAGTCAATAGGAATCTTCGAAAGACAATTGAATATATATATGAAAATGAGGAAATGCAGAGGGCGACGGGGAAAGAGCAGGGGATGTAGGGCAAATTGGATAGCTGACAAAAGAGCTGGCAGAGGCACAATGTGCTGAATGGCCTTTTTGTGTGCTGGATGATTCTATGATATCACCGTAGGACAAAATTAAATTGCAAAGGGCCAATTACCAGCAAATTGTATTTTATTATCATCCCAGGAAATTATCTAGATATATCACAGAAAGTGGTTAGGGGATGTTAGAGGAGGTTTATAGGGTGGTTATGTGGCTAGAGTGGTTTAGGGGATTGGGTGAGAGTTTGGGTGAAAATTTGGGCGAATTGAGAGGAAACTAAAGTGTGGATTGGGGAGACGAGGGCGGGGGGGGGAAGAGTTTGGAAAGAGTTTGGGAGCTCGGGACCTACAGAGTTGAATTGTTTTATATATGCACTAGTTTCTTTGAAACCATTTTCCCAACATCAGTTTATTGCTTTGTGATTAATTATTCTTAGAATGGGAAATTCTTTCAAAAAAGTTGATTGTTCTGCCTTATGCTGTGGCTTAGTAGATGGCACTTCACATCTGAGTCAGAAGGTCATGGGTTAAATTCCTCGACAGAGGCTTTAGTGCAATCCAGCACAGTACTGAGCGCTGCACTGAGAGAGGCACAGTCTTTCAAATGGAACTGTGGTTAAACTGAGGCTTGGTCTGCTCTCTCAGGTGAATGGGCAAGATCCTGCGACAGTGATTCAAAGAAGAGCAGGGGAGTTCTACCTAGTGTCCTAGCCAATATGTATCCCTCAGCCAACACCTGTAAAGCTGATTAGGGCTTGTAACTGATGGATTATATCACTGGTCCCATGAAAAATTCTGTTGTCGCTGCACTTGAAGGATATTGCTTGGACACCATCTCGTACAATTTATAAGGAATTTTTTATCAACAATACTGAACTATGCACATATTTACAGTCGGTACGGAGGGGACTTCATGCTAGGTCCTTACACATTGCTACTCAACTCGAGAATGGCCTCAGCTCTGGGTCATATGCCTTCTTACATCACTGTGTGGGTGGTACTATACTGAGTCTCATGTTAACCCTTTAGGTTAACATGAGACTCGGGTACATTGGGGAGACCATGCAGATGCTATGATAATGGATGAATGAACACCACTCGACAATCACCAGGCAAGAATGTTCTCTTCCTGTTGGGGAACACTTCAGCGGTCATGGGCATTCGGCCTCTGATCTTCGGGTAAGCGTTCTCCAAGGCAGCCTTCATGACACACGACAACGCAGAGTCGCTGAGCAGAGACTGATAGCCAAGTTCCGCACACATGAGGACGGCCTCAACCGGGATCTTGGGTTCATGTCACACTATCTGTAACCCCCACGACTTGCCTGGGCTTGCAAAATCTCACTAACAGTCCCATTGGAGACAATACACATCTCTTTAACCTGTGTTTAATCCTCTCTCCACTCACATTGTCTGTACCTTTAAGACTTGATTAGCTGTAAAGACTCGCATTCCAACCATTATTTTGTAAATTGAGTTTGTGTCTTTATATGCCCTGTTTGTGAACAGAACTCCCACTCACCTGATGGAGGGGTAGCACTCCGAAAGCTAGTGGCTTGTGCTACCAAATAAACCTGTTGGACTTTAACCTGGTGTTGTGAGACTTATTACTGCGTTTACCCCAATCCAACGCCGGCGTCTCCACATCAACCCTTTAGGCACCAGATCCTCCACTACAATAGTGCATGTTTTTTTTGGGGCCTCCTAAAATTTGAAAATAGAGCCTGTGATGCACATATTGATGGGAGCGCACTGGGTGCCATGTTTCTAAAGAGGTTTGACACCAGGTATAACCATACAGAACAGACAATATTAGCAATCAATGTACAACCATCAATTGATGCCAGCATTGCCAATTTCAAGTACAATGCTTCCGATACTCTCACTTAACTTCATTCAATTGAACACAATGTTAAATGGCATGAAGAGCCCCTCATTGCACCAGTGCTGCTTTAAGGGAGCATGAACTCCTCACCGCTTAGCTGTTGGATTACGGCCGGAATTCTCTGGCCATTCACATCCTGCTGCCACTGCCAGTGAGACCAGAGAATTTGATGCTCAGCCAAATCACTGTTCACTGCAGCAAATCAGAGAATCTGGCAGGCGAGGTCAGAGAATCTGGCCCTACATCTTTTGGGCATTGGTGCAAAAATACTAAGTTTGGGAGATTTTGCCGTAAGAACTGGACAAATCATGACCCAGGGGCCTGAACTGACCAGCCAGTTGATCTTATTTGGTCACAGCTCTGTCTAGCAAAAAAAATATATGGGGTGGAATTTTCCGATAATTTTTCAAAGTGTCAGCAAGAAAACAAGAGAGAATACCACCAGTGCCATCACTGGTCATGCTCAGATGCCTGTCAGGCAGGAGTCAGACATTCGCAGAGGATAAGAGGAGCATTGCTGTGCCCTCATTGCAAGTCGTCATCATTCTCCTGCATCGACCAATCATATCGTTTTTGTGTCCTGCCCATTAAAGGAGTGACCTGGCAGGCCATAAGTGAGATGGTCCCACATCCCATGGGGGGAACATATATGGCCACTCTAGTCCCAGTCCTTCCCAGAGCAGGAGGCAATCAGGGCATCTCTAGCCCTGTGCCCCATTTGAGCCTGGTCATCGCCTGAAGTCCTTCCTCTGCTTCCTCCAGTGGTTATCCCTCGCTACCCTCCTTGACTTTCTCCTGATCTGAGGAGATGTGGTGCTCCTGCATCTCTTATCCAACTCCTCACTCTGTTGCAGTGCCAGGTTGTGCAGAGTGCAGCACACTATAATGATGCATGACATTCTCTGGGGGCTGTACTGGAGTGCTCCCCCACACACCCAAGTCGGTCCAGGGAGCAGAACCACATCTTTAGCAGGCCTATCGCCTGCTCGACAAGTGCATGTGTAGTTGCATGTACCTTGCTGTAACAAGTCTCCATGGATGTTTGGGGCCTCCACACTGGCATCATCAGCCATCACCTGAGTGGGTACCTGAGGAACCATCCCTTCAGCTGTTGTTCTCACTTGAATATGGCTGGAATCTGTGAGAGCTCAAGAATACAGCTAGCATGGATGCTCCTTAGGAAATTGGCACAAACCTGCATTATGCACATGGCATAGTCACAGATGATCTGCATGTTGAGAGTGGAAGTCTTTGCGGTTCATAAATGGCACCCTATGCTACCATAGGGAGTGCAGTCTAGGAGACCCTACACTTGGGGTAAGCCTGCCATGCGGGCGAAGTCCATGGCCCTGGTATCCTGGCTCGCCTGGTTCTGGTCAAAGTTGATGTACTGGTGAGCCCTTGCAAATAGTGCATCATTCACCTTGTGTATTCACTTACGTGTGGCAGATTAGTAAATGCTGCACAGGTCATCTGTGCAGCCCTGAAGAGCTGCTGGCATAATTCGGCATAGCTGTAACTTTCAGGGCCATAGACAATGGGTGACCTCCCAGTCCAGTCCTGCATCACCTGGCATAGGTGATCCACCATCCCCTGGGACAGACACTATCATCTCTGGCACTGGATCTCCAACATCTGGAGGTATGACGCTCTCCTCCTGTGGATCCGTGGCTGGTAGTGTCTCCTCCAAGCCACCTCTGTGTGGCCCTGCACCCGGTAAATTAACAGACCTTGCAACTCTCCTCTGCAGGGTGCTGGTCCTGTTCACATGCAGCCACATGTTGGAACACAGAAACATAGGAATTAGGAGCATGAGTAGGCAATTCAGCCCTTCGAGCCCACTCCGCCATTTGACTTGATCATGGCTGATCTTATCCTGGTCTCAACTGCATTTCCTTCCTGCTCCCCATACTCCTTTATCCCGCTTTTCCTCAGAAACATATCTATTTCTTTCTTGAATTTGTTGATTGATTTTCTGCTCATTTCAGTGTTGAACCTACGTCCTCTCACTTTATATCTGTGACCTCTTGTTCTAGACTGTCCCACAAGGGGGAACATCTGTTCAACATCTACCTTATGAATCCCCTTTAGCATTTTATATACCTCAATCAGACCCCCCCCTCACTCTTTTGAACTCCAACGAGTACAAGCCCAAGCTATTCAACCGCTGCTTGTACGTCAACCCTTTTGTCCCTGGAATCAATCTGGCGAACCTTCTTTGAACTGCCTCCAGTGCCACCACATCCTTCCTCAAGTAACGAGACCAAAACTGGACATCCAAGTGTGGTCTCACCAATGCTTTATACAATTGTAACAACACTTCTTTACTTCTAAAATCCAGTCCTTTTGCAATAAATGACAAGATTCCATTCCCTTTCTTATTATATGCTGATATTCTTGCTGTTGCTCTCCTGCAATCAATAGCACTGCCAGCACGATTGGCTCCATGATGGTCTCAGTCCACAAACTGAAAGGAAGCAAAGAGAAATGTGAGTATCGAGGAGCCCTGACAATGCTCTGACCTTTTGCCCTCTCAAGACATGGAACATCCACCAGTGCACATTCCCCTAGATGAGCACCTTTCCATTGAGTTTCACTTCCTCCTCCCTCACAGAATGAGCATGTCCCCACAATAGCCTCTCCCAACTCCACCTGACAGATAGGCATTGACCTTGGATAATCCTTGTGGCCCGCTTACCATTACCCCCAGGGGTGAGGACTGAAGGCAATGACCTGACCTGCATGCTGACTTCCTGGGCGTTTGAAATGCTGCCACCAAACCTGTCATGTCAGGGTTGACTGATGAGCTCAGTCACCTTTGCCCCTTGCATTGGGGGCTAAATCTGTGTCACTTCTCTCTCTTATGAAGAGGTGAGTGTAAACCATGGAGTTCCATGCTTGGGTGCTCAGCTTCCAAAGGGTTAACTAATGCGTGGCAATCAGTGGCAGAATCATGCATTACAATACTGACTAAGTGGGCATAATTTACTCGTCAAGGATGTGATTAGGGAAGTGGCTTCCCCATGCAGGTGAGGCTCACCTAATTCATTTCAAGATTCCATTTGCACTCGGCTTCATGGTTAGATTTCATCAGCTTGCTTGGGTTGCAGATCAAATGAGCCTCCCATCTTGAGCAGCCAGCCACCCATGATTACATCTCTGAGAACTCCATGACCAGTGGGATTGCGCATCCACACAGCTCATGCTCTGAAGCTGCACTTTGTAGCCTGAGGCTGAGGAGATCAATGTGCCAGCACCCATTGTGCCATCTGTGTCATGGTCCTGTTGCCCACATGGAGCTAATTACTGCTCCATGTCAGAGTACCCCACACATCCCATACAACCTGGCCTTTCACTGGACACTGGAACCTCACTGTCGCCTCCTGTGATGAACTGCTCCCACACATTTCCAGCTGCCACTCCAGAAAGGCAATCCCTCTGAGGAAACATTGCTTAAACCCCAGCAAGGGGGACTCGAGAACTGTTAACCACACACCAGGCACCAAACCCCTTGGTGACCTCGAGTTTCACAACAATGAAGGCCCGCGAACCCACTAAGGCCTGCGAGCAGCAAAGCCCCACCCCCCCCCCACCCCTTCACTGTCCTCGGCTCCGAGAATGACCTCGCTGGTTCCCCATATCCTCAATGTGGACAGTTTGTGAGAACACGGGACACGGCGGACAGAGTACCCTTCACCATCCAGTACTTCCCCGGAGTGGAGAAGCTACATTTTCTCCAGAGCCTTCAATATGTCATTGATGAAGATGAACATCTCGCCAAGGCCATTCCCACACCCCCACTTCTTGCCTTCAAACAACCGCACAACCTCAAACAGACCATTGTCCGCAGCAAACTACCCAGCCTTCAGGAGAACAGTGACCACGACACCACACAACCCTGCCACAGCAACCTCTGCAAGATGTGCCGGATCATCTCATGTGAGGACACCATCCACCAGGTACACAGTACATATTCTTGCGACTCGGCCAACGTTGTTTACCTGATATGCCGCAGGAAAGGATGTCCCGAGACATGGGACATTGGGAGACCATGCAGACGCTACGACAACGGATGAATGAACACCGCTTGACAATCACCAGGCAGGAGTGTTCCCTTCCAGTCGGAGAACACTTCAGCAGTCATGGGCATTCAGCCTCTGATCTTCGGGTAAGCGTTCTCCAAGGTGGCCTTCACGACACACAATGCAGAATCACTGAGCAGAAACTGATAGCCAAGTTCCGCACACGAGGACGGCCTCAACCAGGATCTTGGGTTCATGTCACACTATCTGTAACCCCCATGACTTGCCTGGGCTTGCAAAATCTCACTAACTGTCCTTGCTGGAGACAATACACACCTCTTTAATTTGTGCTTGGCCTTCTCTCCACTCACATTGTCTGTACCTTTAAGACTTGATTACCTGTAAAGACTCGCATTCCAACTATTATCTTGTAAATTGAGTTTGTGTCTATATATGCCCTGTTTGTGAACGCAACTCCCACTCACCTGATGAAGGCGCAGTGCTCCGAAAGCTTGTGCTGCCAAATTAACCTGGTGTTGTGAGACTTCTTACTGTACTCCCATATCCTCTCCAGTGCCCCCTCTCCATTCAATTTCCTGGCGGGTAATGGCGACCTGCGTGCTCCGCTCCAATATCTAGGCCTTGCTGGGGTTTTGATGTAAGAGCATCACAGTGTTGCCAGGTCTAGCTCTATTGGTCTTTCGAAGAAGCCCAACCCAACCTGGCAGCAGTGTGGTTAGTGCTTTTTAAGTCGAAAGATATAATTCTGTATTTAAACTCAAATAAATAAATGCTCAGCAAATATTACTCAGTTCAGCTGCTTATAAAATTCCACAGGACAATATATATTGATGAGGAAATATTTCAGGCAAATTGTTCACAATTTCTCAGCTACATAATAACTTTGACTAAATAATTTGAAGCAACCTTTAAGCAAGTTATTTTACTCCTGATGCCAATGTTTATGCTTCCTTTTGCAATTGAGTACCAACTTTTTCAGAGGTATCTTAGAAACTGAAATATCTCAGCTTGTGAATTGTGTACATTTTCTATTGTACTTTGACTCTAATAAACACAAAATATATTAAAATATTCAGCCTCGAAATGAACAAGCAAGCAGTAGTGTAAGTATGGGTGATAGATCAAATACAGTGATTATTTTATGTTTTATGGTAGATGTTTGTTAGTGTTTGATTTTTTTCTCATTTATAATTGTTAAAATGAATTATTCTGAAAATTTATAATTGTAAGTTTTTCCACGAATTTTACAGCACTTGTTGAGCAACCAGTTTTACAGTTTTATTTATGGCACAGCAGTATCAATGTCCAAGTTTTGGGTAAACATTTATCTGTTCAGTAGCATGGTGAAATTAACAATTTTGCCTTATTTCCCATTTGAAAAGTTTTGTAATGAATAATCTAAATGTTCAAAGGAAGCATTTTTAAAAACATGGGGCAGAATTTTACTGCCCTTTTGCAGATGGTTTTCCCACTATCGATCCCCGCCCACTCCAGCATGTTGTGATTTTTTTCTGGGTGGTGGGTGAGCCCTGAATTAGCCCACCCTCCCCCAATTGAGGCCCCGAAAGTGGCCACTTTAACTCTGCCCAGATCTTCCCAATAGCTAGCTCGCACCTGGTTCCTCAGAATTCAATGACTGGTCCTGGATGCAGTCCGAGCAGTGGCCAGTGTTTTTGGCACCAAAGAGCTGCTGAAAAAACTGGGGTGCAATTTAGCGGGCCTGTTCGCGGTAGGCTAAATCCCCGTTATGGCTGCTTAATCTCACAAAAGAGCCATAACGGGATTTGTGCCAGCAAAATCTTAGATCTTCCCTGCACCCGCCCCCCGCCTCCACCAGCAACATAATCAAGGGAACCTGATTTGCATGAACTTACTTTAAATATAATTATACGGCTTTACACTATCGCGTCCAGTCCTGTGGATGCTCCCCCGCGACGGCGTGATGTCAGGTCGGTGCGGTCGAGACGACCACGCGGGCAGGTGTGCAGATTTCTGGAGACCTTGGGGGCTGAGAGCCGAGGCTGGGCATTTCTCCCTAGCACCTTTGCAGAGCTGGAGGCTGTGCCAGGGCACTGAGTTGGACATTGCCAGGAGAGTTGCCCTCTTCCATTGCGGAAGGGAGGTGTTCCCTTATATGGGGGGTGGGGGGGGGGGGGGGTCGGGGTAAGGGGTGCATACCGACGACAGCGCGGGAGGGGGTGGGCCTCCCTTGATACATCTGTGGTGGCGGGGTTCGCTCCGAAGCTTGTGAGGGATTCCTCCATGGGTGTGGGGGATACGAGGGAGTCTATTATCTTCACAGATCAGGGCACTCTTTAAAGATGGTGTCCCAATCTCTGTGGAGCCAGTTTTGCCACTCTATCGGGCCCCATCCCGCCAGAGTGACAGCGCAAACCACTCTGCTCCGATCATTTTGACAGAGTGTCAGAGGATCTGGTGAGAAAAATTGGCTGTGTTTCTGGAAACAAGCCTGTTTTCTGCCATACCTTATACTTTGCCACTTTTTTGGAAAGTTCCACCCCAAGTGTCTGACAGTTCTTGGAAGGAGGCCTTCTTTCCCAGAGAAGGGCAGATGGACCAATGGCAGCCAATTAACTCTTCTCAGAACGTTACACGGCTGTAGGGCTGCCATATATTGTGAGGGTGAGCTCCCCGCAAACTTTTTCGGTGGGGGTGTGGCAGGGAACCCTGCCATCTGTTAAATGTTGCCTATGATTTGTACATTTAATACCTCTGTGATTTGTCTCCTGAGTTTGCTTTCGGGAGAGTCCTGCAGGTTAGCCGGGATATCCCGGTTGAGGCCGTCCTCGTGTGTGCGGAACTTGGCTATCGGTTTCTGCTCGGCGACTCTGCGCCGTCGCGTGTCGTGGGGGCCGCCTTGGAGGGTGGTTGCCCGAGTGTCAGAGGCCGAATGCCCGTGGCCGCTGGGGTGCTCCCCAGCAGGAGGAGAACAGTCTTGCCTGGTGATTGTCGGGCGGTGTTCGTTCGTCCGTTGTCGCAGCGTCTGCAGAGTTTCACTGGCTGTCTTGTCTGGAGACAGTACACATCTTTTTAGCCTGTCTTGATGCTCTCTCCACTCACGTTGTTTGTATCTTAAAGACTTGATTAGCTGTAAGTATTCGCATTCCAACCATTATTCATGTAAATTGAGTCTGTGTCTTTATATGCCCTGTTTGTGAACAGAATTCCCACTCACCTGAAGAAGGGGTTTGGAGCTCCGAAAGCTTGTGTGGCTTTTGCTACCAAATAAACCTGTTGGACTTTAACCTGGTGTTGTTAAACTTCTTACTGTGTTTACCCCAGTCCAACGCCGGCATCTCCACATCTTGCCCAAAGGAGGCAGAGAGTGGGTATAGATGGGTCTTTTTCTAAATGGAGGTCGGTCACCAGTGGTGTGCCCCAGGGATCTGTTCTGGGACCCTTGCTATTTGTCATTTTCATAAATGACCTGGATGAGGAAGCGGAGGGATGGGTTGGTAAGTTTGCCGACGACACAAAGGTTGGTGGGGTTGTGGATAGTCTGGAGGGATGTCAGAAGTTACAGAGGGACATAGATAGGATGCAAGACTGGGCGGACAAGTGGCAGATAGACGTCAACCCAGATAAATGCGTCGTGGTCCATTTTGGTAGGTCAAATGGGATGAAGGAGTACAATATTAAGGGAAAGACTCTTAGTACTGTAGAGGATCAGAAGGACCTTGGGGTCCGGGTCCATAGGACTCTAAAATCGGCCCCGTAGGTGGAGGAGGTGGTTAAGAAGGCGTATGGTGTGCTGACCTTTATCAATCGAGGGATTGAGTTTAGGAGTCCGGGGATAATGATGCAGCTATATAAGACCCTCGTCAGACCCCACTTGGAGTACTGTGCTCAGTTCTGGTCGCCTCACTATAGGAAGGATGTGGAAAAGATTGAAAGGGTGCAGAGGAGATTTACAAGGATGTTGCCTGGATTGAGTGGCATGCCTTATGAGGATAGGCTGAGGGAGCTCGGTCTTTTCTCCTTGAAGAGACGAAGGATGAGAGGAGACCTAATAGAGGTGTATAAGATGTTGAGAGGCATAGATCGGGTGGACTCTCAGAGGCTTTTTCCCAGGGTGGAAATGTCTGCTACGAGAGGACACAGGTTTAGGGTGCTGGGGGGTAGGTACAGGGGAGATGTTAGGGGTAAGTTTTTCACACAGAGGGTGGTGGGCGAGTGGAATCGGCTGCCGTCAGTGGTGGTGGAGGCGAACTCAATAGGGTCTTTTAAGAGACTCCTGGATGAGTACATGGAGCTTAATAGGATGGAGGGTTATAGGTAGGTCTAGAAGGTAGGGATGTGTTCGGCACAACTTGTGGGCCGAAGGGCCTGTTTGTGCTGTAGTTTTTCTATGTTTCTATATCCTGGAGCCTCCATGACATTCCTGAAGGGTTGGAACCCCACTCCAAGCTGAAGGAGGTATGAAGGAGATTGGAGCATGAGAGAATCCTTTACAATCAGGCATAGCGTTGCACAATAGATAGGCTGAGAGCCGGAACCTCAGCAATTTTAGGATCTTCATGTTTTATACCTCATACTCCATGACTTTAGGTAGTTGGAAAAATTTTCAGTAAAATGTGATAGCAATTAAAAAGTTCCAGAACCATTTGTTATATTTTAGCTTTAGCCGAGGGCAAATAAATGTTCCCTCTGTCTATTGGGTGTAAGTTGCGATTTGAAATCAAAGGTTGGGCAAAATAAATGGGAGATGGATGACGGGCCAGAATTGGACAAGTGTAGAGATTTCAGAGACTTGTAGGGCTGGAGGAAGATAGAGGGTTGAGGTCATGGAGTGATTTGAACTCAAGGAAGAGGAGTTTAAAACTAAGGTGACCAGGAGCCAATGTCGGTCAAAAAGCACTGGGGTTTATACTCAAACTCCATTGAGTTTGAGTATAAATTTTTAGCTGATCCAACAATTACAGGGCTGGAGGATGGAAGGCTGGCCAGAAGAGTATTGAATTGTCGAATAAAAGCAAAATACCACCGATGCTAGAAATGTGAAATAAAACTGAAAATGCTGGAAAAAACTCAGCAGAACTGGCAGCATCTGTGGAGAGAGAAGCAGAGTTAATGTTTCAAGTCCATATATTTCTAAGTCGTATGGACTCAAAACATTAAACCTGTTCCCACAGATGCTATGATGTGGAGATGCCGGCTGCTGCCAGACATGCTGAGTTTTTCCAGCATTTTCTGTTTTTATTGGACTAGCCAAGTCTAGAGGTTAAAAAAAAAAGCATGGATGAGACTTTCAACTCATTTACTTAATAAATAAGGGTCATGGAGAGGGTAACTGGGCTCCACAGAGACACGCCATACGCCTCACTAGTGACTGCTGTTTGGCTATGTTATTTATAATTGTAATGTGACAGACTGACATGGACGAGAAAAAGGAAAATAAATTGGACCTGTAGAAACAGGCCTCATTGGCACCACTCCAGCTTGGTATAAAGGCATAGAAACTGCCAGACATAGACTCACCACAGACTGGCACCACTCCAGTTTGTTCATTGAAGAGAGAAAAGGACTGAGGGAAGAATAAATGAGACCTTCAGAGGCAGACTTCACTGGCACAAGTCCAGTTTCTTGGTGAGAGAAAGAGAAAGTGAGGCCTGCAACGATGGGCCTCACTATGAGGCTAGCCAGCCTTTCTTTGATTTAAGGCATGCTTAGCATAAGAACAAATGAAAACAGTGGGTTTAATGAGTGCTTCAGCGCAGATAGACTAAAACCATTAGAGAAGACCTTTCAAATGCTCTATAAGCCTAACTCAAGTTTATCAAAAGATTAAATTGCAATCCATATTGACATAAAGGGTTATCACAAGAGGCCATATTCTCCAACATAGTGCCCTGATTTACTTTGAGTAATATGAAGATTTCTTTTTGGGCACAAAATAAGTTGCATGTCATTTTGTGCCCATCTTTTTTTTTCCCTGTGTTTGGATCTTATACTGTGGAATGTAACTTAGTAAGCAGCAAAACCCTTTGAAAGTCTTTTGGTTTTTCCTTGCCTTCAAAACATCTCTCCAGAGAAGTAAATGGCAGACCAGAGTAGCTTTCAGTGATTTGACCATTTGAAATGGCAGAGTGACATTGGCAGCACAGTCATAGTTGAACAGACAACGAGGACTCCATTTGCTTTCTAGACTGCATTTGCAAGTCACAGAATTATAGAAATGTGCAGTTAAAGAGACAGGCTAATCAGTTCATTAAATTTACTTTCTCTGATTGAACCATCAGATCTCATCCTGCATATTTTACTTTACTATTCCATTTTTGTAGCAATTATTTTTTCTTTAAAATAATTGGATAATGGACTTCCCTTCAAGAAGGTTTGAGACAGTGAATTGCACATTCAAACTACCCTTTGTATAAAGGACATTTTTCTAACCTGTTCTCGAATTACTTTTATTTATGAATTTCTTAAATTCATGCCCACTTGTAGGTAAATGAAATCAACCTGCCACATTTACTTTGCATTTTACTTAAACATTTTAAAGATCTCTATCAGGTCACAAGTTTGATCTGGCTGCTTTTTCTCTCACAGTTTGATTTGCAGGAAGTTTGGAGGATTCTGAAGACTGTGGAGGAACAGAGAGATCTTGGGGTCCATATCCACAGATCTCTAAAGGTTGCCACTCAAGTGGATAGAGCTGTGAAGAAGGCATATAGTGTGTTAGCTTTTATTAACAGGGGGTTGGAGTTTAAGAGCCGTGGGGTTATGCTGCAACTGTACAGGACCTTGGTGAGACCGCATTTGGAATATTGCGTGCAGTTCTGGTCACCTCACTATAAGAAGGATGTGGAAGCGCTGGAAAGAGTGCAGAGGAGATTTACCAGGATGCTGCCTGGTTTGGAGTGTCGGTCTTATGAGGAAAGGTTGAGGGAGCTGGGGCTGTTCTCTCTGGAGCGGAGGAGATTGAGGGGAGACTTAATAGAGGTTTATAAAATGATGAAGGGGATAGATCAAGTGAACGTTCAAAGACTATTTCCTCGGGTGGATGGAGCTATTACAAGGGGGCATAACTATAGGGTTCATGGTGGGAGATATAGGAAGGACATCAGAGGTAGGTTCTTCACGCAGAGAGTGGTTGGGGTGTGGAATGGACTGCCTGCAGTGATAGTGGAGTCAGACACTTTAGGAACATTTAAGCGGTTATTGGATAGGCACATGGAGCACACCAGGATGGTAGGGAGTGGGATAGCTTGATCTTGGTTTCAGATGAAGGTCGGCACAACATCGTGGGCCGAAGGGCCTGTTCTGTGCTGTAATGTTCTATGTTCTATGTTCTATTCTGACACTGCCTACTTGACAGAAACTGGACATGTGGACAATTAAATATTCCAAAGATACATAAGAAAAGAAGAGAATTAGATGGAATTACATTGAAAGGGACGTTGAAATGGATGATCATACTGAACAATAAAGCAGGCTCAAAGGGCTGAATGGTCGACTCCTATGTTCCTAAATCTCCTAAATTATGTGGAATGAATCTGGCCCTTCGGCCCAACAAAATCAGGAAAGCATTCTGAAGTGTAGTCACTATTGTAAGGTGGAAAAAGGTACCAACCAGTTTAGGTGCAGTAAGATCCCACAAACAACAAAAGACAAATGATCAGATAGTCTGTTTTTACATACTGATTGAGGGATAGTGCCCAAGAGGAGTCCCGAGTTTAACATCGCATCTGAAAGGTGACACCTCCAATAGTGCAGCAGTCCCTCAGTCCTGCATTGGAATGTGATCTAGGATTTGGTGCTCAAGTTCTAAGGTGAGATTTGGCCTTCTGATTCAGAGAGAGTGTCACCACTGAGCCACAGCCAACATCCTACACAAGTACAATTTGAGTCACTGGTGAGAGCAGAGTGACTCACTAACTCAGGGATAATATTGATCTTTTAAATAATTCATACTCAGGGTATCTTGTACTTCTCTTCCTTTAAGACATCTTCGCCCCAGATTTCTTCCAGACTCCTCTTTCTGTGTCTGTCTTGCTCTCTCCTTTCAACAACAACATACAGGTATTGTACCTTTAATGTGCTAAAGAGCCCCAGAGGGTTTCATTGGAGCATAATCAAACTATATTTGACACCAAACTACATTAGATGACATTTGGACATGCACAAAGAGGAATGTTTTAAGGACCGTCTTTAAGGAGAGAGAGGTGGAAAGAAAGCGGTTTTAGGGAAGGAATCCCGGAGCTGAGGATAGAGGGAACTGAAGGCACGGCTGCCATTGGCAGGGCAAAGAAAGTTGGGAATGCACAAATAGCCAAAATTGAAGGAGCTCAGTGATCTCAGAGAATTGTAAGGGTGCAGGAAGCTACAGAGATAGGGTGGGGTGAGTCCATTCAGTGTTTGGAAACAAGGCTGAGAATTTTTAAATGACGATATTGGAAGAAGATATGGAGTCAACGTAGGTCAGCAGCAACAGTGGATGAACGAGACTTGACGCAAGTTAGAATATGGGCAGCGGAATTTGGCAGCAGACCTTAGGACTGAAGATCTTCAACCGTTCTCACAAGATCAGCTAGTCCCACCTCTGGCAAACTATTGCCGCGGCTTTCCCGGCAGCGAAGGCGGGGGAGATGCATAGAACGAGAAACCCCATTGACAACAGCGGGATCAGAACTTGTTGCGTATGTCGGCACCATTCGGCACTAAGTGTCGGACGATTGCAGTCTGGACCGCTCACTATTATGACACTTAGGCCAAAAGTCTCCCATCTCGTCCACCGCAGGAATTGTAGCGGGCGAGACAGAAAATTCGGCGGACCATTTAAAGGTCCCTTGAGCTCGGGAGGGCATTTCCGGTCTTGGGCATGCGCGAGCTTTATGGGGGGGGGGGGGGGAGGGGAGAATGTCTTCTAATTATTTTAAAGTACTCTCTTACACACTTATTTTATTTCATTTTAGAATGTTAGAAGATTAAACATGACGAAGTTTTCAGGAACATTAAAACTTCGCTGGTACTCCAAGGGTTAACTGCTTTTTTGTTCAGTGCTGGCTGTGATTCCATTGGAATATTCCCTCTGCCAGAGTTCAGAGGAATTCCACAGTCCCAGAGTAAGGATAGCCTAACGCCCTCATGCTAATACTTTAGGCAGTAAAATTACAGAGATGGATTTGAGGGGTAGTCCAAGAGAATTTTGTACAAAGGGCTGTTCCTGAGCAGAGCAATTTAGAGGATTGTTTGTGCGTACATGAGCCAATTTGCTTTGGTTCACTATTTACGTCTGTTTAAAAATATTTTGCCTTCCTTTAATATCTTTTCTTGGAGCTGTCATGTTACCTTTGGAATCGTAAATTTTCGAAGGTCAAATGTCGTGAATCAGAGATGAAAGGCAAAGGGACATGAAAACAGTTTACTGGAGAGAAGTGAAGTCCATTCAGTAGTTCTTCGTCGATCGGCACCTAATTATTCCTTCAGTCACAGCTGGATTTAAAGCCTTTGTTTGAGGTGACTGATAGGGGCTTATAGATCCACTCTTTGTGTTTTTACACTCATAAAGTGAAAGTTTTTTAAAAAGTGACATCTTTGGCTTTATAAATAGAGATATACACTCGAACTCAGAGGTACATTGGAACGAGGGATTGGGCGGGGGGGCGGCGGCAGCCTGTATCCCATGGGAAATTTCAGCGCATCTGTCCATGGCACCTTAATGGAACCAATTTATTACCATTTAACTTCTGGGTCAGTGGGCATAACAAGGACCCTGACAACATTATCTTAACTTCAGTCCTCGAGGAACCGACCCAAAGTTTGGAGACAACATGAAGGTTAGTGGTGTGGTATATAGTGAGGAGGAAAGCCTTGGGTATAAATAGGTTGGTCAGATGGGCAGAATGATGGCAAATGAAATATAAGCCTGACAAACGTGAGGTGGTACATTTTGGGGAGACCAATAAGGCAAGGGAATACACACTGAACAGTAGGATGCTAAGGAGTACAGAGTACTTGGGTGTAAGTCCAAAGATCCCTGAAGGCAGCAGAACAGGTAGATAAGGTGGTTAAGAAGGCATATGGATACTTGCCTTTATTAGCCGAGGGATAAAATATAAGAGCAGCTAGAGTACAGTGTGCAGTTCTGATCACCACACTACAGGAAGGATATGATTTCACTAGAAAGGGTGCAGGAGGGGATACACCAGGATGTTGCCTGGATTGGAGCATTTCAGCTATGAAGAGAGGCTGGATAGGCTGGGATTGTTTTCCATAGAGCAGAAAAGGCTGAGGGGGAAACCTGATCAAAGGTACAAAATTATGAGCGACAGATGCGGTAGATAGAAAAGAAATTCTCCTCTTAGTAGAGGGGCCATCGATTTAAGACAAAGGACAGAAGATTTAGAGGGGATTTGAGGAAATCTTTTTCACCCAGAGGGTGGTGGGAATTTGAAACCAACTGCCTGAAAGGGTGATAGAGGCAGGAACCCTCATAACATCTAAGAAACATTTAAATGAGCACTTGAAACACCATAGCATACAAGGCTATGGACCAAGTGCTGCAAAATGGGATTAGGATAGATGCTTGATGGTTGGTGCAGACATGTTGGGCTGAAGGGCCTCTTTTTGTGCTGTAAAACTCTATGGGGGGATTCTCCCAGCCCGCTGCGCTGTTTGAGTAGCGCAGCAGGCCAGGAGACAACAGTGGGGGCCATTCAGCAAGTCTCCTGAACCAAGGTTTTTGGAAATTGGTGGAGAGCTGATTACAATATGGAAATAGCAATTTCCATCTTATTAGCGGGCCTGATAATAAGCATCCGAGCCCATTAGCAATTCCCCCCGTCCTGCCCTCTCCCATTCCCCCACCCCCCAACACCAGGAGTGGTTCACTTTAGCAGGATTTACTCCTGCCCCCCCCCCACTAATGGGGAACAGGCGGCCCAGCCTGGCCCCCGGAATTGCCCAAGGGGCAAACTGGCAATGCCCACCAGGCATTTGGCAGTGCCAAGGGGGTAGGACCAGAGGGGCGGGGCCTATTGGGGTGATTGGTGGGGGGGGGCACTGTCACTCTACCAGATGATCAGTGGGGGATGGAGTGAGGGTGATCAGGGCTGGCTACAAGGGAGAGAGGGGGGGGGGGGTTGGGATGGCCGGGGGGGATCAGGAGATTGAGGCTGGCTGGGTGGGAGGCCGGGGAGATTGGGGCTGGCCTGGGGGAGCAGAGGGGTGCGGAGAATAGGGGCTGGCCCGGGGAGGTCTGGGAGACCAGCGATCGGGGATGGGGGGGGGGGGGGGGGGGTGTTGGTAGGCCAGCGATGGGCGGTCGCGTGGCTGGCCAATGATCTGGAGTCCGCCAATTGGGGATGGGGAGGGGGGGGGCACAGCTCATGTGCCGATCAATGAGGAACTGGAGAGGGATACTCTTTATTTCAAACTTCATTTATTGATTTTTACAAAAAAGTATATCGTGCAAGAGTGACAAGGAAAACGTTAGAAGGGGATGAAAAAGAAGAGGAATAGAAAGGTTGTTGAAATAACAAAGAAATGTTGCCAGAATGAACCAATTTTTTTAATTGATCCATGAAAGGTATATTTAATCTTTTCAAGTTTAAGAAACATCATCATCTCCTTGACTCATTGCAAATGGGAAGGTGGAGCTACAGAATTCCAATTGAATAAGGTGAATCAACATGCAGGCAATGAGGCAAAGGCCAAAGCATCTGACTGGTAGTGATATCCAACTATCTCGTCAGGAATTCCCCCAAAACACCAATACCAATGGGTTAATATCAAAAAATTTGCCACATGTATTAAAAAGTTGAGAATACAGAAGACCAAAAAATGGCCAGCCTTGGACATGACCAAAAGGTGTGAAACAGTGTTGCAGGAGACAAATGACATCTTGTACAGACAGGATCCAGTCCAGAGTACATCTTAGCAAGTCTAGCTCTAGAAAGATAAAGCTGATGAAGAACATTAAATCAAAGCAGACCGTGTCTGATACACAGCAATGAAAAATGCAATCTGAAAAGAATCAACTGCCATAGACCGCCAGAAAGCTCAGTATTCAAATCCTGCTCCCAAGATGATGGAATGTTAGTTAAAGACAGAACAATTTTTTAAAATAATGTTATAAATGCATGAAACAGAGGCCTTTAAATGTGATTAACCCTTAAATATCAATGGGACTGTCGGGAGACAGAGAAGTAAAGAAAGCAAAATGTTTACTGGCAAAACTGTGAATCTGTAGATATCTAAAAAAGTGAGATTTGGAAACACCATGCTCCCTTACTAGATGATCAAAGGAAAAATGTACCCTCAGAGAAAAGGTACTTAAAAGATTTCAAACCAAATCTGGACCAAAGGTGGAAGGCTGAAACAATTAGAGAAGGTGGAAAAAATGAATTAGAAAGAATAGGAATAGAGGGAAGAGCAGACTTAAATACAAAGTAGTCTCAGAATTGGGGCCATATTTTAACGGAACTAAACACAATGCTGTTTTGTGTATAGCATTTGACACAAATCGGTAACTGTGCACGTAATGAGGAGACAGGAGAGACGGGGAGGCAAGAGTAATGTTCCATAGTTATCCAATTGGGTGTCATTAAGTGAATCCAGTAGATAAGCTTATGAATTTTGGCAGACCAAGAGTAATATAAGAAATTTGGTAAAACAAGACCTCCTTGAAGTTTTGGTCTTTCCAAAAAGACTTTATGAATTTGAGGTTGTTTTTATTCCAAATAGAGGAAATTAATTGGTCAAGAGAATTTTAAAATATTTTTAATAAAGTAGAAAAGCCTGAAATAAATATAAAAATTTAGGCAAAAATCATCATTTTGACTGAATTGATACAACCAGTAAGTGATAGGGACAAGCGCTGACCATTGGGCGAAGTCTTGTCTTATGAGTTCTAACAAAGATCTGAAGTTATACTTAAAAAGATTGTTGAAATCACAAATCACAGATATTCCTAAGTATGTAAAATGATCAGAAGCCAAATTAAAGGGGAGTAAGTCAAAAGATAGGCCTGATACAGAAGAATTAGTTTGTAGCTGAAAACTCACCAACTGGAGTATAATGTCATAACATTTGGTATTGATACAAAAGGGTCAGCTATGTACAACAAAAAATCATCAGCAAAAAGAAAGACCTTATCACAAAAACCACCTCTGTTAATTTCAATGACATTCTTATTAGATCGAAGTGGTTCAATAGCAATATCATAAAGAAATGGGGCTAAAGGACAGCTCTGTCTGGTGTCTGTGTAGAGGGAAAAGTAGGTAGTATAAAGAAGATTAGCATGGATTGAAGCCTCAGGCGATGAACATAAAATTTTAATCCATGAGATAAGAACTGGATCAAAAACTTCCTAAAACTTTGAATAAATAGCCCCATTCTACAAGGTTGAATGTTTTTTCAGCAACTAAGGAAATAATAACTTCTGGAAGAGGAGAAGGAGTCTTAGACTAAATAATATTAAATAGCTGTCTTAAATTGGAGAATGACTCAATAAAGCCAGAATGATCAGGAGAGACAATGGCCGCGATTCGCCCAAAAAAGTTCTAAATGTCGAATTCGCAGGAAAACTGGTGTGAATCACACTTTTTTTCAGTGCGACTTCAGATGAGAATCTCCCACACTCTGTGCAATGCAGAGGTCACAATCAGGAATATCATTAAAAGATTGGGGAGCGGGACATATTCTCGCCGGAGGCTGACAGTTCCGGGCCTCTGCGTATGCCTCCCCGGTCGCTGGCCTCCCTCCACCCTTGACTGATCCCCATGCAGAACGGCAGTGGAACCATCACGGATTGCCTCCTTGGCCCTGCCCAGCTGGCCCCGCCCCTTGGCCCCTCCCCAAGATTACCCCATCCCTAAGCCCCCCCCCCCAGCACTTCCCCATGCACGGTGGGCAGTGCCGAGGTGCCCCCTGGGCATGGGCACCTTGCCCCTTTGGCACTGACAGGGTGGGAGAATCGCCCCAATAGTTAGCAAAATGGGCTCCAAATGGAAGGCAAGAGCTTTGGCTAGTATCTTGTAATGTGTAGTTTAGCAGAGAAATAGGGTGATAAGAGCTGCACTCAAGGGAGCCCTTACCCATTTTCAGCAATAATGAGATGTTTGCCTAATTTAAAGTAAAATGAAGATTACTATGAGAAAGTGATTCTGAGCAGACTAAGCTAAGCAGAGGTGATAAATGGGTGGAGAAAAACAATAGATCCTGAAGCCTTATGGTAGCACCTTGATGGCTTGATCTATTTCTAGAGTTGAGAGGGGATTGTCTATTAACAAGGCTCAAAGTTAGAACATCAAGGTTGTCAATAGATGAATAAAAATTAGAATTGTCTGCCACCTCAGAGAAAGTCATGATGTGGAGATGCCGGCGTTGGACTGGGGTAAACACAGTAAGAAGTTTAACAACACCAGGTTAAAGTCCAACAGGTTTATTTGGTAGCAAAAGCCACACAAGCTTTCGAGGCTCTAAGCCCCTTCTTCAGGTGAGTGGGAATTCTGTTCACAAACAGAATTTATAAAGACACAGACTCAATTTACATGAATAATGGTTGGAATGCGAATACTTAATCCAGTCTTTAAGAAACAAAACAATGGGAGTGGAGAGAGCATCAAGACAGGCTAAAAAGATGTGTATTGTCTCCAGACAAGACAGCCAGTGAAACTCTGCAGGTCCACGCAACTGTGGGAGTTACAAATATTGTGACATGAACCCAATATCCCGGTTGAGGCCATCCGCGTGTGTGCGGAACTTGGCTATCAGTTTCTGCTCAGCGACTCTGCGCTGTCGTGTGTCGCGAAGGCCGCCTTGGAGAACGCTTACCCGAATATCAGAGGCCGAATGCCCGTGACCGCTGAAGTGCTCCCCAACAGGAAGAGAACAGTCTTGCCTGGTGATTGTCGAGCGGTGTTCATTCATCCGTTGTCGCAGCGTCTGCATAGTTTCCCCAATGTACCATGCCTCGGGACATCCTTTCTTGCAGCGTATCAGGTAGACAACGTTGGCCGAGTTGCAAGAGTATGTACCGTGTACCTGGTGGATGGTGTTCTCACGTGAGATGATGGCATCTGTGTCGATGATCCGGCACGTCTTGCAGAGGTTGCTGTGGCAGGGTTGTGTGGTGTCTTGGTCACTGTTCTCCTGAAGGCTGGGTAGTTTGCTGCGGACAATGGTCTGTTTGAGGTTGTGCGGTTGTTTGAAGGCAAGAAGTGGGGGTGTGGGGATGACCTCAACCGGGATATTGGGTTCATGTCACAATATTTGTAACTCCCACAGTTGCGTGGACCTGCAGAGTTTCACTGGCTGTCTTGTCTGGAGACAATACACATCTTTTTAGCCTGTCTTGATGCTCTCTCCACTCCCATTGTTTTGTTTCTTAAAGACTGGATTAGTTGTAAGTATTCGCATTCCAACCATTATTCATGTAAATTGAGTCTGTGTCTTTATAAATTCTGTTTGTGAACAGAATTCCCACTCACCTGAAGAAGGGGCTTAGAGCCTCGAAAGCTTGTGTGGCTTTTGCTACCAAATAAACCTGTTGGACTTTAACCTGGTGTTGTTAAACTTCTTACTGTGTTTACCTCAGAGAAATACAGGGTAGAATAGAAAGTTTTAAATTGATCATTTATATGCTTTAGATCGAGTGTAGCAGTATCAGATTCAGTGCGAATTTCTGTGATCAGATTGGAGGTCCCTGACTTGCAAAATTGATGGGAAAGAATTTTACTGGCTTTTTCACCATGCTCACAATACTGTTGACTTGATTTCAGAAAAAGTTGCCCAGCCTGGTTGGTGGATAAAAAATCAAGGGCACGATTTTTCGAGCCCACAACGCTGCTCGAGTAGTGCAGGGGGCCTGTAGTGGGATTCGTGACCGGTGTCCAGCTGATCGCAACTTTCCCAGGCTAATTTTTAAAACATAATCAGCCTCGTGCCGGAAATCAGCGAGGCCTCAATGACCTCTGTTTCCACCAGGTGGGGACAGAGGTCATTGAGGCCCCCCTGGGAGGTCGGGGGTAGAGGGGTGCCCCTTGGGCAGTGCCAGCCTGGCACTTCCAGCCTGGCACCCTGGCTTTGCCAACCTGGCACTGCTACTGGGCATCCTGGCACTGCCCACCTGGTTGGGGCCTGGGACCTCTCGGGACAGGGCTGATCGGTGGTGGTGATGGTGGGGGACTGCTGCACACTCAGCATTAGGGATTGATGGGAGAGGGAGGGAGGGGGCAATCGGGGCTGGCCATGGGAGGGGGCGCAGGTAAGGGAGATCGGGGTCTTGGTGGGGGTCAGGGCTGGCCATCAGTGGCAGCGGTCAGGGAGGCTGGCCATCAGGGAAGCCGGCGATCGGTGGAGTGGGGGTTGGGAAGCTACTGGAAGGCCGGTGATCAGGAGGCCGGCGATGGTGGTCAGTGTGCATGCTCCGATCTCTCTACTGACAGATCAGCGGAAGAGCAGTGGCCCGCTTAGCGTGCAGATGCTGGCCTCTCAGGCAGGATTAGGCCCCCCCGTGAATCCAGCGTTACCGGCGTGAATCCCTTGGCAGATTCTGTGAAGCACAGAGTACTGGAAATCCATTCACTTAAGAACGTTCAAAAAACAGGTGGGAAAATCTCACGTTTTCCCACCCACCTGGCACTGAGCTTCTGTGTGGGAAAACCACCCTCCAAATTCTGTTTGTAAACTGAGTCTTTCCTTTCAAAGTTCAGAAGTTGGAGCAGAAGCATACCGCCGATCAACTTGGATTAGGTCAACTAATTCAGATGGGTGATTTGAGTTCTGCTTATTGACCCTTGCAGTGTATGGAATAATCCATGGATATAAGCCTTAAATGCTTCACAAAGAATGGATGGAGTTGCATCAGGGGCCATAGTGATATCTAAGAACAAATCAGTCTGGGAGGCGATAAATTTAATAAATTCTTCATCAGAGAGGAGAACAAAATCAAAATGCCAAATACATTTTGAAGGCACATTTTCAAAGAAGCATAGTTTCATTGATAGGGGCTTGGTCAGATATAACAATGCTATGATAGTCACTGGAGTCCAAAAACAAAAGAAGTTTACGATACGGTACGGGTAGCACGGTAGCACAGTGGTTAGCACTGCTGCTTCACAGCTCCAGGGACCTGGGTTCGATTCCCAGCTTGGGCCAGTGTCTGTGTGGAGTTTGCACATTCTCCTTGCGCTGCGTGGGTTTCCTCCGGGTGCTCCGGTTTCCTCCCACAGTCCAAAGATGTGCGGGTTAGGTTGATTGGCTATGCTAAAAAATTGCCCTTAGTGTCCTGGGATGTGTAGGTTAGAGGGATTAGTGGGTAGATATATGGGGGTAGGGCCTGGGTGGGATCGTGGTCGGTGCAGACTCGATGGGCCGAATGGCCTCTTTCTGTGCTGTAGGGATTCTAGGATTCTAGGATCCAAAAGAAAAAAATCCAAGAATGATGAACATGAAAGGAAAAAGAAAACTCTCTCACAGTAAATGAGGATTTGTAAACTTGTAGAAAGGAATTAATAACAGAAGCTGATCTAATAAAAGATCATGAACCAGTTTTAGAGCAATTAGAGATGATTGTGCAAATTAGACAAAGAGGAGAAAAATGTTGGTAAAATCTGAGCATCATCCCAGTTAGGTATATACAGGCTAGCCAGAATGACATGTTTACTAATTTTTTTAATGCGTATCTTCACACACAGAGAGGATTTTGTGTCCGCATTCGCTGTGAGTACAAACGGTGATGTGGGCACAAAATCTCACAAGAATTGGGAAATGAGATTCTTCCTGGCAGGATCTCGTTTTCTGATTTTCCCCGTCCCTCATCAGTAACATAATAGGAACCTCATTTAAATAAATTTATTTCAAAATACTTAAATAAATAAAGAGGTGACCAAGTGTGTAGATGAGGGCAATGCATTTGATGTAGTCTACTTGGAGGTCAAAAAAACTTGATAAGGTCCCACATGAGAGACTGATAGCACAGTTAAGAGCCCATGGGATCCAAGGAAATTTGGCAAATTTGATCCAGAATTAGTGGAGGGACAGGTAGCAGAGGATGATGTGGTTGACTGGAAGCCTGTGTCCAGTGGGATCCCACAGGGATCAATGTTGGGGTCCTTGCTGTTTATAGTTTATATAAACTTTATATAAATGATTTAGACTTGAATGTAGGAAGGTTGATCAGTAAGTTTGCGGATGATACAAAAATTGGTGGAGTGGTGAATAGTGAGGAGGATATAAATGGCCTGGTCAAATGGATATTCACACTGGATTATTGTGAGGTGATGCACTTGGGCAGGATAAACAAGACAAGGGAATACATGATAAACGGCAGGATCCTGGGAAACACCAAGGATCAGAGAGAGCTTGGTGTGGGTGTACATTGGTACCTTAAGGTAGCAGGACAGATGGATAAAGTGGTTAAGAAGGCATATGGTACACTTGCCTTTATTAGCCATGATATAGAGTTTAGGAACAGTGAGTTTATGCTGGAACTTGGTTAGGCCACAGTTAGAATATGGTGTGCAATTCTGGAATCTACATAATAGGAGGGATGTGATAGCACTAGAAAGGCTGTAGAGATTTACTAGAATGTTGCCTGGGCTGGAGAGTTTTAATTATGAAGAGAGATTGGATACTGGGGTTGTTTTCCTTGGAGCAGAGGAGACTGAGGGACATGATTGAGACGTATAAAATTATGTGAGGCATAGATAGAGTAGACAGGAAGAATCTTTTCCCCTTGATGGAGGGATCAATGACCAGGGGGCATAGATTTAAGGTAAGGGGCAGGTGGTTTAGGGGATGTGAGGAAAAACATTTTTACCCAAAGCGTGGTGGGAGTCTGGAACTCGCTGCCTGAAAGCATGGTGGAGGCAGAGACCCTCATAACATTTAAGAAGTATTTAGATGTGCACTTGCAATGCCAAAGGATACACGGCTCTGGGCCAAGTACCGGCAAATAGGATTAGAATAGTTAAGCGATTGTTTTTAAACAGCGCAGATGCGATATGCCTAAGTGCCTTTTCTGTGCTGTAGACCTCCATGACTCTGACTCTAAATGGCTTCCCTGCCATATGTTCTGCACGTTGGCGAGGTTTACAACAGCTAGTGAAAAATGGGAAGCTATCAAAGGAAACCCGCCTGGTTCACAAAGGTAGGTATAGACTCCGGGAGGGGAGGAACATGCCCGGGCAATGCCCTAGCACTGCACCCTTGCACTGACCCCCAGCAGTATTAACCTTGCAGTACCAGGATATCACTGCCAGGGGGCTTTACCAGGGGCAGGCCCCCTGGAGAGCCCCTTGTGTGTGTGTGTGTTGGGGGGGGGGGGGGAGAGAGGAGTTATCCCGGTGCTTGTGTTGGGGGGGTAGGTTTGGCCCAGTGTTTTTGTGTGTGCGCGCAACCTATTACTTGTGGGGAAGTCCCCCATGTTCATGGAGTTTCTTTTAAACACAGATTGAGGCACCCTTTAAAAATGGCCCCACCTGATGGCATGAAGGCAGAAAACATGCCGCCAGTTTCTATGTGCATAGAGAATCTGGAGAGAAAACTCAGCTGTACCACTAGAGGACTACATGCTGGCTTTCTCGCCCCAGTCAGCACTCTGATATGAACACTCCTGCCATGATCAACAAGTTCTGGCATTGGACCTGAACCCAGAGCATCTAGTCCAGAGGTAGGGGTGCTACCGCTGTGCCACAAAACCTCTTGTTTACTAAATAAATTACCAGATACAATCACATAACTGCCATTAGGACCTGCTATATGTGAAGAGACAAATGGGATTTTTTATAAATCAAAATTGCAACACATCATGATTTAGAGTGAAATTGGAGTGAAAACGTATCCCATACATCCTTTCCTGAGTCTATGATCTAAAGTGCACAAATAGGTCTCGAGGGGGGAAAAAAAAATCAGCCTTAAAATTCTGCAGCTGATAACATACCTTGTTGTATTTCATAGGGTGATTCAGCCCTTTTACATTTTCTATAAATTTTGTAGAAACTTAGGACATATTAGATAAAGGGCAGGATTTTCCAGCCGCCTCACCCCAAGACTGGAAAATCCCACCCAAGGTTAACAGATCTTTGAATGTCCCGCCCACTATGATTCCCGTGGCGAGTGGGATGGGAAAATCCCACCCAAAACATTCTTTGTTGTCACTACACAAAAAAGGAAAACCATTTACAGGCCAAATTGAGGCAACCACATTGGAACAAATGACAAAATGACAACCTCTACTTTAAAGAGCGACCAAAGCAAAAAAATAAGAGATAAGAGAAAAGGAACTAAAGTAAAAAAAGTCCCCAATGTTGGCCTTCTCCCACCCAAACGGCTGCATCCACATCCCCCTCTTCTAAAGGTAGATGTGAATACAGCCATCTTAAGGATAACCCCAAAGAACTTGGGTCCAAAACCCCACCCAGAGCAAAATAACACATAAGGATCATCCCCAGCTATGAATACCAAATAGCCCAGGAGTAGCATTAAAATTGTCATAATGAAACTGTTATCACAATTATCAACATCATAATCAGAATCCTTCAACCTTTACGGTCGCTGTTAATATCTATTACCATCAAGTGTTCAACATTAGTACAGTAGCACAGTGGTTAGCACTGCTGCTTCACAGCTCCAGGGACCCAGGTTTGATTCCCAGCATGGGTCACTGTCTGTGTGGAGTTTGCACATTCCCCTCGTGTCTGCGTGGGTTTCCTCCGGGTGCTCCAGATTCCTCCCACAGTCCAAAGATGTGCGGGTTAGGTTGATTGGCTATGCTAAAATTGCCCCTTAGTGTCCTGAGATGCATAGGTTAGAGGGATTAGTGGGTAAAAGATGTAGGGATATGGGGGTAGGGCCTGGGCGGGATTGTGGTCAGTGCAGACTCGATGGGCTGAATGGCCTCTTTCTGTACTGTAGGGTTTCTATGATTAGTAAAAGGTGTGGGCAGCTATAGAAGGGAAAAAAATACTTGAAGAGGGAAAGAAGCTTCCCACAGCAAAAATCCAACGGAATGTCGGCAAGCATACAAATCAGCCAATGAAGAACCATATTTCACGTAACATAGTCTTTCGTTGATTCTGGATCAAGGAATATTTTCTGAATGCGATTGCTCTCTCTGACCCTTAATCTGGCAGGGTAGAGTATGTTAAATTCTGCTCTTCCACATAGGAGACCCTTAACCTCCACAAAGGCAGCTCTTTTGGCGACTGCTGCAGTGAAATCTGGAAAAGTAAAGATTATGTTGTCTTTGGACAACAGGATACCGTTCTGTCCAGCCAGATGTAGAATCTTCTCCTTGTCGTGATAGTAATAGAGTTTAATAATGGTAGGCCTCGACCGCATCCTGGTTTTCAACTTGGATTGCAGGCTGCGGTGCGCTGTCAAGCAGCGGCATCTTCAGCAAATGCAGCACATGTTTCAATAGCTGTGCCACAAAATCAGTAGGGCAAAGGCCCTCATAGTTCTCCCCCACTCCAGAAATCCTCAGATTGGATCTCTTTGATCTTGCTTCAACGCCTTCAGTTTTAGCCGTCAAGTTGTCGACTACACATGAGATCAAAATCACTTTATTCTCAAGGGGTATCTCTCTGTCCGAATACTCATTGGCCGAGTGCTCAATACCGCAAGGCGCTCTCCATGTGAAGCGTAAACAACATTGGCTGAGTTAATAGAGGTCAGTAGCTCCCCTCAGACTGTAATAATCTGACCACGAAGTTGCGTAGGTAAAAAATCCATTTTATTGTCAATTTTAGATAAAGGTTCCGACCTGAGAGAAGTTATACAATCAAGTATTGCATTTCCATTGTTCAGGAGTTCATCCATCAGATGATTAGGCACAATGTCGAGGCTTGGCAGGCCACATCGGTGTTTTCCTTCTTTTTTATTTTTTTTATACTTTTCCAATTCAATCAAATCAAATCCAATTCAGAGTCTCAACAAGTTGAGACATTTCAGATCCAGGCTGACAAGACAGGGCAAGTGACCAAACCACCCTGTCTTGGACCTGATCTACATGAGCCAAGCTGATTGGAGAAGGGGGAGACTTAAGCTCATTTGCATCTTAGCCAAAAGGCCGAGATGCCACTTTAAAAAATTGCTTCATATGAAACATATGAAGCTTCAGTGTAACCTAATGACCTCAACCAAGTGCGGCCGACCATGGGCTGCCAACCACACCACACTTGATCTTAGCCAAAAGGCCGGGTGTTTTCCTTCTTTGAGTGGGGCGGCGTCATGATTTTTAAAAATGGCTATTGAGACTGACGAAAATAAAACAAAGCCGGGAAAATTTTAAAAAATAACCGTAGTTACTGCGTAAGCTTCGGCATAAAATACATTTAATTGACAAGGGAAATGCTGAGTTTTTCTTCAAAATATATATAAAGTTTCTCTGGGCAGGAGGTCTGGAAAAAAAACCTGTCTTCACATCACGTTGCTCCAGACCCACATCCTCCACCCCCACCCGGAGAGAATTCCCTTATCTACCAATGGGAGGGAGAAACCTGCTGCTACCACAAAGCGGGTGTGGTTTGAAGTCGCCCAGAGGTTAGCAGCAGGAGCCTAATCCCATAATCCTAGATGCAGTGCAGGAAGTGCTTTAATGACTTAACCAGGTGAGAATAGGTGAGTGTTTTTGCACCTTCACCACACCCATTACTCTTGGCATTCCTACGCTATCACATCACCTTTAATGCGTGTCTTTTTCTTTCTGTGTGTTTCCTCACAGCCCAGCTAACCATCCAGTACTGACTCTTAACCTCCTCCTTATGCACATTCAAACCATGCCCTAATGGTCATCTTCACCAAATGCTCTTCATCCAACAGGCGAACACAAATCATTACATAACTCAAAGGTCGGCTCTTTCCTACATTACAGAAGAGAATACACCGTGATGACATCGAGCTGCATTGCAATATTTCAGTGGGTGGACATTACCGAATGTCAGCAGACAACCGATATCAATTAAAGGGGCAATTCACCCAATTAAAAAGGAAATGCATTGCAATTTTAAGCAGCATGTGCGATTTAACGGTATGCGCATGGAATGGACGGGCAGGTAGGGAACTCGCAATTACAACTTTCTCAATCCAGGGCAGGATATACGCTCAAAAATGGAGCAAAAAGTGTGAAGAGAGGAAAGGAATCAATATTACTTGTGTAAGTTTGCACTTCCTTGATTGTTTTGTGAACCACATTGCTCAATTTTTTCTGAGATAAGGAGGCTTCTGTCCTTAAAGAGCTATTTATAGACTGGCCATAGCATCACTAAGTCTGCACCTCAGAAATTCCATAGCTGTACGGTACGGTACGGTAGCACAGTGGTTAGCACATAGCTGTACGGTACTGTACGGTATGGTAGCACAGTGGTTAGCACTGCTGCTTCACAGCTCCAGGGTCCTGGGTTCGATTCCTGGCTCGGGTCACTGTCTGTGTGGAGTTTGCACATTCTCCTCGTGTCTGCGTGGGTTTCCTCCGGGTGCTCCGGTTTCCTCCCACAGTCCAAAGATGTGCGGGTTAGGTTGATTGGCCAGGTTAAAAATTGCCCCTTAGAGTCCTGGGATGCGTAGGTTAGAGGGATTAGCGGGTAAATATGTGGGGATAGGGCCTGGGTGGGATTGTGGTCGGTGCAGACTCGATGGGCCGAATGGCCTCCTTCTGCACTGTAGGGTTTCTATGATAGCTAAAAAATGGGGATTGTTAGGTTAGGTAGAGGCTCTTCCTCAGATGAGGTGAGGAGAAAAACAGAGAGGAGGCCTGCTGATCAAAATGTCTGCCCAACACATCCTGAAGGGGTTGAAGGCCAGCGAGGCGTGCAATGTAAAAGGGGGCCAACAGACCATTACCCTGCTGGAACAGTATATAGTGTTAGATTCAACTATCTGGATATGATGGAGGTGCAGTAAAGAAGAAGGATCCGCTACATTCAAGGGAGACAGTAACTTCCATCTGCAAACTGATTGGCCTTAAGATTGCATCAAACTGTTTTGGAAAGTACCCAATGCCTGTGGCACTGAAAGTGACTATTATACTCAATTTTTATGCTTCAGATTTCTTCCAGGATTCTGTACAGGATCCCTGAGGTGTGTCTCAATCTGCAGCACACAGCTGCATATAGCTTGTTACCAAAGCACTCTTCAGGAGGGTGATTACCTTCATACATCTCAGAACAGATGTGGAGTAGTCAGGGAGAGCATGGAAGAGGATTTGCAGCTATTCCTGGTTCTCGAAGATTCAGGGTGCAATTGATTGCACTCATGTGGTGATCAAAGCACCTACTGGAGAGCCAGAGGCCATTGTGAATCATAAAAGCCACCACTTTGGTCATCGTGCAGTTAGTGTGCGATCATCATCAGCAGATCCTCCAGATTTGTGAAAGATATCCTGGGAGTGCCATGACTCTGATATTCTCTGACACTCCCCAAGGGGCTGTCTGCATGCGCTCATTTCCATTGCAACAAGCTTGGCTTTGTCCTCAGGACACCATAATTCAAATCTCTTAGGAGGCTGATCCTGTCTGTGCTGCAGGATAGCAGAAATTGACTGCCTTTGAAGAATGTTCTGTCAATGCACAAATTCCCAAATCTGTTCCCTTGGCCTGCCCAGCATCCTTCCTGGTATCCTTTTAACCCCGCTGCCTGCAGCTGACTTCATGGAGCCTGTCCTATTCCCACATCCGCGACTATGACTGGCCTCAGTGAGCAACTTTCATACTGGCCAGCTGTTAATTGACCAGCCAACATGTGATTGCTGTTGGTGTCGGGCTATTATGATGGCCATGAAGGCCATGGGGGATCGTCGATAGATCTCCCCATGGGCTTCGTGGAGTACAAGCTCCTTAATTGAGCAAGCAGAGGCTTACCCAATAGGAAGTGTTCAGCGGGGCATTTAAACCTGTTACTTCACCCAGATTAGTGTTGTAGATTCTGAGGTGTTGCACTACTAGCTGTGAGTTGCAGGAACTATGGTACGCAATGAAGGGTCTTTGGTGGGGGGAAACTTGCGTTTGGATAAACTATTACGTTGGCGATTGAGGAAAATAATTTCCAGCCCCCCCCCCCCCCCTCCTCCAGACAATCTCCATAAGTCAAGAATCTTCTCTGGTAAGAAAAAGCCATTATTTTCAGGAAACTTATGACACCACAGGAAAGACTGGACCCAGTATACTGAGCACATGTATTACTTCTTCCACACTAACAATATTGAAGGAGATGAAAAACAAAAGTTGACATTGTTGACGGCTTGTGGGGCAGTGTGATTAAAAAGTCTGACCGATCCGAATCCTCCTGACTCCAAAACCATTAATGAACTAGCAGACTTGATAAAAATCACCCTGACCCGAAGTCCTCTGTAATCCTCCAGAGGTACAGCTTCAACATGGCTAGGAGAACTCTTAGGGAACCTGTCGCTGAGTTATTGGCTAGGTTACGGAAACTGGTCAAATATTGCAAATTTGGACTGCTGCTTAATGAAATATCATAAGACATTGGCATGTGGCATAAATGGCCTAACTACCCAAAAGAAGCTGTTGGCAGACCCCAATTTGGATTTAAAGAAAGCAATTGAAGTAGCCTTATCATTGAGAATGCAAGAAAAAGGGAGCATCAGGCAGCAATGTCCTTCAACTAGAGGGAGGGGCCTCGTGAAATCAGTCCTCAATGGAGAGTGCATCTGTAAACCATCTGTAAAGGTGTTTAAAGTGTCCCTGTCGATATAGGAACCCTAATGTCACCATAAGAAAGTAAAGTTTTTTTTAATTCATGGGACATGGGTGTCGTTGGCTGGCTGGCATTTATTGCCCATCACTAGTTGTCCTTGAGAAGGTGGTGGTGAGCTACCTTCTTGAGCCACTGCAATCCATTTACTGTGAGTTGACCCACAATGTCATTAGGAAGGGAATTCCAGGATTTTGACCCAGCGACTGCGAAGGAACGGCGATATATTTCCAAATAATGGTAGTGATGACCTTGAGTATTAGAGAACATACTCCAGAAATGTGCAATTGCCAAAGAATAGATTATTGCAAGAGCTGTCAAAGAACACGGATGATCCAAAAGTTTCAGGAACAGGCAAAATGCGTGATGCCTAGAGAAAAAGCTGAGGTCAGTATCTGCCTGTACCAGGCAGATAGCCCCTCCTGCGGAGACCGGGACACTACAAATGAATTGTATTATCACAACAAAGTTTGCCCCAATAATGGTAGAATTATGAGTGAATGGCCCTCTCTTAAAGATGGAGGTGGACACAGGAGCTGCAGTCTATGTTATCGGAGAACAAATGTATAAGCATCTCCAATCTGGCATCCAGTTCCTGAGATTGGAAGATACGAAGACCAAACTCACCACCTTCATGGGGAAACTTTTAATGATAAAAAGGCACCACAATGGCTCCAGTAACTTACAGGCAGCTATCAGCAATCCTCCCACTCATTGTTGTATGGCGTCATGGGTCAAGCCTTTTGGGGAGAGATTGGCTCTAGCAAGTCTGGCTGAACTGGTTGTACATCTTCAGGCTAGGCGTGGGGGAACTGTATGAAGTTATTAGTCGATACCTTAGAGTTTTCCACGAAGGCTTGGGAAAAATAAATGGAGCCAAGGCCAAGATCTACGTTGATCCCAGCGCTACACCTAAGTATTTCAGAGCAAGACCAGTCCAATACTCCATGTTGGGGAAGGTGAAAACTGCATTGGAGTGCCTTGAAAGTCTAGATATAAGAAGGCAATTTGTGGAATAGGGTGCCCTGTCGTTCCAGCTGGGCAAATCAGTTTGTCTCTGTGGGGACTATTAACTAACTGTCCTTCGGGTCTCCAAACTCAATGGGTACCCCATGCCTCGAAACAAAGATTTATAGGCTAAGTTAGCAGGCAAAAAGACGTTCTCCAAGTTGGACATGAACTATGCCTATTTTCAGCTTGAACTAAACGAGTCTACCCAGAAATATGTGACAATCAACACACAAGTATGAGTATATCCTTTTGGGGTCTCGTCAGCATGTGCCATTTTCCAAAGAGTTATGGCGAACATCCACCAAAGGCTACCCAAGGTTGCAGTATATTTAGATGGCATCTTGGTCACAGTGGCTTCAGAACAGGAACACCTGGGCAACTTAGAAGTCTTGCAGAGATTTTCCAGAGTGGGAGTTCGCTTGAAGAGGGAGAATGCATTTTCCAAGTGGCTGAAGTAACCTATTTAGGCTACTGAATAGATGGCAAAGGTAAAGGCCATCAAAAAGCACCAATCCTTGGAAACACCATGGAGTTAAAATCCTTCTTGGGACTAATCAACTATTATGGGAAATTTATCCCGAACTTAGCTTCCATACTGGCTCCTTGCATGCTCTACTGCAAAAATACCAGAGATGGTCCTGGGAAGCTCTGCAGGCAGAGGCTTTTTCTAAAGTTAAATGTCAGCTGCTGTCAACTAACTTACTGGCCCATTTTGACCCTAAGAAGGAACTTGTATTGACTTGTGATGCTTCCCCATATGAGGTTGGGGCGGTGCTGTCACATCACTGGAAAGACGGGACAGAAAAGACCATCATGTATGCCTCCAGAACCTTTTTGGATGCAGAACGACAGTACTCTCAGATTGAGAAAGGGTTGGCAGTCATATCTGGTGTGAAAATGTTCCATCAATATGTCGAAGCTAGGTGCTTTTTTTATAGTTACTGACCATAAATCCTTATTGGACGTTTTTAAAGAGGACAAGCAATCCTCCTTATTGCCTCCACTAAAATCCAGTGCTGGGCCTTGTTATTGGTAGCCTTTGAATATCTTCTAGAACACCATCCTGGAACCTGGATAGCTAATGCTCATGCACTAAGTCACCACTCGTTGCCCACAAGCCTGGCTTTTTTACCAGCATTGGAAGAGGTCATGATGACCCTGAATTTTTTGGAGATTCTGCCATTGTCAGCAAGGCACATTAAAGCCTGGACCCAAAAAGATCCAACCTTATCTAAAATTAGGCACATGATTCTGCACAGGGGATTGCAAGGACAGCCCTCCGAAGAAATGGATCCCTACCTCAGCTAGAAAGATGAACTCATTGTTGAGGATGGGATCATTCTTCAGGGGTCCTGAGTAATTGTTCTACTGCCAGGACGATGTCCCAATATTAACAGAACTACATAGTGTCATCCCGGAGAATCAAAATTGAAGATACAGGCCAGGAGTTACGCTTGGTGGCCAGGTTTTGACTCTGACATCAGAGACTTGATAAAGTGATGTGACTTGTGCCAGGAAAATCAAAACACCCACCCTCCCTCAGCCTCCCTACACCCATGGGTGCGTGCGTGTACATGTGGACTTTGCAGGGCTCTTCATGGGTTCCATGTTTTTAATCATGGTGGATGCACACTCCAAGTGGCTGGAAGTGCATCACATGGGTTCCACAACTTCCCAGATTATGTTTGAGAAATTATGACAAAGCTCCAGTATACATGGAATACTGGAAGTCCTGCTTTGCGATAATGGCATGGTCTTTACTAGCAGTGATTTCCTGAACTTTGTGCTCTCCAATAATATCCAATACGTTCGAACTGCACCTTTATCACCAATTGTCAAATGGACTGGCAGAACGGGCAGTGCAAACCTTCAAAAAAGGTATGAGGAAAGAACCAGGGGCATCCATGGAGACCAAACTGGCACAGAAACTGATTTGATTATAGGACCACAACAAAAGGAGTTGCCTCAGTAAAGCTGCTAATGGGACAGTAGCTTCATACCAGAGATAAAGAAGCCTGCTATTCCCAAACTTGACAAGGAAGGTGGAGTCCCAACAGGAAAGCTAACAAAGAAATTATGATTCTGCAAGGACAGAAAGAACTTTCTCAACAGTGATCTGGTACATGTGAGAAACTTCGAGAATGGTCCCAGTTGGGTCCCTGGGATCATTATGGAGAAAACAGGACTGGTATTGTATAAAGTCAAAATTCAAGGCATTACTTTGAAGAAGGATTTGGACCATCTCAGAGCCAGGGAGTCCATGCCTGAGCAGGCTCCACTTCGAGCCATAGAGATGGCTGCTGCCAGTGTCAGCCCTCAGCTTGAAGCTGATTCTGTGTTAGCCCCTCTGGATAGTGAAGGTATGGACTCGGAGATGGAGACTGAAGAAGTAGCCCCCCCCCCTCCCCCAACTGAAGTAGAACTTGAGGAGGAACCTCCTTCGGTAACCTTTCATGCTCCCTCCAGAAAGCAAGGTCCCCTGTCCGGTTTACGCCGCCTGACCCAGCCCTGCCTTCGAATGGACCTCCAACTGATTGCTAAACATCACAAAGGACTTGATCGCAATGGGACTGCTGGGAGAGATTCAGACCTGGGGAATGTTATGATGGCCACAAAGGCCGCAGGGGATCACTGATCTCCCTGTGGGCTTCATGGAATACAAGCTCCCTTATTGAGCACACGGAGGCTTGCCCAATCGGAAGTGTTCAGCGGAGGCTTTTAAACCTGTTACTTCACTTGGACCAATGTTGTAGGTGCCGAGGTGTTGTACTATCTAGCTGTGAGCCATGGAATGACCCCTTTCTTGGTACACAATAAGCGGTGCTTGGTGACAGGAAATTCTCATTCAGCTAAGTTATTACAGGTGGGAATAAATGGACTTTACAACTGCTTCTGGGCCTGCCAATCTGGCATGCACACTGAGTGAAAAATTCAAACCTAGGGACAGAGAGAAAACCAGAGATGATATCCCACAGATTTTTCAACTAATAACTGCAGAGCAGGAATTGCTACAGATTGCTGATTGATGTCTGAGGTCATTCGAGATGGGACTTTCCAACTACCTGGATACAAAATTCAATATTAGCAATGCTGAAATTGTACAACACTCAATCATGTTGATTCACTATCACAATGAGTGTAATATAGTCAGCTTCATCACCATAAATTGCAATGCCTTGCCAAGACTAATTAATATATTTTCTCTCTGTCAGTGTCTTCACGTGTACACCAGAAGTCATAAACCCAGACAACAAATCTTCTGAAGCACCGAAGCCTTCTGGAGATGCACCATCGCAAGAAGCTTACTGTGTTGCCAGCTGAGATATTCACACTCAGTGAGACCAGTTAGACAGATGGCTGAGCTTTCACCTGGTGACTCACATTTCATAAGTGTGCAAGAACAGATGGCAGTGATGGGGACAGACTGGAGAGTCCATGCTGGAGAGTGCAGCACTCTCCGAGCTCTGTTCAGCTAGACACAGATACAGTACCATGGAGGCCAGCGTTGAAAAAGATAATCATTGAGGAGTACCAGAGAATGTGTGATACATTGACAGGCCTTCCAAGCACATTAAGCATAACTGCAGAAAGAAGGAGTAGTTTGCCTTAAGCATGAATGTGTTGATTGCATTGCGATGAAGTCTTATTGCATTGATAGGGTGACTAAACTCTATTGAACATCAAATGCTACAATCAAGTGAGTTCATGCCCACCTTGACCATAGTTATGCAGACTTTGGATGCCAACTTATCAGCCACCTTAAATAGGAAGACAGATATCTTAGACTTTGTCGTACACCACTCTATTAATCTGGACCAAATTTCTCTCCAACAATGGTGATAAAGTTACCTTTTAACTTGCTTGACAATGAATGGGAAGATCTGAATTGATAGGGATCATTGGGGTTGTGCAGGAGTTGGTTATTTGTGGCGCTGCTTTGTATTTGTGGCTCTGGGGAGACTGAACTCTGCACATGGTTCTGACTGCTGCAATCTAGGTGAACCTTGTTTTCATAGGGACAAGCCTAGAAGCCTGGGCAGCAATGTGAGAAGTTCGTGGTGCATTGCCTTCCTCACTTCCTTCCTCCATGTCTTCCTCCTCCGCCCTGGAATCATCCATTGGCATTCTGTATTCTGGGCCTTGTAACTCCTGCTGATCCAATGTTGTGCAATGCTGCACAGAGCCCAGCACACCATATCTGGATATCCTGGCTGGTGCACATTTAAATAGTTCCTCTATTCTATCAAGATGCCTGTTCAGCTGGCTTGTTTGATTATCTGATGGTCATTTGGCATTCATTGTAGTATTGTTGAGCTTTATTGGTTGGGTTTCTGACAGGCGTTGTCAGCCAAGTTTTCGAAGTGTCCCTTAGCAATCAGCCTTTATGCTTGCTTCCGGGTCCAAAGATATCAAGGAAATTAGGATGAAAGCATCATGGCAACTCACTTGGAATCTTGCGGTTGATGAATAATACTTGCTGATCTGATTGCCACATGTACAGTCAATGATACTCTGCATATGTGGGGAGCCAGTCAAAAATGTAAATATGTCTCATAAGCCAGTTTATTAGAAGCATCATCACAAGTGATATTCATGCCATTGCCAGTCTTGGAAAAGATTACATAAATCACCTGTCTTGTGCATTTGTGGGATTTCTGGATCTCCCACCATCTGACTCGACAGCCAGAGGTCCTGAAGCCCCATTCAAACATGTCAAGAAAACCAAGTCCCTGCTTGTGCATCTTATGCCATGGGATGGTGCCCTCTGTGAGCTACTCCCCTTTGCTGCTTCTCCTATGCCCCCTCTCCTTTCTCCAGCTGTTCCCCCTCCTATTCCACTCCTATGCTGTTATCATCTTGGCTGTTCAGCAATAGATCTCAAGAGCAGGCTGCTGATCCTGCTGCTGCTGGTGATCATCTTGGTTGTCTTTTGAGGTCCAATCTAAGGCAGCCAATGCATAACCCATGCTGACATGATTCAGAAAAAGATGTCAAGGCATTGAAGAGGGTATGAAGGAGATATGTCAGCATGATACCAGGGGTCAGGGAATTTAAATATGTGGAGAGACCAAAGAAGTTGGAATTCTTTTCCTGAGAACAGAGAAGGCAAAGGAAAATGTAATTGAGGTGCTCAAAATTATGAGGGGCTTTGATAGAGTAGATAGAGAGAGACTGTTTCCAGTGACAGAAAAAAATCAGGAAAAAAATGTTAGGTGTGAGGAGGAAGATTTTCTTGTGGTGAAATGTGATGATCTGGAATAATTTGCCTGAAATGGTGATGGAAGCAGATTCATTAGTAACTTTCAAAAGGGAATTGGATATATATTTAAAATTTGCAGGACTTTCGGGAAAGAGTGGGGAGATTTTGGACTAATTGGACAAGTCTAATTGGACAAAAGGACAATACAGGAATAATGAGTTGAATGGCCTCATTCTAAGAAGAGGTACTGAGCTACCAAGCCGTCCGAGCCAAGGACTGCTTAAGTCCTGTGTCTGAGACAATGCTCTTGAGAAATATTCAAAGAATACCAGTCAGAGTACAGAGCCTAGCCTGCCAACCCATACTGAAAGCTAAATTCACTCCTCATGCTAGGGATTCAATGGAGGCTTAGCCAGGTATTGGGCAGCAAACAAACCAAGGACCTGGTCTATCAATTTTTCAACTGTTATAACATAATAGCTTAATGTATTGTTTTGCCATAAATTAAATTAGGAATTGTTGACCATTTGTATAGTTGGCAATTATTTCCATGAAATTGTGTAATATTTAGTAGTTGTTCATTCTGTGTACTGGATGATTGATTCACATGATAACCCACGAACAGCCAAAACTAGCAAAGGTAATGCAGTACATTGTCATGTAATTATATCACAGTATGCATACACACTGTGTAACTATGAGTTATTCTGTACCTGCACCACAGTTTGTAACAATGAATTGAATTGCCCGCATGTCTCCACACATAATCTAACAGATATTGTCTTCTTATCAAACTCCCAGACAGTTTCTATCCTTTAGAAGTACTGATATTCACAATTATTCATTATTAACGCGACTCTTCCAGATCTTTCATAAGACCATAACACTACAAGAAATAAGAACAGGAGTAAGCTGTTCGGACCCTTGAGCCTACTTTGCCATTCAATAGGATCATGGCTGATCTAACACTCCTCATGTCCACTTTCCTGCCCTTTCCCCATCAGCCTTGATTCCCTTACTGATCCAGAATCAATCTATCTCAACCTTAAATATACACAAGGACTCTGCCACCACAGTTCTCTGTGGCAAGGAGTTCCAAAGACTCACAACCCTCTGAGAGAAGAAATTCATCTTCTCACAGTCTTAAATTGATGCCCCTTTATTCTAGTTTCACCCATGAAGGGAAACATCCTCTCAGCATTTAACCTGTCAAATCCCTTAAGAATCCTATATGTTCTATTGATATCACCTCTCATTCTTCTAAATTCCAATGAGTTGCAACCTTTTAACCTTTGCTCATAACACAATCCCTCCATACCGGGAATCACCATAGTGAACCTTCTCTGAACTGCCTTCAATAAAATAATATCTTTCCTTAAATAAGGGGACAAAAACTGCTCACAGTACTCTCGATGTGGTCTCACAAGTTCATTGTACAGTTGCAGCAAGACTTCCCTACTCGTAAACTCCAACTCCCTTGAAATCAGGGCCAACATTCTATTAGCCTTCCTGATTGATGGGTGGCACGGTGGTTAGCACTGCTGCCTCATAGCGCCAGGGACCTGGGTTCAATTCTAACCTCGGGTCACTGTCTGTGTGGAGTTTGCACATTCTCCCCGTGTCTGCGTGGGTTTCCTCCCGGTGCTTCGGTTTCCTTCCACACTCCAAAGATGTGCGGGTTAGGTTGATTGGCCATGTTAAATTGACCCTTAGTGTCAGGGGGATTTTCAGGGTAAATACTTGGGGTTACAGGAATAGAACCTGATGGGATTGTGGTTGGTGCAGACTTGATAGGCCGAATGGCCTCCTTTTGCACTGTAGTGATTTCTATGATTACCTGCTGCACTATGTGTTAGCTTTCTGTGTTTTGTGTGCAAGTACCCTCAAGTCCCTTTGTGTTGCAGGTTTTCTCCATTTAAATAATACTGTCCTTTTGTTCTCTCTTCTAAAATGAACAACTTCACATTTTCCCAGAATATACTCCATTTGCCAACTTTTTGCCCACTTGCTTGACCCATCAATTTCTCTTCGTAAACTGTAAGTATCCTTCTCATAACTTGCCTTTCCACCAATATTCGTGTCATCTGCAAATTTGGCTAGAGTATATTTGCTTCCTTCATCCAAATCACTTATATCGTAAACAGTTGTTGCCCCAGCACTGATCGCTGTGGAACCCCACTGGTTACAGGTTGCCAACCTGAAAAAGAACCTCCACTCGCTTAATAATTGATTCCAACATTTTTCCAACAATAGATGTTAAGCTAACAGCCTATCGTTACCTGCTTTTTGCTTTCCCCCCTTTTTGAATACGGGTGTCCATTGGCAGTTTTCCTTCTCTCAGTACTTTTCCAGAATTCAAGGACTTTTGGAAAATTACAACCAATGCATCTAATATCTCTGTAGATACTTATTTTTGGATCCTAGTATGTAAGTCAACAGGGACAGGGGACTTATATGCCGTTAGCCTATTAGTTTGTCTAATACTACTTTTCTAGTGATTGTGATGATACTTAATTCCTCCCCCGTACTCTTTTTAGTTTGAAATATCATCCACTGTAAAGACCGAAGCAAAATATCTGTTTAACTCAGCTGCCATTTCCTTGTTGCCACTATCTGCCCAGATTCATTTTCTAAGGGGCCTAAGTTCACATTGACCTCTCTCTTACTCTTTTATATATTTAAATAAGCTGTTATTGTCAGTTTTTATATTCTTCACTAGTTTGCCCTCGTAGTTTATTTTCACTCTCAACTTTTTAGTCCTTTGCTGAATTCTGAATTTATCCCAGTCTTTGGAGCTATCACTGACTTACCTCCTTATATGCATTTTCTTTCAACTTAATACTCTCCTTAATTTCCTTGGTTAGCCATGATTGGTCGATCTCTCTCTTTGAATCTTTCCTTCTTACTGGGATATATTTTTGCTGAGAGTCATGAATTACATCCTTAAATTTCAATCATTGCTTGCTTACTGTCTTTCATGCTAATCTATCTGCATAGTCCACTTTTGCTAACTCTATCTTCATTTTATTGTAATTCCCTTTATTTCAAGTTTCTCACTATCAAACTGAATATTAAATTAAATTATGTTATGATCACTAATTCCTCGGGAATCTTTTACTCTGAGGTCATTTATTAAACCTGTCTCATTACCTATTAGGATCAGATCCAGGATAGTCTTTTCCCTGGTTGACTCCGTAACATATTGCTTTCGGAAACTAGTCCTAATGCACTCTATGGGCAGAATTTTACCACCTCGACATGCCTGGCTCAAATGGCAGCAAGCTGGGAAAATAGCGTGTGAAGCTAAAAATCTGATTTGCGCCCAGCACCAAACGGTTTGCAATCTTCCCAGCCCCTTTCAAGTGGCGCAAATCACATCATGCCCAGAAATTGCGCAAAGCTTATTAGCATGTGATTGACTGGATTTGGATTTCAATATCATTAGCGAACTCAGCATGCAATGCCGGAGGTTTCCCATCTCTCTGGTGTGACGTCAATCCGGCATCAATTAGTACAGGGGTGCAATTTTCCCACCCCACTATGCTGGACAAGTAGCATAGCAAGGCAGGAAATTTAAGTGGGTGGCCAAAAACGGGAATCATGACCGGCATCTGGCCAGTCATGATCTTCTCGGGCTATTTTTTCTGATGTAATCAGCTGGGGAATGGCGTGAGGCTGAGTATAATATTTATAACCTTTTTTCAATCTATTTAGCGAGCCTGGGATGGTATCATCCAAGCTCACTTATGGTTCCGACCTCACCGGTGAAGTTCCATACAAGCAGCGATCACGTATGGTCCCCAACAACAGGAATCGGGTACAATGGCCTCGCTGATGGGACCGGAGGCCATTGAGGCCCCTTGGGAGAATGGGGGTAGGGGAGGCAGTGCCCTTGGGCACTAAGTAAACACAAATGCATTAACTTTGTTTAGACAAACACTCATTAGCTCAAATCAGGCATTATGCTGCATTCTCAACATCTAAGCTGCCTGACAAAGTGGCACTGTGTAAAACAAAGCTGAAATTTCAACATACCCCTTACAAGAAACATGATATAAGTACAGTTCTTAAAGGCACAGTATCATTACAGTTGTAATTAAATGTGGTCAATTGAATGTTGTATCCCAGATCATTTTAATTAAATTCTTCTTGTTCAGTTTCATGAAGCTCTTTACATTTTTCCACTCCTTAAGCTGTGTTTCTGATGCTCTCCTTGTTGCTCCCACTGGTACTAGTCTCTCCATCCACAAGAGTCCACAGGCAATATGTAGGTTCCACTACACAGAACAGGACACTGGCATAGAATCATAGAATAATTACTGCACAGATGGAAGCCTTTTGGCCCCTGCCAGCTGTGGACAGAGTTGGGTCTTTTGCTTCCAATCCAATTGAGTGACAGCAATAACTAATATTGATCACTGTTGCTGTACAAATTGCTCTTTGCATTGTTTAAACCCCCAATGCTGGGATGATATGGAACTTCATTGAACTTGGTTTCTCCATATTATTGTCACCCAAGGTTTAGTTAAAGGATTCTGAAAAAGGACTGCTGGAATTTCTAGATGCTTATTTTTGGTTTTGGAAAATGGTTTAAAGTTGCAGTGCAAGTTAAGTACTGTATTTTTTGCAACTGATTATTTGTTTTCCTTCCGTATACTTTTGTTCTGCTACAAATATGTTTTATCATTTAGCCTGAAATATATTTGTTGCTTACACATTGTTCCATCTGTTGAAAAGTCCAAAGGCATAGAGTGAGTGCCCTGTTCCACTTGCAGTCTATACCACAGTGATAGATCTTTAATCTTGTTATTTTGATCACCATTTTGTATCAATTTAATAGTTCATAGGTGGTGGGCCTACCTGTGGAAACTATGCAACTAGAGTTGGTATAAATAAAGTGTCAGCTGAGAGCGTAGTATTCCTTCTTAAGGTGTGTTAGGCTCTGGTCCTTCCTGCTGTAACATTATTAGAGCTGTGCTAAAGGTAAACATGGTTTGTTCCTCAATAAGTTAAGTATGATTGTGCTCTCCACTGTGCTATCTATTGCTGTTCTCTGACTGGGTTAAACAGTCTTTAGATGATTAGGGAGTAGATAATTGTAGCTAAGCTACTAAGCTAAGGTGTGAGTTGAGTGTCATTGCAGAAGCATAAATCAGCAGTGTTTGTGGTTGACAGGATGTGGGGTATAAATCCAGATCTGAATTGAGCAGGAAACTGAAGTTTGCAAGATATTTATTTATTTCGTTTTCATTCATCTGGCAAGGCCAGAATTTATTATCCCTAGTTGCCCTTGAGAAGGTAGTGATGAGCCAGCTTCTTGAGACGGTACTACCACAATGCAGCATTTTGATCCAATAACAATTAAGGAACAGCGATATATGTTTATGTCAGAATGGAGGGGAATTTGGAGGTGGTGGTGTTCTCATTTGCCTGCTGTCCTTGTTCTTGTAGATGGTAGAGGTCACAGGTCTGGGAGATGCTGTTGAAGGAGCTATGATAAGTTGTTAAAGTGCATATGCTGCATGTTAAATACTGTCTTTAGCATGTTGCTTCTGCGGTTTAGCATACATGCAGTCTTGTATTGTAGCTCCACCAGATAAATATAACGCTTCTTCCACAAAGTCCTTCTACGTTCCTCCTAAATCAGGGCTGCTCCCCTGGCAGGGGGATGAGAACCTATGTAAGGATTCAGAGCAGAGGGAATCGAGCACAAGAGGAAAAGACAGCAAGAAGTATACAAAAAGCGATAGGCAGAGAAATCAAGTGCTAGAGCCAGATAAGGACACAGTAAAGTAATACGAACAGGACAAGGAATGTTAAAAGGCTCCCCTTAAGGTTTTGTACTTGAACGCTCGGAGCATTTGAAACAAAATGGATGAATTCGTTGTGCAGATAGGTGTAAAGGGATATGATATCGCTGGCATTACGGAGACATGGCTTGAAGGATGGGAACTAAACATTGAGGGCTATTCAGTGTTTAGGAAGGACAGACAGACAAAGTTTTAAAGTTTATTTATTAGTGTCACAAGTAGGCTTACATTAACACTGCAATTAAGTTACTGTAAAAATCCCCTAGTCGCCACACTCCGGCGCCTGTTTGGGTACACTGAGGGAGAATTTACCATGGCCAATTCACCTAACCAGCGCGTCTTTTGGACTGTGGGAGGAAACTGGAGCACCTGGAGGAAACCAACACGGACAGGGAGAATGCGCAGATTGACCCAAGCCGGGAATCGAACCCGGGTCCCTGGCGCTGTGAGACAGCAGTGCTAACCACTGTGCCACCTGAGGATTGTTGATTAAAGAAGGTATTGATATGATATTTGAGGAAAGATATTGGATGCAATTTTCCTGGCCCGCTGTGCTGCTTGAGTAGCGCAGCGAGCTGTAAAATGTCAGTAGGGGGCTAATTCACGACCAGCTGGACTTTCCCGGGCCATTTTTATGGCATAATCAGCCTTGTGCCAGTAAACAGCGTAAAGTTGATTACCATATTTAAAATCCAATTTCAATATCATTAGCGAGCCCAAGACGGTATCAATGGGGACCAGGCATGATAGCCTTGCTGGTGGAAGCATTGCAGCCCCCCCGGGAGGTTGAGGGCAAGGGGGCTGCCTCTTGGCCGTGCCAGGCTGGCAGTGCCCACCGGACACCTTGGTGCTGCCGACCGAACGTCAGGCAGTGCCAAAGGGGCGGGGCCTGAGGGTGCAGGGCCTTCTGGATGTGGGAGCAGATCAGGGGTTGGCTGATCGGTGGTAATGGGGGAGGGGGACCACTGCGCACTCTTCAGAGATCGGTGGAGGATGGAGGAAAGGGGTGATCGAGTTGTTCATGGGGAGGGACTATTGGGCTAGCCATGGGGGTGGCAATTTGGATTGGCCATGGGGGAGAGGGTGGCAATTGGGGCTGGTCATGGGGGTGTGGGGGGGGGGGTGGTCATGGCTGGCCATCAGGGGAGGGGATGGGATGAGGTCGGGGAAGACATCAGGAGGCCGACAATGGGGGGAGGGGGGCAGTGTGCATGCTCCAATCTCCCTACTGGGAGACTGGCACTTGTGCAGTGTCCCGCTGCTGGCCTCTTGGGTGAGATTAGGCCCTGACCACCACCACCCCACGCCCCTCTACTGGCGTGAATCCTCCTGCGGTCTCTGTGATGCACAGAGTGCTGGAAATGTGCCCAAAAAATGGGCAGGAAAATGGGAGATTTTCCAACCCGTTGAGCACTTAGAAAATCACCTCCAATAGCACAGACAATGTGGAATCTATGTGGGTTGAGTTCAGAAAAGACCAAGGGGCAAAATCATTTGTATGGATGGTATACAGACGATCCAACTGTAGTGAGATTGTTGGGAATAGCATTAGACAGAAAATCAGGGATACATGTGTTAAAGGAATATCTATGATTATGGGTGACTTTAATCTGCATTTGGATTGCGAGAGTCAGCTTAGTCACAGTACAATAGAGGAGGAATTTTTGAAGTGTATAACGGGATGGTTTTCTGGACCAATATGTTGAGGAACCAATGAGGGAACAGGTCATCTTGGATTGCGTATTGTGCACTGAGAAAGGGTTAGTTGGCAATCTAGTTGTGAGAGAACGCTTGGGGATGAGTGACCATAATATGATAGAATTCTTTGTCAAGGTGGATAGTGACATAGTTAATTCTGAGACCAGGATCATGAATCTCAATAAAGGTAACTATGATGGTATGAGACATGAATTAGTTATGATGGACTGGGAAACATTATTGAAAGGAAAGACAGTGAACAGGCAATGGGAGGTATTTTTTAAAAATGAATAGGTGAACTCCAGATGTTGTTTATTCCTGTTTGATGCAAGAGTGGTAAGGGAATTGTGGCCAAACGATGGTTTACAAGGGAAATTAGAGGTAGTATTAGATTCAAAGAAGAAGCATACAAATTGGCAAGATAAAGCTATAGATCTGAGGATTAGGAGCAGTTTAAAATTCATTGATTAAGAAGGGGAAAATAGAGTATGAAAGTAAGTTAGCGGGAAACATAAAAATGCCTGTAAAAGTTTCTATAGGTATGTAAAGAGAAAATGATTGACAAAAACAAATGTAGGCCCCTTACAATCAGAAATGGGAGAATTCATAACGGGGATCAAAAAAATGGCTGAGGAACTAAATTTGTACTTTATTCATGTCTTCCTTTTTGAAGACAGAAGCAATGTACCAGAAGTTCTGAAAGAAACCAATTTTAGTGAGGAGCTGAAGGAAATCAGTATTAGTAGAGAAATGGTTTTATGTAAATTGACGGGATTGGAGATGGATTAATCGCGAGGGCCTGATAATCTTCATCCCAGATTACTTAAGAAAGTGGCCCTAGAAATATTAGGCCAATTAATAGTCATTTTCCAAAATTCTTTGGATTATGGACTGGTTCCTACAAATTGGAGGATAGCTAATGTAAGCCTGCCCTATTCAAAAAGGGAGGTAGAGAAAAAGCAGGGAACTAGGGGGGCAGGTACATAGTTCCTTGAAAATAGCATCACAGGTAGACAGGGTGCCTTTATCTGTCAGAGCATTTGAACTTCATCTGTCAGAGCATTGAGTACAGGATTTGGAATGTTATGTTACAACTGTGCAAGACATTGGTAAGACCACTTTTGGAATACTGCATACAATTCTGGTCACCCTGCTATTGGAAGAAATTTGTTAAACTGGAAAGGGTGCAAAAAAGATTTGCAAGGATGTTACCGGGGCTGGAAGGTTTGAATTATAAGGAGAGGTTGGATAGGCTGGAACTTTTTTCCCTGGAGCATCGGAGCATGAAGGGTGACCTTATGAAGGTTTATAAAATCATGAGGGGCATAGATAAGGTGATCAGCCAAGGTATTTTCCCGAGGGTAGGGCAAAACTAGAGGGCATAGGTTTAAGTTGAGAGAGCAAAGATTTAAAAGTGACCCGAGGGGCAACTTTTTCACACAGAGGGTGGTGCATATATGGAATGAGCTGTCAGAGGAGGTGGTAGAGGCGGGTACGATTACAACATTTCAAAGATATTTGGACAGGTACATGGATAGGAAAGGTTTAGGGGAATATGGGCAAATGGGATTAATTCAGTTTAGGAAACCTGGTCGACAAGGATGAGTTGGGCCAAAGGGCCTGTTTCCATGCTGTATATCTATGACCAGTGAGCGTAACGTCAGTACTGGAGAAGTTGCTAGAGTCCATTATCAAGGATTTCATAACTCAGCATTTGGAAAGCAATGGTACAGTCAGACAAAGTTAGCATGGATTTACAAAGGGGGAATCATGCTTGATGAATCCAGTGACTAGTGGCGTGCCGCAGGGATCGGTGCTGGGCCTCAACTATTTACCATATACATAGACGATCTGGAGAAGGGGACCGAGTGTAGGGTAACAAAGTTTGCGGATGACACAAAGATGAGTGGGAAAGCAAATTGCGTGGAGGACACAGAGTCTGCAGAGAGGTTTGGATAGGCTAAGTGAGTGGGCAAGGATCAGGCAGATGGAGTATAACGTTGGTAAGTGTGAGGTTATCCACTTTGGAAGGAATAATAGTAAAATGGACTATTATTTAAACGGTGAAAAATTACAACATGCTACTGTGCAGAGGGACCTGGGGTCCTTGTGCATGAATCACAAAAACTCAGTTTGCAGGTGCAGCAGGTAATCAAGAAGGCAAATGGAATGTTGGCCTTTATCGCGAGAGGGATGGAGTATAAAAGCAGGGAGGTCATGCTGCAACTGTAGAGGGTACTGGTGAGGCCACACCTAGAGTACTGTGTACAATTTTGGTCCCCTTATTTAAGAAAGGATATATTAGCTTTGGAGGGGGCACAGAGAAGGTTCACCAGGTTGATTCCGGAGATGAGGGGGTTAGCTTATGAGGAGAGATTGAGTAGACTGGGCCTGTACTCATTGGAGTTTAGAAGGTTGAGGGGAGATCTTACAGAGACATATAAGATAATGAAGGGGCTAGACAGGGTAGAAGCAGCGAGGTTATTTCCACTTACAATGGAAACAAGAACTAGGGGGCATAGCCTCAAAATACGGGGGAGTCAATTTAGAACAGAGTTGAGGAGGAACTTCTTCTCCCAGAGGGTAGTGAATCTTTGGAATTCTCTGCCCAATGAAGCAGTAGAGGCTACCTCGTTAAATGTGTTTAAGTCACAGATAGATAGATTTTTAACCATTAAGGGAATTAAGGGTTATGGGGAGCGGGCGGGCGGCACGGTAGCACAGTGGTTAGCACTGCTGCTTCACAGCTCCAGGGTCCTGGGTTCGATTCCTGGCTCGGGTCACTGTCTGTGTGGAGTTTACACATTCTCCTCGTGTCTGCGTGGGTTTCCTCCGGGTGCTCCGGTTTCCTCCCACAGTCCAAAGATGTGCGGGTTAGGTTGATTGGCCAGGTTAAAAATTGCCCCTTAGAGTCCTGGGATGTGTAGGTTAGAGGGATTAGCGGGTAAAATATGTGGGGGTAGGGCCTGGGTGGGATTGTGGTTGGTGCAGACTCGATGGGCCGAATGGCCTCCTTCTGCACTGTAGGGTTTCTATGATAAGTGGAACTGAACCCACTATCAGATCAGCCATGATCTTATTGAATGGCGGAGCAGGCTTGAGGGGCTAGATGGCCTACTCCTGCTCCTATTTCTTATGTTCTTAATTCTTTGAGGATGTAACTAGTACAGCTGACCAAGGAGAACTGGTGGATGTGGTTTATTTAGACTTTCAGAAGGCTTTCAACATGGTCTACATAGCAGACTACTATGTAAAGTTAAAATGCATGGGATTGTGGGCAGTGTCTTGAGATGGATAGAAAACTGGTTAGCAGATAGGAAGCAAAGAGTTGGCAAAAAATGGATCTTTTTCCAATTGGTAGACAGTGACTTGTAGGGTACTGCAGGGATCTGCGCTAGGACCCCAACTGTTCACATTATTGGTAATTTGGAAGAGGAAACTAAATGTATTATCTCCAAATTTGCAGATGATACAAAGTTGGGTGGGAGGGTGAGCTGTGAGGAGGATGCAGAGATGCTTCGGTGTGATTTGGACAGGCTGAGTGAGTGGGCGTATGCATGGCAGATGCAGTATAATGTGGATAAATGTGAGGTTATCCACTTCAGTAGCAATAATGGGAAGGCAGATTATTATTTGAATAGGTGTAAATTGAGAGAGGTGGATACTCAGCAAGACCTTGGTGTCCTTGTGCATAGGTCGCTGAAGGTAAGCACGCAGGTGCAGCAAGCAGTAAAGAAGGCAAATGGTATATTGGCCTTCATAGTGAGAGGATCTGAGTACAGGAATAGGGATGTTGTACCGCAATTGTGTAGGGTGTTGGAGTATTGTGTGCAGTTTTGGTGTCCTTATCTGAGGAAGGATGCCTTTGCTATAGAGGGAGTGCAGCGAAGGTTTACCAGGCTGATTCCTGGGATGCCAGGTCTGTCATATGAGGAGAGACTAAGTTGGTTAGGATTGTATTTTTGGAGCTCAGAAGAGTGAGAGGGATCTCATAGTAACTTATAAAATTCTAACACGATTAGACAGGGTAGATTCAGAAAGAATGTTCCCAATGGTGGGTGAGTCCAGAACTAAGTTTAACAAAGTTTATTCATTAGTGTCACAAGTAGGCTTACATTCACACTACATTGAAGTTACTGTGAAAATCCTCTAAACGCCACACAACAGCACCTGTTCAGGTACACTGAGGGAGAATTTAGCATGGCCAATGCGCCTAACCTGCACATCTTTGGACTGTGGGAGGAAACCCACGCAGACACAGGGAGAACGTGCAAACTCCACACAGACAGTGACCAAGCTGGGAATCGAACCCGGGTCCCTGGCGCTGTGAGGCAGCAGTGCTAACTACTGTGCCACTGCTAGGGTCATAGTTTGAGATAAGGGGTAAACCTTTTAGGACTGAGGTGAGGAGAAGTTTCTTCACCCAGAGAGTGGTGAATCTTGGAATTTATTTCCAAAGAAAGTAGTTGAGGCCAAAATGTGGTGTGATTTCAATAAGAAATTAGATATAGCTCTTGGGGCTAAAAGAATCAAGGGATAAGGAGAGAGGCGGGAACAGGATATTGAATTTGATGATCAACCATTATCAAAATGAATGGCAGAGCTGGCTCAAAGGGCTGAATGGCCCATTCTAGCTTCTATTTTCCAAGTTTCTATGCTTCATTGTAATGGTGCTGAGAAAGATATACCAAGTTACATATTGTGGTTGAAGACAATTCAGCTGCTGCTGATGGCACACAGTACCTCATAGATGCCCTGTTTTGAGCCATTCTGTACTAACACAGTCATGACAACACACAACACAATGGAGGATATACCCTGTGTGAAGAAGGAACATCATCTCCACAAAGACTGTGTGGCAGTCACTTCTTTCAATACTGTCATGGACAAATGCATCCCTTACAGGTAGATTGATGAGGACAGATATTTCCCTTGTGTTGATTTTCTCACCTTTTATGTTGTGCTGTACAGGACTCAGCCAACTTGATCAGTGGCGGTACTACTAAGTAACTTTTGACGATGGATTTTAAAGTTGTAACTGAAATGCCTATGTGTGCGCACTTGTGCATGTATGCATGTGATTTTTCTTACCCTCTGAGATGTAATATTCATTTGCCTTTAACCCTTTCATAATCTGGATCAGCAACCTGAGTCTATGTGATAATGAATTCACAGCTTCCAGAAGAAATAGCATTCAGTTTCCAGGTTTTATCATCAACCGTAAAGGAAGTGTTATCTCAACATAATAAAACCAGAAAGTGCTGGAAATACTCAGCAGGTCCATCAGTATCGGTGGACTTGAAACAATGGGCTAGATTTTACGGCCTCGCTCGGTCGAGACCAGAAATTCCCACCTGAGATCAACGGAGATTTCAGTAGTCAGACCCAATCCCACGCTGATTCTGTGGCGTGTGAGGTGGTAGGGTTTCAGCCATTAATTCTGTTTCTCTCTCCATAGATGTTGCCAGACTCGCTGAGTATTTCCAACACTTTTTTTATTTCAAATTTACAGCAACGGCAGTATTTTACTTTTATTTTACAATTCTTGACATGTGTTAACAATGGAATTTGAGGAGATGGCTTAGCAGTTGAGATTGAAACACAGTGTGATGGGACCTGACTTACTAAGCATTCCAGGATGCAGTTTTGATCGCAGTTTTAATCGCAATATATAAGGTAGGATATATATGCATTGCTGGCAAGGCCAGCATTTATTGCCCATCCCTAATTGCTCTTGAACTGAGTGGCTTGTTTGGTTTTTTCAGAGGGCAGTTGAGAGTCAGCTACATTGCTATCAGTCTGAAGTCACATAAAGGGTAAAGACAACAGATTTCCTTCCCTACAGGGACAGTAGTGAACCAGATAAGTTTTTACAACATGGTCACCATTATTGAGACTATCTTCATATTCTATGATGAATTAATTAAATTTATACTAGACCAGCTGTTATGGTGAGATGTTAACCCAGGTTTCCAGAGTATGAACCTGGGCCTTGGGATCACGAGTCTAGCAATATTATCACAATGCCATCATCTTTGCAATTGAGGCAGAAGACCAGCCATGATCATTTGAATAGCGAAGCAGGCTTGATAGGTCATGTGGTTTACTCCTGTTCTTATTTCATATGTTCCCAATTATACTCTTTCCTCTACCGCTTTGCAGCTTAATGAATACTATCATAACTGGGATCATAATTGGGCATTTAGAGTATTGGTAATTTAGACTGCTCTAGTCCATAAAGTAAAGTGATTGTATTCTGACTATAACTGTTCTGAATGGTCTCATTAGGTAGGCCTCTCTCTTCTCCCTATTTATTACATTGTCTGACAACGTACCAATTTACCTATTGCATTCATGAGAGATTAAGTCAAGTGTTTCTCAAGGAGATCAGCAGTCAAATTTGCCAGTAGTTCTACAGTGTACATCCGAAGAGCCCAAAATAACTCCAATCTGTGGGTGAGATGTAATCAGAAGGAAAAAGAGGGAAACTGGGAACATTTTTCTGCATTTATCAATGATGAGAATTGGTGAGCAGATGACACAGCTTTAAAATAACTCACAAAAGAACCAGGGGATAGATATATTTTTATTTTTTGAATTTACGCATGATTTGGAATGCACCGCCTGAAAGAGGGGTGATAGAAAATTCAGTAGCAACTATCAAAATGGAATCAGATAAATACTTGCAAAATAAATATTTGTAGGACTGTGGGGAAAGAATGGGGCAGGGGGACTAATTGGAGAGGTCTTTCAAAGAGTCAGCACAGGTACAACGGGCCAGATGGCCTCCTTATGTGTTGTAAGGTTCTATGATGCTGCATAATATGGGGGGACTCAAGAAAGAGACAGAAAAGTATCCAAAAAAGGAAGATTCTCATAAAGAATAAAGGAAAACATAGTGTTCTAAGATATTTGTGGGGTTAAATGCCATTTCCTCATCTTTTGGTAATTGTATGATATGACATTGATTAACACACATTAGGTAACTGGTTAATTGCTGTTTTTTGCTTGATTACCATACAGAACTGAGAATGTTTTGCAGAAATTAATTAAGCTTGGAAGAGACCTCATTAGGCTCTCTGTGGAAGAGACATTGTTTGCTTTCTCCTTGAGGACCTCTAATAAGAAAACAGATAATAGTGAATAATTTTTTAGATTATCCCATCTTTGGGATTTCCAAGGGGGCCAAGAAAGCTTCAACTTTTGTCATGTTACTCATTCTTTGGTTCTGCTCAGTAGGACTTGAGGTTTCCTTGAGCTCCAAACTGTGTGGCATGTAAATGGTGTGCAGAACCTAAGAAAATATGATTGACGTTGCCCAAGATTAGTGTACTTCAACAGCAATCAGCAATCAAAAGTGAAAACTCAAGGTTTTTTTTTACCCCAGCTTGCCCTGAGCAAATTGAGTCCTATCTGTAGCACCCTCATAAGCATTCTGTGATCAGTAACTCAAAACCAGCGTTCAAGCCCAGGACATTCTTGGACTGTATGGTCCAATGTCCCACTCGAATTCATTAAAGCACAATGTAAGACTTCTATTTACATAGTGTCTCAAGACATCCCAAAGCACTTTACAGCAAAGCAAAATAGTCTTGACTATGTTGTTGTAATGAAGGAAATGCAGCAACCCATTTGCACACAAGATCCCACAATGTAATAATGACCATATAATCTGTTTTTATGATATTGATTGAGATATAAATTTTGGCCAGGATACCAGGAATAGCTCCCCTGCTCTTTTTCAAAATCATTTCGTAGAAGATGGCCACCTGAGAGGGTGGACCTCAGTTTATTGTCTCTTCAGAAAGAAGGCACTTCAGACTATGTAGTGCTCCCTCAGATGAGATCCATACTTTCTGAGTAGTTACATTGGAAATCTATTTTAACAGGTTTTGTACAACCCATGAACATCAATACGATAAATTTCATGTCAAGCTGTGTTTAAGCCTGAAGTCAAGAGGGCTTAAAAATCATCACCAGATGAAGTGTTATTATCAGCCTATTATATCTCTTGACAAAGAAGCCAATTTGTACTGCTGGCTTATGCTCTGCATCATTAGTAACAGAAAACGTAAGTATTATAGATTCTGGTCATGCTCAATATCTTATAAATCCAGCACTTCTGAATCTAACAATTTTCAAATGTAATATTTTGATGTATGCCAGGGCAAGGTGTTTCCTGTCAAAACTATTCAATGCAATACACCACAACCTGATCATTTTCAACTCAAAAAATGAGGGATTTGTGTAGGGAAGTCTGAGAGGGTTCTTCCAAATTTAACAGCAGAATCTGATGACCATTTTGCCAGATTGAAAGGCTGACTGTCTGTCAGGTGAATAGTCTGTGGCACCAGGCCATGGCCAGGCACAGATATGAGATAGGGAGAAATCGGTTGTGAGGGTGGGGGCATCAATGGGGGAGATGGGAGCAGTCAGAAGGAGACATCAATGGACTATACGCAGAGAGTTGGGGAGGACTGTGGAAGATCACAGGAGGCCCATAGAGGATATTGTGGGGGTAATAGCCTAGAGAAGATCACATAGGTCCATGGAAGAGCTGGAGGGAGGCAAGAGCAGGGAGGATATTGTGGGATGTGGAGGAGATTGGGAGGGCATTGGGCTGTGAGATTGGGAGCTCATCCAGTTGCGAGGGAGGTTGACAAGGAAGCTTGGATGGCTGGGGATTGGTGTGGGAGAAAACTTCTGCTCCTCCTAGCCCACAAGCAATGCTGAAAAAGTATCTACGTGTTTCATGCAGTAGTCCTCACTTTCCTCCAGCAGTTGAGTTTTCTGAGGTAAAGAGAGCCTGGCCGCCCAGTGTTGACCTTGAACAGGGATAATATCTTAAGACATGCAGCCTTAGTAGAATATTTAAATGAGATTGGTTGGCTGCCTACCACTACCCCACCCCCATTGTTCTCTCTCTGTTAAGTCCAGAAGTGGGTAGATTCAGTTTGATTTTGATTTTTAAAAAATTGTTGTTTCCCACCTAACCCAAATCCACGCGTGGATTAAAATGACCCCCATTTCTTTCTTGACTTCTTCAAAACTCAACAACCCTTCAAAAATAAACAATCAATGCCTATGAAGCATGAATAAACTCCAGAGGTGTCTGTGCTATTGCAGTGCTCTCTATTATTAATTAGGGACCAGGTTATGCTGAGTTAGGCATGCAACTTATACTGCCAAGGGAACTGAAAATACCTATGAAAAATAAAGTATGAGCCAATCCAGTCAGAAATCGATTCTATCCATGTATTGCCAACTCCGTGAGTCATATTCACACACAAACCCATCAGCTAGTGGAGGGGAGTGTATTTACAATTGCATGACATATCCAGTTTCTAAAACTTTTGTCCACGAGGGAAGTTAAATGATGAGCTTTGAAGCTCAGTAGATGCAGCACCCAATTTTTGATGAAAACTAATGGAATCCCATTTTGCTGTTGTTTGCTGAAGAAATGCAATTGCAAAATACATTGCAATGTGTACCTTGAGTAATCTATAGTGCTGGAAAGAATCAGTATTGGTCAATCTGAAGCTGTTCGTAATTAAGGAAAGGTAACTTAAGGGCATTATTTACAATTCGAAACAGGCTACTTGACCATTGAAAATAGTTGGAACACAATTAGAATATTGTCACATCTTTAAAAGGCATTGATTCAATAGAGATGGTTCAGTGAAGATAGCAAGAACTTAAGATAATACATACTGAGCAGGACATCGCTTCATTGGAGAAAGGAAGAATGAGGAGAGATAGGATTGAGATTTTAAAAATGATGTGATAATGGGTGTAATTTAAACTGTGGATGTGGGTCTAAAGGGCACAACTGAAATATTAATAAGTCCAAAGCAATATCTGAAGTTAGAGGTTTTTGCCACAGCGAGTATGTGAAATAAAACTCCCAATGTTTAATCTACTTAAAAAAAGAGCTTTTGGAATAACTGGTAAAGAAAGAGGTTAAAGGTTAAGAGGACTAATTTTAGAGACATATCTTTGGAATGTGATGAGTTACACACTGTTGAGAATGTGTAATGGAGGGGGTTATAAGTGCAGGCAATATTTTTTTAAAACCTCTTTCATGACCTCAAGATGTGCCAAAGTAGTTTAAAACAATTGAAGACGTTTGGAAATGTAATCACTATTGGTCAGTTGGAAAAGCAGCACATCTGAAGAAGAAATAAATACTAGGAGAGATGACCAAGAGGTTAGTCAAAGAGGTAGGTTTAAAGGAAGGATTTAATAGAAGGCAAACAGGAGATGTTTATTTTGAAAAAAACAACCGGAATGAGGCTCCAGATGGTACGCTGCAATGGTGAAAAAGTCTGGCATTTATATAACATCTTTTATGACCTCATGACATCCAAAATGCTTTATAGCCAATGAGGTAATTTTGAAGCATCACATTTCACTGTTGCAATATGGAAAATTCAGCAGCCAATTTGCTCAAGGCAAGCTCCCACATACAGCAATGTAATAATGACCAGATAAACTGTTTGTGATAAGCAAGAGGCAAATATTGTCCAGGGTACTCCCCTAACCTCCTTTGGATTAATATCACTATCTTTTATATCCGTTTGAGAGAAAAGATAGGGCCTTGGTTTAATGTCTCATCCGAAAGACAACAAGTCTGACAGTGCAGCAAGCATTGCATGTTTCCAGTTCTAGTTTTTTGAGCTGAAGTCCTGAGTTGGAACTTGGAACCCACAACCTCCTGACTTAGATGCAAATGATACCAACTGAGCCACGACTGAAATGGATGCTGGACAAGGGCTCAAGGTTGGAGGAAAGCAGTCAGGGAAGGCTGCAAGTCTGCAAGAGATAGGGAAGAGAGGGGTCCGGGAAGAAGGTGTGCACATGGATAATATAATGAAATTAAACTAAAAGGAAGGCTTGGTAATGAAGAAGACATGGGGTCCGCTTAAGAGTGAAATTAGAATGGCCAAGGCAGTGGAGTCTGGTTCAACCTGAGAGGAGTTTGTCCCTTATAACAGGGAGTTTGTGCGTGTGGGGAGTTCATCGGTCCAGAGATTCAATGGACAGTCTTGCCTTAAAGGGGGTACAGTTTTCATGTATAAACGGGTAGCTGATTTTGTTTGTTCGCTTGGGAAAAGAGCCTGGAGAATCATGTGTCACTTTATCATGGTGATGTCATGTACGAGTAACCTGATTATGTTACACGTGGTGCGCTCCAAACAAGATAAAAGATTTGCCAAACATTTGCCTCAGCTTTGTTGAGCTCATGCGCATGGTTCCGTGTTTTTTTTGTTAGAGAGACCGACGGGTTTGCGAACTTTTATCGCCAGTAATGAGCAAGTGTTGACCGCAGCAGCAAAGGCTGGATCGAGCAGGTGGAGACTGGTTTGCGTGTTTACTGCATGTTGGGAGGGGGTTGGCGGGTGGAAGTGGGACAAATCTGCTCTTGGCCCGTGTCCGGAGATGGCGCAGTAACGCCAGCACCAAGGCGTAAGGGTGAGGGGTGAATTTGACTTGTCTCACGTTGAGGGGGATGCTCTGTCAACAGTCCAGATTTCTTCTTAGGTGGCCTGACGTTGTTGTTGTTGTTGTGGAGGGGGACTTAGTGCATTCTCGACGCGCCTCTCGGTGGTTAATCATCACTTTTTCATCTTTATTTTTCGATGAAAGGGACGGGGAAATCGTATGTACGTGTGCGTGATTTGCAGAATGTTACATTCCAGCTCCCGGCGAAGTCACGTTCCCGGAAGCGGAGCATGACATGTTTTCTTTCTCTGGGGGTGGGTGTTGAATCGCCAATTGAAGTGGTGCCGGACTCCTGAAGCTCTCAGGTCGGTGGATAGAGAGAGAGAGATAAAGATGTGGGTAGGGTAGGCAAAGGAAAGGGGGGGGGGGGGGGAGGAAGAGAGAGAGAGATAAAGAATGTGCTGGAGATTGAAGTGCGTGCCTCGCCGTCTCTTGCAAACTTCGACACAAGGTACAGTACGGTGACCGGGGTTTCGCACACCACCCACTGATGCACTTGCAGCTGATCGGTTCCTTCTCTCTTTCTACCCCCCCCCCTCCTCCTCCTCCTCCTCCTCCCCCTCCTCCCATTACAAAAAAATGCGAAACAAAAACAACAATTAAGTCCCGTCTGAAAATCCAACCCTCGCACTTTGTTGTTGTTGTTGTTTTTGAGTGCAGGGCAAGTTTGTGCAGAAGTGTGGTGTTATTTTAAAAAAAAAACATTGGCTTCCTTGTTGACCAGACGGTACAAGGGAGAGACAGAGGGAAAAAAATGAGAAAAACCCAGGTCGTTTCTTGACTCCCTCTGCAAACAGGGGAAGCACATTGCAATCGATCGATTATTTGCAATCGGGAAGTGATCCCACTCACAATGCTGCTCTCTGTTAGTTGGTTTTGCATTTTTATTCCGGGAAAGGGAGTGGAACTGGTCTATTCTGTGTGTATGTTGAAGGGAGGAGGCAAAGGTTATCGTGCTGTTAGAGAAGAGGGCCGAATCCCCCACGCTTTGGTCGTGATGGGGATGGGGGGAGTACTTTCTATAAGACATTCTCCACACCCCCCCCCCCAATCTCCGCCTCCATCATTATTTATCCATTACCGCGGCCCATATGGCAACCGTTACTTTTACTTTTGTTATGCAAATTTAATTTTTCTTTCTTTTTCGCGCACGTAATATTACCCACCACCAAAAAAAACAACATGGCGCAGGGCAAGCTGGGCTGAGAGAGAGGGGGTGTGTGTTGTGTGTGGTGGTGGGGGGCGTTGTTTTTTAAAAAAAAGTTGCTGCTTTTTGTGAAGAAAGGAAAACAACACAACAGCTCAAAGAGAGGAAATGGTTGTGTGGTAGCCTACCTCTCCCTTCCCCGGCCGAGGGTTTTAGATGTGTGGCCCCGCCAGCGGCTCCAGCCCCAGGTAAGTTGTCAAAGCCTGTCAATCAGCGCGAGCCCAGGGACTGGCTGGCGGCCGCCCGGGGATCGGTGCGCGGCGGTCGCAACGGTCGCCAAAATCGGACGCACCGATCCAAAAGGGGGGGGGGGGATGGATGCACCGTCCCCGTCGGTGCAATGCAGCGAGTCACCCGGGGTGCAGCTTTCGGAAGTTGTTTTTCCCGAAAGGGGAAGGATGCAATTTTGAATTTAAAAAAACACACACAAACCAGGATTAATCCGGCCCCGGGGGGGTGATTGACTGACAGGCCGCGGCCGGGCGCGAGCGATGGTAGTTGGACAGCACTCCCCCCCCCCCCCCCCCGCGCGCGCGCGCGCGGCTTGGCTGTCCGCCCGCGCGAGCCACCCTGCACGGGGTTCGACCCTAACCGCCGTCCGTGTGGCGCCAGGCCCAGATTCGCCAACCCCAATGGCCGGCCCCACTCTGAGGGGAGTAATAACCCGGGCGGCCCGGCAATGCTGATTAACCCCCGCCAACACCGGGGCCGGATTGTGTGCAAAGGGCAGGGACAGGGCCTTCCTCTCTCTCTCTCTCACACTCTATCAGAGTCCCGACTCTCGCTCTCTCGCCCCCATCTCCCGTAGCCGAAGCCCTGGAGGGGAGGGGGGGCGGCGGTGGAATGGTGAATGGAGGAGAAAGTGAACGACTCGGGTGGGGAGCGATGTTTAAGAGGGAGAGAAGAAAGGTTCGAGGAGCCTTCAGGGGGTTGGAGGAAACAACCGCGGAGAGTGGAAAAAGTGAAAGAAGGTGTGAAGAAGAAAACGAGAGGGAAGAAGTGAAAGAGAAAATGTAAAATCAGACAGATGGGCTGAGACAAAATGAGAGGGAGATGAGCATGAGAGACGGGTAAAGGGGGGGGGGAATGTTGTCATGGCAAGAGTGAAGGAGAAAGTGAGGGAAGGGAAGCAGGAGATAAAAAAAAGGTGAAGGGAGGGAAGGATAAAGAGAGAGGACTGCGAAGGGAGGGGAATGATGACAGTGACCCAATGTAGGAAATTGAGAAGGAGGACAGGCAGTAGTGGTGCGGTAAGCAGAATGAAGATGGAAGGAGCGAGGTGGCAAAGGCAGAGCACAAAAGTGAGGGGTAATGGGAAGAGCAAGATAGAGGAGAAAAGGATAAAGGAAGACACTACAGCAAATGTTGGAGGGGGGGGGGGTGGGGGAGAGCAATGGAGAGTGGACAGGGGAAAAGTAAGAGGAAAGGAGGAAAAATTGAGAGAATTGTGAAGAAGTCTGCAAGGATGAGAGAGAAAAGCATGACGTGGTGTGACATAAAGGAGGGAAGATGAGAATAAACATAATAAGAGCAGATGAAGACCATATATCCCATTGAGCCTGCTCTGCCATTCAGTCTGATCATGGCTGATCTGAGGCTTCAACCCCATTTTCCCACCTACCTCCCTATCATTTGATTCTCCAAGATACCAAAAATCTGTGTATCTCAGCCTTAAATATAATCAATGACGGCAGAAAATTCCAAAGATTTGCAACTCTTTGCATGAAGAAATTTCTCTGATCTCACTCCTAAATGGTGGGCCCTTCTCCTGAAACTGTGCCTTGGTTTTTCTACATTCCTCAGCCAGGAAAAATAATCTCTTAGTACCTATTGTGTCAAGCCCCTTCATAATCTAGAGAGAAAGAAGGGAGAAATAAAAGTTCAGAATGAGGAGAACGATGAAAGATAGGTAAAGAGCCAGTGGAAGGATGAAAATTAATAGGACTGGAGGTGGGAGGGAAAGGCAAGGGGATGTGATGAATGAAAATGAAGTGCTAGCAGGGGAATTAAAGAAGGGAGCATAGAAACTGAGGGAGAGAGTGATGGGTCAGCGAAGAGGTGTATAAAGAAGCGAAAAGGAGACCTAGATCAGAAAGGTAAGTGACCAAAGAGGAAAGTAATATAAATTGAGGAGAGAACGAAATGAGCAAGGGAAGGAGAAGGAAAGTGAGAGGAAGTAGGAGTAATGGTGGTGGGGGGGGGGGGGGGGGGGGAGGAGGAGCAGGAGTTCAAGGGCTCACATGGGGAAGACAGGAGGAAATTCAGAATCGGGGAAGATACGGTGTGGCAGGAAGACATGGGAGAGAAAAGGATGATGAAAAAGTAAGTGAAGAAAGGCAGATGCTGGAAGTGGATGGGGAGGAGAAAATGATGACCAATGAAGAATGGAAGGAAGTGGAAAAGTTAGGGGAGGTGTGAAGAGCAGAGAGAAATAGTAAGGAAGGAGGAGAGTGAATGCAGTAGAGAGTAAGAAGGAGGAAATGGAAAAAGGGAGAGAATGAGATATTAATGTGAGGAGGTGAAAGCTGAAGAGGAAAAGATGCAAAAAACAATTGTGAAAATAATTAGTGAGGGGCAAGGGAGGAGTGATGAAAAGGGGATATTGAATAATACAAAAGAATGATAAGTGAGATACTGAGTGGGGAAGAATGTTGAAAGTAGTGCAGAGAAGAACCAATTATTGTGTCAAAGGTTTGAGTTTGAGGAAAGATGGCACAATCTTGGGTTTCTTGGCTTGAAAAGAATCTGGAATGTGGTCTTATGAAAGTGTTTGGTAGTTGTATGGAGTAGGAAAAATTGGAGAAGGAGAGATCATAACAGAAAGGAATGATGCTGGAGTGAAGGAGGCAGAGACACAAAGGGGGTAAGAGCGGTATTGTAGGAAGATGTGGGGATGAGTGAATGAGAGTTTGGGAAGGGAGGGAATGGGCGACACATTATTTTCTAACTAATGAATTCACAATATGCTTTTACTTAGTATAATTAGATGAAAATGGAAGTTTGGGTAGAGGGCAGAAGAGAAGAGCGAAAAGGAATTTGTTATTTTTACTCCTTCCATTGCACTCCTGACATTGTAGCAATGTTTAGTAAAGTGGTAAATGTTGTTTTGAACCATATTTAGTGCTGCCATGTGCTGTATGTGCTCAAGACTGTAGGCATTGGATCTGAGTCATGGAGGTGGTTATTATACTAGCAGAATGTAAGTAGGAAAATTATCTGATGGGCCGCAGGTATTGAAAAGAAGCTGGATAGTTGACTCAAGTGGCATGAGTATGCTGGGTTTGATAATGGCAAAGACAGTTTGCTCAGATGAAACATTTGGATGATGGGGATTTGTGCAATGATGAGGTGGAAGACATGGCCATATTTTGATTAGGAAAACTGAAGGTGAGAATTTAGAAGAGAGGAACTGTGGGAATGCAGGGTGCAATTCATGAGGGTAAATCACAGCTTATGAAAGGCTAAGTGAGTGGAGTGAGCCTGTTCTGCAATTCAATACGATCATGGCTTGTCTTGGCCTCAAATTCACATTCCTGTCTGCTCTCCATAACCCTTCAACCCATTATTGATAAAAATTATTCTATATCCTCTTCTAACTTAATGTCTCAGCATCCACTGCAATCTAGGGCAGTGAATTCCATAGATTCATGACCCTTTGTAAAAAGTGGTTTCTCCTCATCTCTGTTTTAAATCTGCTACCCCTTATCCTAAAATTATGACTTCTTGTTCTAGATTTCCCCACAAGAGGAAGCATCCATTCTATGTCTACTTTGTCAATACCTTTTATTATCTTGCATACCTCAATTAGATTTCCTCTAAACTCTAGAGAGCATAGGCCTAAACTGCTCAGTTTCTTTTCATAAGCCAAACCTCTCGTCTCTGGAATCAATCTAGTGAACCTCCTCTGAACTGCCTCAAATGCTACTACTTCCTTCCTCAAATAAGGGGACCAAAACTGTACACAGTACTCCAGGTACGGTCTCACCAATGCCTTGTGTAGTTGCAGTAACATTTAAATGCCAAAATTTACCTTCTATCCTGTTTCCAAGTCATTGATATAGATTATAAATAGCTGGGGCCTGACGAGTGAACCATGTGGCAACCTACTAGTTACATTTTGCCAACCAGAAAAAGACCCATTTATCCCAGCTCTCTGTCTTCTGTCCAGGCTAATAAATTACCCCAAACTCCATGTATTAACCTGTGTGACACCTTATCAAATACATTTCTGAAATCCAGATATACCCCATCTTAGAGGATCCCCATTATCCACTTGCATTACTTTGGGTGTTCCAACCCAGCTGAGGACTTTAAAGTGTGGCAGGAGGTAATGGTGGAGTCCTCTAATGAAAAGATAATGGAGAAGTTGGGGGTGAGGCTAAGGTGAAACCTGACAGGAGAGTTTTGCTATAAAGCATGGTGACTTAAGTGGGGGAATATGTAGGTGAATTGAACAACCTTGTCCAATGTCTTGTCATTTAGAAGACAAAAGGTTGAATGCTTTGGCAAAGTACTTAGTATTGTTGCTGAGTTTTAGGTAGGGATTTCAGGAGAGAGTACAGGTACCAAGGTATTTCTTTAGAGAAGGGTTTCAAAGATCAACCTTCAGTGGAAGAGAGCAATATGTAGTAAACTGATGTTAAGGGGAGGGGAAGTGAAAAATTGCAAAGCTTTTCCTTCCCCCATTCTGTCTGAATTTTGATGCAGAAGTGTTTTGTTTTATAGTTTTGTTAAGATTAGTCAGTATTCTGCTTTTACTCTCCTGCTCCAGCTCTGATCCTTGTTCATTTTTGACTTGAGTAAAAATGTACAAGGTATTTGGATAGAAAATGAAAAGTGAAGGCCCGATAAAGAATGGGGGAATAGTGATACGTGTCCTTTCTGACTTTTTTCCCTACCTCTACACTAGTCTCCTAAGAAGCTAGACTGAACCAGTGACAGCAGGGAGAGATAAAACTGGAGTAAGTAGTGTGTGTCAGAGGATGGGTAAAGATGATTGAGAGTAGACAGAATGAGAGGAAACAGGTGGAGTGGGAGAATGAGAGTATAAGCAGAAGTGGTGAATATAGTGTGATATTTAAAGAGGTTCACATTGAATTGTATGAAGCTGAAGGGAGAAACTGATTTAGTTGTATTTGTGTCATGCCAGTTTAGAGATGCTGAACCTTGTGGAACGATAGTGAATTTGCCTTGGAAAGGAAAACTTAAAACTTTGGGACAGATGGCAGACTTGTCTCCTGTGTGCAAGGATGCAGGAGAGTTAACTGCAATTTATTGACAACTTGTAAAATGCCCACTACTTGGAGAGTCACTTGTCCTCCTTGACCTGGATCCAGCTGTGGTACAGTATGTACTTGATGTGTATGCTGTTGTAACAAAATAGGATAATGGGGAGAAATCTGTGAACTGTGTTAATTTTTTTCTTTATGCTTACACTTATAAGCTGCTTTGTGTGCACTGGGTGAAGCTGGTGCAGGGTATTTGAAATCCAGGCTAATTGGCACCAATATTGTGCAGTGGGTAGCTGATGCGATTGGGGAAAATGCCTGTTTGTGAGATGAGCAAATACACTACGACTAGAAGATTTAAAAAAAACACTTGTGGAATATGTCCAACTGCCTAAAATGACTTTCTGCCTCTTTTAGCTTCTTTATTGCCTTGGGCCGGTTATAAGCTTTGGGCAGAATGTGATGCCACAATGGTCAGGACAATCACAGCCCACCTATGCCTTGTTAGTGTATGGGGCATTTGTGTGCTCCTGATTCTGGGTTGGTTAACCTTTTGCCTGTGAATGTCCTATTGATTGAATGCAGATTTTTAAAATGTTGGTGGGGAAGCAGAGTTATTTTAAAAGGATTGTGTATAGTGTAGAGGTGATAATATTTAACTTCCCAAGAACACTAAGTTCACAACTCTTGAGGAGGGGAGCATTTGGAGGAGAGAATGCATGTTGTGTAATCACTTTTGTGTTTTGTCTTTTTCTCGCTCCTCACTCCACATTAAAACTTCTGCCTATTTCTTTAGTTGTTGATCCCTCATTGGGGTTTCTAGCATCAATTGTCATCACTACCTAAAGGTTTTTGAACAGTGAGTGTTGTCACTTGTGTAGATCCTGGTAGGGTGGGGAGCATCATAGATGCACCTGATCGTGTCTTCACTGGCCAGTATCTCACACATGCACTTTTAGGAGAGGGTTGTTCCATGCGATCATGATCAACAAAGGGATGTAGATGATTTTCCTCTTGCCCAACACAGTGGCACTGAGGCCATTTATTGTGTTTCAACTTCATTCCCTGATGGAACAGTACTTCAGCACAGACTTAGGAGTGAGATGGGGAGAAGGAGAGTTCTATATTGTGGATAGTGTAAAGGATACAGTTCTTGCATAAACCAGTGACGAATGTAAAAGTTTGATAATCTGGCCAAGCTAAGACCTGAAAGGAGAGGGGGAAGTTAAAGGTCAGTTATCAATGGAGAGAGCGGTGAAAAATATTCGAGATGGCTCCTGCTTGGGATCCTGGCTCTGCTGTGCTTGCTTAGCTCTATATGACATCTGTTTGCCATTTCCAAAGCACTGAAATGTGGGACGTTCAATTTAGTTGATTCTTTTTTCACCTCAGCTGAACGTGTGGTACAACAACTTCATCTGTCTTAACTTGGTGCAAGGGGTGTGTGTTTGTGTGAATAATGGTGTGTTCCTGTATATATCATATTCATTGTCCATTTCTGATGTAATAGATCTATGTATGTACAATGGGGATTATAGTGGGTATCTCATTCTTGCATGTTCTTTTAGTGTCAGCTTATGTATTGTATGTTGTCTAGCATTAAACTATGCACTGGGTGGCAGGTTTGTGTGCTGCTTTGTAATAACCCCCTATAGAAACATTTGCAGCATTGGCTGGATGGCTGATTTCCCTAAAAAAAAAAATCAATATTGGCCATCTATATGATCAGTTAAAATCACTTTTGAAGGAAACTTGCAAATTGGAATGTTCCAACAACACTTTAGCAAGAGTTTGCCTTGGGGCAAGTGCTTAACATTGCCTGTAATTAGCTCTTGAGTTAATCAATGCTGTTTTGTAGTGAGTGGAGGTGTTTGTACATGCAGCTGGGGGAGAATGCAAGAAAGAAGATCAAAAGAAGGACCTGATTTTTGAAAATGTAGCCTAGTTGGTGAAGGTGTGACATGACATTTGTTAGAAATAGTGAACTGGCTTATTAGGAAAGGGACTGAAGGCATGTCAAATAACAATCTCTTATTGCTTAAAAATTACAACATGGAAGTAGACCATATTGGTTTTATCTTCACAGAAATAGTGATTTTAATCCTTTGTCCACCCTGTATTTGTATCCTGTTGTTTTTCTCCTGGTTTTATTCACTCTGCTTCAGTTAGTAATTCTGTTTATGTACTTCAGTTTCACGATCCTCTATTTTTCTCCTTTTTTAAATCTCTGGAGAAGTCAGGGTGATTGGTCTTTGAGCATAGATTAAGGGGCAATTTAATGGTGGTGTTCAGAATTATGGAGGACATTTGATAAGTGGATGGTGACAAACATTTTCCACTGAAAGGATTGTTGGATGCTTTGAAAAAAAAACTTAGGCTGTGCCACAATTGAGATGCAAATTTTCATCATCCGTGCTTCAGTTTTCATTTTTTATTTCCATGTTATTGTCTTTCATTAAACCAGTACCGGTGAACATAAAAACTGTACTGTTTGAAGAGAATTAGGGAATACCCTGAATCCTGATTATCATTTTGCCTTTGCCAATGTCACTAAAAATAATTGGTTAGCATTTCATTTGCTATTTGTGGCATATTGTGTATAAATTGGCTGCTCTGTGTCTATGTAATAATGATTGTATTTCACAAAGTAATTAATTGGCTGTGAAACACTTTGGGGCATATGAGAATGTGAAAAGGAGCTATACAAATTCAGATTTATCAGCGCCTTTCATGCTTGCTGAATGCTTCAGAATTGCTTTACAGCCAGTAAAGCAGATTTTTGAAGTGTGAGCACTTTTGTAGTGGAGGAAATGCAGAGGAAATGTCGCAGCAAGTTTGCACACAATGTAACATTGACTAGATAATTTATTTTGTGAGGTTTATTGGGAATAAATATTGGCCAGAGCACTGGGGATAACTCTTTGAATTAGTGCTGTGGGATTTTTTTATGTTCACCTGATGGGGGAGATTAAGCCTCCACTTAATAGTTTATCTGAAAGACAGCACCTCCAACAGTGCAATACTCTCTCAGTACTGTATTGAAGTGTTAGCCGTTACTTCTGTGCTCAAGTCCTGAAGTGGAACTTGAACCCAACATCTTGTGACTCCAGTGAGAGTGCTACCAAATGATGATGTTTGACAAGTACTTTTTTTTTTACTTTGGGCAAATGTGCCACATCAGATGTGGCGTTAAGCTGAATAAATGAGATGGGTTCCAGGTTTTATCCCTGTTCAGTGTTAGCTCATTTCAATTAGCCTGAACATTAATGGCTCATGTGCCATTGGGATAGGAATGGTGGAAGAACAAAATTATTTGACGACTGGAATGAGTTTATTGAAGGGCATAGGACAAGAATAGGCTTGGCCTTCGATGCAATGAACTCACTCTGCAGTTGAGTAGTCAGCTGAGAATGTATTTTTGGTCCAGAAACTTAGAATTATCCAATGGTTTGAATATGAATAAAACAAGTTTATTTACTGAATTTGAATGCAGCACTTAACTGGATTACTAAGACTCTCAGGAAGAAGGACTATTTGAACAATATGTTGGAATGACTGGCACCTGTGGTTTACATCTTCAGCAGAGAGGGGAGAGAAAAATACTTGTTGACCTAAATACAGACTTTAGTGTATTTTCAGGTCATAGGTGATGTAATGTTTACTATTTTTAAAACTTTTAAAGATCCATGGTGTGCAAATATGCTGCTTGTTCTGAGCATGCATGGCACATCCTCTTATTTAATCAATAGTGACACAGCCACTCCCAGTAATTCTGCCTGACTTCTTGTTCAAAGGCATTTGCTGACATTCCTGTATTTCCATACTGAAGAAATGTTGGGTCTTCCCTTGATGGCATTTCAAGTTGGTTTTAAGAAGCACGATTTCAGTGTCTGGTTAATGCTGTGTGGATTTGATTCAGTCAGGTCGGCTGAGGAGATTTGAAAACTTGGTGAGGTGAGTTTCTTCAGAAGTAGTTTTTATCTTGCGTTTCACTGTTAGTGCAGCACCACGCTACTGAGTTGCATAAATGTGTGGTTCACAGGAGAGCCTCATGAGCTCAGTGCTGAAGGGATGGCGGGTGTGTGTACAATGGTAAATTGTTAGGGTATTTGAGCTTTCTTCCCTGTTGCTTCAGTGGCCACCTCTGGTTACAAAGAATAATGCTGAGGCCGAATTAAAGCTGAAGATCCTTTAATGGCATGTGTTGATTTGAAATGTTTGGTTTTGTTAAGTCTTGCAACTTTACAGTGACTGCAGCAATTGTTAGCTGCTAACTCTGAGTGGAAGCCTTGGAGACCTCCTCGTGGCCACCTGGGGTTTATTTGTGACGTGCCTACGTGGTGAAACAAATTCATTGCAGATTCACTCATGAATTGAGTGAAATAAACACCTGATAGGTGTGTTGATTTACCTTTTAAGAGGTCCTGATTGAAAGAACTTGGATTCTAAAGTGCCCTCCACAACCTCAGGATGTCCCAAAGCACTTTACTGCCAATGAAGTATAGTCCCGAGTATAATGTAGGAAACATAGAATCCATTTAAACCAATAACTTTTGACTTGGGTGAGAATGATACCAGCTAAACCACAATTAACTCGTGAAGAGGCTGTTGGCAGTTCGGAAGCAGCCTGGAGGAAGCTGATGTGAATTAAATAAAATTGCCTGACAATTTTTTAAAAAACAAAATATTCTACTCGCTTACAAAAATCAAGCGTAATCCAGCTGAACATAAAGGCATCGGTTCATGGAAAATTAATCTTATTATCCCCTGCCCCAGAGATAGGTTCTTGCACCGTTTGAACAGGCCTGCAGGTGAAGCGAGAGAAGAGCAGTGTTAACCATTCGGTGTTATGTCAAAAATGTTGCTTTTGTAGAATAGATTATCTGATCATTAGCGCATTGCTGTTTGTGGAACCTTGATGTGCACACTTTCTAAATTGCATCAGTGACTACATCTCTTAATTGGATTTAAAGTGCGTTGGAACATCCTAATGTCACGAAAGGCGCTATATATTTGCAAATCTTGTTCACTTTCTCATTTGCTTGCTCTGTCTTTTGTTGGAGATTGAGGTGCAAATGTTTCTTTCTGGAGCTCTATCATGGGGTGAGTGCATTTGTGGTCAGTGTTATGTAGGCATCTCGGGTAAATCTAGCCCCTGCATTCTGTACTGGACACCTCCAGACATGTTCTGTTCCAGGCACAAATTAATTTGGGAATATTGAAACAATGCCAAATTTTTGGAGACATGAGTTCTGTGTGTGTTTTTAAATCATAATATGTGGAGATTATTGATAGCCAAGGAAATCTGCAATTGTTTTATCAATCAGGTGCTGACATCTGGTATAATAATAGAAAATCAATTCTGTACAGACAAAGGCACATTTGATTTTAATTGTGAAAGTTGTCTGGATTCTGAATGGTTGGGTGTTTCCTAGTTTCTGTGTGGTCCACATGTCCTGATATAAATTGGTCTGTTCCTGGAAGATGTGGGCTAGGTAAGCTGAAGCCACACTAGATCCGACTCCCAGAGGATGCGATTGTGTGATGTGGTAAGCTCACACAAATGCAGATCAGCTCCGTGAATGGAGAGTTTGTCTTTAGTTGATAAGGACCTTGCCCATTCCTGCCAGCGTGTGAGACACCACTTCTGCAAGGACCCTGACTCATGTGAGACAGCCACTCTTATCTATTTGTCCCAATGTGTGAGGCCGCTGTGTATACAGAGCCTGACACGTGTCCTAGTTTATAAGATTACTATAGGTTTGCATTATGGGTAATGTACTACAATTTCAGTCCAGCTAGGTGTATTAAATATTTGTTCTGTGTTTAATTGAATGATGAGGCCAATCAGCAACAACAGCTTGTATTTATGTAGTGCTTTGAATGTAATAATCCCAAGGTGCCTCACAGGTGCATATGTAAAGCAGTATTTGACAGATTTCAGAGCAGATGATCAAAAGCTTGGTCGAAGAGGTAGGTCTTGAGTGGAGAGGCTTAAAGAGAGGCCGTTGTTGTGTAGATTGTCTAATTAGGGAACTGTTTTTTGAAACATAGTCACGATTGAAACTTGGGAAACCATGCAGCCAATTTATCCACTGAAAGCATGTGGTAATGACCAGATCATTTGTTTTATATTGGATAAGGAGTAAATATTGGTCAGTACATTTGAACCATAGAATCTCAACAGTGCAAAAAGAGGCCATTCAGCCCATCGAGTCTGCAATGACTCTCTGAAAGAGTATTTTACCCAGGTGTGCCCCATCCTCCCAATCGAGTCTGTACTGACTCTGAAAGAGTATCTTACCCAGGTCCGTCACTGTCATGGCTAATCCACCTAACCTACACATCTTTGGACAGTGGGAGGAAACAGGAACACCCAGGGGAAACCCGCACAGATATGGAGAGAGTGTGCAAACTCCACACACAGTCACCCAAGGCCAGAATCCCTGGTGCTGTGAAACAGCAGTGCTAACCACTGTGCCAACATCCACCCACATTGCTGACTTTGGTAAGAACTCCACTGCTGCTCTTTGAAATAGTGACTTGTGGTGATCCATGGAGAGACCAAGCCCAGTTTAATGTGTCTTTCCAAAAATGGCACCTCCCTCAGCAGTATGCTGGCGTGGCAACCTGGATTATGAGCTTAAGGATTCCTTCTGGTGCAATTGAATTCCTATCACTGACCAAAGATGAGAAACCCAGTCGAGTAAGTTTAGGAATTTTTGGTTATGGTGTGCAGAGGAGTGAAAGCAGTAGCCAAAACCTAATAAACAACAAACAATTGTCTGGATGTGGAGAATGTATATTGTTATATATTAGCTCCAGAGTTGCAATTTTGTTCTGTAGAGTTAAAATGTAAGTAAGCTAGGTATTCAATTCTTTTTTCTGATCTGAAAGCTAACACTTTTGACCTCTTAAGTTATGGTTACCAAGATTCCTCAAGAGTGCTAACTTGAGCCTTGGGACAAGTCAGGTTAAGCAACTCAATTCTCCACACACTCAGGCTCCTTGAAGAAAAAAATACCAAGTGATCCATCAGTTAACAAGTAAGAAGCTACATTTTAAGCCCAGCAGAGAGACAGGATACAGAGAAGGGCATAAGTCTATTAAGAAATTTGGCAGACAAACAACTAAACGGATTTCACAATGTGAAATGTAAACTGTCAGCCTTAACACAGAGTCAAAAGATTGAGGGAGGCTAACACTCCAGTACAAATTAGACTTTAAATTAAGGTTCCACATGGTCCTTCAGATAGACGTAGTTTTTAAAAGAACAGAGGAGTTCTCCCTAGTACCCTGGCTAATATTTATCCCTCAACCTACAAGCCTGGGTTCTATGTTCTATGAATCAGGAGAGTGAATCATAGCATCCCTATGGTGCAGAAGGAGGCCACTCGGCCCTTTGAGCCTGCACTGACAACAATCCCACCCAGGCTCTATGTCCCTAACCCCACATATTTACCTTGCTAACCCACCTGACACCAAGGGGCAATTTAGCATGGTCAATCAACCTAACCCACACATCTTTGGACTGTGGGAGGAAACTGGAGCACCCCGAGGAAACCCATGCAGACATGGGGAGAACGTGCAAATTCCACACAAGACAGTCACCTGAGGCTGGAATTGAACCTGGGTCCATGGTGCTGTGAGGCAGCAGTGCTAACCACTGTGCCACCGTCCCACCCCTGGTTAAGATATTTTGACTGTCCCTTTAAGTTCACTGCTCACTCACCTGTGAAATCTCACCTAAGTGCAGTTTGAGGTCAACAAGTTGAAAATGTTAGCATCCAGATCAAAAATGAGAAATGATCATTGATGCTTGTGGAACCTTGCTGTGTGCAATTTGACTGCCACATTTCTTGTATTACAACAGTGACTACACTTCAGAAGTACTTAATTGGCTGTGAACCGCTTTGGGATGTCCAGAGTTTGTGAAAGGACCTCTTGTGTAATTGCAAGTTCATTCTTTCTTAAACTAATGCCTGCCATTGGGAAAGTGGATGGGGGGTGCACTGTAGGGAGGAGTGATGTGGGTTCTAAGTGTGCAATAAACAGAATAGAATTAGCACAGGGGCGTTAGAGGACCTGGGAAAATTGCAGTGATTACTTTCAGTTGTCTAGGCTGTGAAGTAATTAAGGAAGCTAATAAGAGTGCTGTGCTATATGACCTCTACAGAACTGCACTGTGGTTATGCACCAAAGCTTTATGATACACAGGGCTGACAGTGTGTGGAATACAGTATTGTGTTTTGGTTACCATGTGAGAATAGACAGGAGTAATCCTAAGTGTGTGAAGAAAGCGTTGTTGGGTGCTGCCTCCTTCATGTGATTTTAAATGGAGGCTCCATCTGCTTGTTCAAATGAGGTTAAAAGATCTTGTATTAAATAAAGATTTACACCTTTCCATAGTTGTTTACAGCCAACGGTACTTTTAAAGTGTAGCCACTATGTAATGTAGAAAACACAGCAACAAATTTGCACACACCAAACTCCCACACACAAGGATTGTTTTGATGACCAGACAATCTGTTCTAGTGATGGTGAACTTACTTGGTCACCTTTGCGTAGTGCCATGGGATCTTTTACCTGAGACAGAGGAGGACTTAATTGTTGCATCTAAAAGAAATATCCTGCTCAAAAGACAGCACTTCCAACAGTGCAGCACCCCGGCAGGCCTGAATTGGAGTGGCAGCCTAGATTTTGTGCTCGGGAGGGACTTGAATCAAGTGAGACCTGAGACTTGAACAATTCTCTTTCCTTCCCTGCCCCCACCAAAGAGATTAGTAGATGACTCTGACTCAGTGAGAAGTTGTTATGTTAAGTTTTTGGTAGGCTGCGCATGGTGGCACAGTGGTTAGCATTGTTGCCTCACAGCGCCAGGGACATGGGTTCGAGTCCCAGCTTGGGTCACTGTGTAAACTCCAACAGACATTCTGCCCGTGTCTGCGTGGGTTTCCTCCGGGCGCTCCAGTTTCCTCCCACAGTCCAAAAGGTGTACAGGCTCAGTGAATTGGCTGTGCTAAATTCTCCCTCAGTGTACCCGAACAGGCACCGGAATGTGGTGACTAGGGGATTTTCATAGTAACTTCATTACGGTGTGAATGTAAGCCTACTTGTGACTAATAAATAAACCTTAACTTTGAAATATGATGTAGCTTTTAGCTCGACGCACTTGTACTGTACAGAACACAGTGATCCAGTGTTGGGGACAAGGGCACTTGCGTAGGATATTGCAACACAAATGTGTTGTAACTTAATTCTGCTCTGGAATTTTAAGAATCATTTCTCCTATGTTCCCAATTCCCTTTTAATAATGTGTTCTTTCTGATTCCTTTTTAGAGAACTCTTTCAACAAAAATCTGGAGCAATGAATTCCACATTATAAGCGCACTCTCCATTAAGAAAAATTCTTCTTGACAGCAGTCTCCCTGCACAAATGACACCCCTCCCCCATTCATTTTGTGATTATTTTCAATTTTTGTCCTCTTGTTATCACCATACTGGTCTATGAAAACAATCTCTTCACTCAGCTTGGAAGCCATGCTTTCAAGTTCCACTCTGGATCTTGGGCATATAATTCAGATTGGCAGCATTGCTTCATACTGAGGGAGCACTGCACTGTTAGAGGTGCTGTCTTTCAACTGAATTGCTAAACTGAGGTTCTGTATACCCTCTTGGTGAGATGTAGCCAATCCTATGGCACAGTTTGAAAATAGCAAGGGAGTTCTCGGTGCTGTCCTGGCCACCATTTGTTTGCAATCAACTTCACAAAATCTGGTCACCATGTCATTGCTTGTTTGGCGAGCTTGCTGTCATGTTTTCTACGTTATAATAGTTACACTCCAAAATTATTTAATTGACAGAAGTGTTTTGGGATGTCCTGAGGTCATGAAAGAAAAGTTAATTCTACTTGTAACTCTTCTGAAACTTGCAGTGGTCAGAGAACAATTTTTAAAAATGTCCCAATATATGAAACTAGTTAAGTTCATTGTGTTAAATTGTGTGTGGAATGAACGGGACTCGAGTGACAAATTACCTTTCATTATGTCCGTGTTGTGCTGGGCATTGTACAAAAGGAGTACTTCAGTATTTAACCTAAAGAGCAGTGATTGTTACACAGAAATGTAGTGATTTTGCATGTGCTGCTCTCCAGCCCCTGCAATCTCCTGAAGCTTAGAACATGGAACACAGCCAAGGAGGTCTTAAATTGGGTATAGAACAGTGGCCCTGCATGGAATAAATTTGTTCTAAGGGATTAATTAAAATAGAGAGCCATGGGGTAAAGAAATCTCTTCATAGTCTCACTCCTCACTTTCTCTGTACTGTCCTCCCTCTCTACAACCATCAAATCTGTGCTTCTATATTTCTGGCATCTTGAGCATCTGGATTTTCATTGGTGACTGTCTTCAGCTGCTGAAGCTCCAAGCCCTAGAATTCCCTGCTGAAACATTTCTGCCCTTTACCTTTACACCCTTTACTCAAAGCCTTGGCCAACCTTTTGGTCACTTATCTTGATGCATCTAGCTTTGGTTTGGTCAGTTTCTGTCTGATCTTTGCACTCTTGTGAAGTGTCTTTGGCTGTTTTACTAAGTTAAAGATGCATTGTGGGCCCAGGCAGAATTCTTAACTAAACAGTTTTTTTGGCTTGCACTTGTCTAAAATCTTCTGATTCCTGATTGTTTTTAAGTGAGTTTGATGTCCTGACAGCTGCTAAAATACTAATCACTGGAAGATTGTTTGCTTTTCTCTTTGTATTGTGTTGGATATTGGGCGACTGGCTCTTGGAGCAGTCCAGTGAGTACCTGAGCTGTTCAGAGTACTTGGTCACTATATTTTAATGCTGGCATAGCATGTTTGCATCTCATCTTAGTTCAGTCAGGAGCATGGTGTCAAAATAAGTCTTTTCGTGGAATTTGGAAAACAAACAAAGCAGCTTGGCTTACTATTAAATTTCACCCTTTTAAAGAGAGGCAGTTGTGGCTGAGTAGGTAAAGCACTCATTTAAGTCAGAAGGTTGAGGTCAAGTCCTACTCCAGATACTTGGTCTCGTGAATGAGTCTGAGACTCCTAATGCAATACAACATCTGCCCCCTCGGCTGGACAAAAAAGATCCAATGGATCCTATTCAAAGAGAAGTAGGGAGGGCCTCCCTGTTGTTTTGGACAAAGTTAGCCTTTAACCAAGATCACTAAAACAGATCCAATTTATTTGTTTGAGCCTGCTGTGTACACATTGGCTGCTGTATTTCCTACGGTACCACACTGAATGTAGTATACTTTAGTGTCTTTCGCAAACTCAGAACATCCTATTTATTATGTGCAAATATCCCAAAAACATTGGGTAATTCATGTTTCTCAAGTTCTGGAGGACATGATTAGAATGTTTCCAAAGGCTTGAAAGAAGATGGGAAATTTAGCTTTGCTTATCCATTCAACAGTAGTTGATTGGGCTGTGGACATTGACCAGTAAAGCTGAATGGACAAGCCTTGCTGCTGCTCATTGACTACTCTGTGCTTTTTCCATGGGAAGAAGGTGGGAATGGAAGAGACTTTGCTGTGTTGCCTTTGCCCTTTCTTTTCTAATTTTTCAGCAGCTGTGCTGGTCTTGCAACTTGGCTCCTTCCTTATTTTTCTGTTCTTTTCTCTCCCACTCTGGTCTTTGTGAACATGGTATTTTCTCTCTTTCTGTCTTTTTTTTATTCGTCATGGGATATGAGCACTGCTGGCTAGACCATTTATTGCCCATTCCTAATTGCCCTGAGAAGTTGGTGGTGAGCCGCTTTCTTGAACTGCTGCAGTCCATGTGGTATAGGTACACCCTCAGTGTTTCAAGATACTTGTAGTCCCAGAGCGAAAGTACTAAACTGGGGAAAGGCTAACTACGACATTATTAGGCAGGAGCTAGGGAATGTAGACGGGGGGTGGCTGTTTGAGGGTAAATCCACATTTAATATGTGGGGATCTTTTAAAAATCAGTTGTTAACAATTCAGGACAAGTATGTCCTCTGTAAAAATGAAGGATAAAGATTGCAAGATTTGGGAACCCTAGATGACGAGAGATTGTGAGCTTAGCGAAAAAGAAGGAGGCATACGTGAATTTCAGGAAATTGAAAACTGATAAGGCTCTTGAGGAATACAAAGATAGCAAGAAAGAGCTTAAACAGGAACTTAAGGAAGCAAAAAGGGGCCATGAAATGTCCTTGGCAGGCAGAATTAAGGAGAATCCCGAGGCTTTTTATGCATATATAAGGAGGGAAATGGTAGGTCCACTCAAGGACAGTGGAGGGAATTTGTGTGTGGAGCCAAATGAGGTGGGTGAGGTCCTTAACGAGTACTTTGCATCAGTATTCACAAAAGAAAAGGATATGGTGGTTGGTGAGTGTAGAAAGGAAGATGTTGACGTTCTAGGACATGTTGAGATAAAATGGGAGAAAGTATTGGAGGTTTTGAAAAACATTAAGGTGGACAAGTCCCCAGGGCCAGAGAGGGTCTATCCCAAGATACTGAGAGAAACGAGGGAAGAAATTGCTGAGGCCTTGGCCAAAATCTTTGTATCCTCCGGAGTAGCTAACATTGTTCTTTTAATATGGGCAGAAGAGAAAATCTGGGAAATTACAGACCTGTGAGCCTTACATCAGTGGTGGGAAAATTATTGGAGAAGATTCTTAAGGACAGGATGTACTCAAATCTGGAAAAGAATAGGCTTATTAGCGAAGGCAGCATGGTTTTGTGAAGGGGAGGTCGTGTCTCACAAACTTGATTGAGCTCTTTGAGGAAGTGACAAGAAAAATTGGGCAGGGCAGTGGATGTTGTGTCCATGGACTTTAGTAAAGCCTTCAATAAGGTTCCTCATGGCAGGCTGACACAGAAGGTGAAGTCATATGGGATCTGAGGTGAGCTGGTAAAATGGATACAAAACTGGCTTGGGCATAGAAAGTAGCAGTGGGAGGCTACTTTTCCAACTGGAAGTCTGTGATCGATTTTCCGCATGGATCAGTGCTGGGACTTCTTGTTTGTAATATATATAAGTGATTTGGAGGAAAATATAGGTGGTCTGATTAGTAAATTTGCAGATGACACAAACATTGGGGGTGTAGCAGATAGTGAGGTGAGGAGGATTGTCAGAGGATACAGCAGGATGTAAATTGGCTGGAGACCTGGGCCAAAAAAATGGCAGACGGGACTTTACCCATGAGGTGATGCGATTTGTAAGGTCTACTGCAGAGGGAAAGTACACAGTAAATGGTAGAGCCCTTAGAAATATTAGCATACAGAGGGATCTTGGCGTGCAGATCCACAGTTCCCTGAAGGTGGCAATTTAGATGGTCAAGAAGAGGTATGGCATACTGGCCTTCATCAGCCAGGGTGTTGAGTATAGGAATTGGAAAATCATGTTGCCGCTGTATAAGACTTTGGTTAGGTTGCATTTGGAGTATTGTGTACAATTCTGGTTGCCACACTACTGGAAAGATGTTGATGCATTGGAAAGGGTGCAGAAGAGATTTATCAGATGTTGCCAGGAGGATATGGACTATGAAGAAAGGTTGAACAAACTTGGATTGTTTGCATTGGAGGATGAGGGGGGACTTGATAGAGCTTTGCAGGATTATGACAGGCTTGGATAGAGTGGATAGTCAGTCTTTTTCCCAGGTTCAAAGGGTCAATTACTTGGGGGCATAGGTTGAAAATGAGAGGGGGAAAGTTTAAAAGAGATGTGAAGGGCAAGTTTTTCAAAGGGTGGTGAATGCCTGGAACACCCTGCCAGAGGAAGTGGTGGAAGCAGGCACGTTAGCAACATTTAAGAGGCATTTGGATAGATGCATGAAAAGGCGGGGAATAGAGCAATATGGACTACATAGAGACAAGAAAATATTAGAGAGGCATCTGTGTTGGCAGACTTGGGCCAAAGGGCCTGTTCCTGTGCTGTATTGTTCTTTGTTCAGTGATGTTAGGAAGTGTGTTACAAAATATTGATCCAGTGACTGAAAAGCTTGGAGGGGAACTTGCAAATGGTGACGTTCTGCTGCATCGCTCATTCTGGGATGTGTGTGCCACACTTGCTCGTGCGCGCAAACTCTCTCTCTCTTTCCCCTCCAATTTCACTAGAGAGCTTTCTCGTAATTGTATAATCATACTGGATTTGTAGATTTAAATTTAGTCATTGCAAAATTCTGAATGCAGCTAATTGTTTTTCTGACTCGCAGTTTTGGATAAATGAAAATGAACAGCTTAGTTTGTCTGCTACAGAACTGTGTAGAATTATTTTCTGATTCATGTAGCAGGATAAGAGTTGCACTTGAACTGTGGAGTTAATTGACTAGCTGCTGTGCAATAGTACAGCATTATCTATTTAATCAGCAAGGTAAGGGTTACTTGCTGTGAGACTTTATGCTGTTGCTGTTTACTCAACAGGTGTTACATACTTTCTGTGTGATTGTGTGGAGTTTGTGTTCAGTCGTACCATAAGGTGTCAGTGATGATATGGGTTGACAATTTATAATTACAAGATTACAGAATATTTATAACACGGAATTGGACTATTTGGCCCATCACTTCAATAATGGTGGTTACACTTCACACAAACCTCCTCCCACCTCCTTATCCAACCCCATCTCCTGCTTTTTCCCTCATGAACTTGCCCAGCTTCCTCTTAAATGCATGTATGCTAATTGCCTCAGCCGCTACTTATGAGTTTCCCATTCTCATCACTCACTGGATAAATAAGTTGTTCTTAAATTCTTTATTGGTGTTATTAGTAGCTAGCTTATAATTATGGGCCCTAGTTCTGGTTCCCCCTGGCAGTGGAGACATCCTCTGTGTCTACCGTGCCAAAATCTTTCAGCTCCCTCTTTTTTTCCAGAGAAGAAATCTTTGTTCAGTTCTTGATGAATATAACCTGAGTTCTGGTATCATTCTACTTTTTTTGTATGTTGTCCAGTGCCTCTATAAGCAGTGAAAACTGTTGACCGTGCTCGACATGATTTAACTAGACTACTGTGCAAATTTGACATGACTTCTCTCCTATTCAATTCTATCCCTCTAGAAATGAACCCTCGTGTTTTGTTTGCTTTATTTACAATGGCCTTATTAACTTGTAATACTACTTTTAATGATGTGTGTATCTGTCACTCTAACCTCATGTTCCTGTACTCCATTTAGGTACTTATTTTTCAAAGAAGGAGGTAGCCTCCTTATTCTTCCTACCAAAATGTACTATCAATATGCCCATTCTGAATTTTGAAATTGTACTTCTGACATCTAAGTTCAAATCATTTTTGTAAAAATTGAGCAACGGTGATCTTAGTACTGATCTGCTGCTTCACCATTTACCCAATCTGAGTAGCTACCTTTTAAATCTCTCTGCTTTCCATGTTATAGCCAAATTGTTATCCATTCATTGTTCCCTGACTACACATATTCTGAGAACTTAGTCACTAATAAATTTTAAGAGTGAATTCATGGGAAACTTATTTACTCTGGTCAGAATGTGGAATTTGCTGCTATATAGAATAGTTCAAGGAAATAGATGCATTTTGGAGAGAGTTAGATTAACACATAGGAGAATGAAGGAATAGAATGCTTACTGATGGGGTGAGATGAAGTAGAGCAATAGGAGGCTGAAGTGGAAAATGTACACCAGTGTGGACCAGTTGAGCTGACTGGCCTGTTTGTGATGCAAATTCTATGCATAAAGGATACTCGGAGTTCAGTAGGTTAGAACAGTGTTCTTTCAGCTAGAATCAGAATGGTTAGAGGTCTAGGTCTTTAGGAATTTTGAATCTATGCCACCAGACCAACAGTGGATAACCCTCCACCATAGCTAACAAATGTGGAGACTGGGCATAGACAGTGTCCTAAAATTTTATATTAATTGATATTAACTTGGCATGTTACCATCTCAGTGGACCCTTTGCTGCAGTGAAGAATTCCTAGTTATAGTCTGAGTGACACAACAGTGCAGTGCAGATTTTCACTTCTGAGCATGGGTTGGTAAATTTACACTGAAGACAGGAATGATAATTAGGGTGTGGAAGCTTTCCCCTGTACTTTGAGCGCCTGAGGCAAATAATCCAGGGACTCTCTGAAGAGCAATGCTGAATTTAATTTAAACTTAACTCATTTAGCTTTTTAAATGCATGTGAAAAAGGAAGGAAATTGATGGCTATATAAAGTTGGAAGGTTTATGTGGAGCACAAACACCAGCAGACCTGTTGGGTCAAATGTGTCTGCACTGAGATTCTGTGTAATTTACTTTGTTAATTTTTAAAGTCCATAGAAGTCATAACTACAAATTGACTCTCCTGTGCAAATGGTAAGCAGAGCCTTTCTATGTGTTCCTGTTTTATCTGGAATGTCATGATGTGGAGATGCCGGCGTTGGACTGGGGTAAACACAATAAGAAGTTTAACAACACCAGGTTAAAGTCCAACAGGTTTATTTGGTAGCAAAAGCCACAAGCTTTCGGAGCCTTAAGCCCCTTCTTCAGGTGAGTCTGAAGACCTGAAGAAGGGGCTTAAGGCTCCGAAAGCTTGTGGCTTTTGCTACCAAATAAACCTATTGGACTTTAACCTGGTGTTGTTAAACTTCTTACCTGGAATGCACAGCCTGAAAGGGAGGTGGAAGCAGATTCAACAATCCCTTTCAAAAAGGGAATGAAATGAATGAAAAGTCAAAATTTGCAAAATGCTGATGTAAGTGTGGGGTAGTTAAGTGTAGCAATTGAATAGCTTCTTGAACTGGCACAGGCATAATAGGGTGAATGCCTTCTTATACTCTACAATTCTAGGTTTTTACATACTATTGGAAGAAGCTTCTGGGCCCCAGTATACAGGTAGAACAACTGCCCTAAAAATGGTGTATGACAATAGGTGAGACTGGGCATTTGTAGGAACCTACAAAGGAAAGCAAAAACTGCATTTATATAGTGCCTTTCATGACCTCAGGACATCTCAAAAGTATGTTTTGGCAATTAAATACTTGCTGGAGAATGTCCACTGTAGTGTAGGAGGCAAACATTGTGCATAAGTAACCACAGCAAGTTATTTACATAGAATTGCTCAGCATAGAAACTGGCCATTTGGCCTAACTTGTCCATACTGGACTTTGTATCCCACTCGAGCCGCCTCTGGTCTTTCCTCACCTCGTTTATCTGTGTAACCCTCTATTTCCTTCTTGCACATATGTTTATTGAGCAGCAATTGTTAGGATCTGGAATGCGCTGCCTGAGGGGGAGTGTAGTAGAGTCAGATTCAATCGTGACTTTCAAAGGGGAATTGAATGAGCACCCGAAGAGAGGGGGTAGCACAGTGGTTAGCACTGCTGCCTCACAGCGCCAGGGACCAGGGTTCGATTCCCAGCTTGGGTCACTGTCTGTGTGGAGTTTGCACATTCTCTCTGTGTCTGCATGGGGTTTCCTCCGGGTGCTCTGATTTCCTCCCATATTCTGAAAGACATGCTGGTTAGGTGCATTGACCTGAATAGGTGCCGTTCTGTGGCGACTAGGGGAATTTCACAGTAACTTTATTGCAGTGTTAATGTAAGCCTTACTTGTGACTAATAAATAAACTTTACTTTAATTTGCTGGACTATGGAGAAAGGGAGGGGGGAGAGTGATTAGAGAGCCGGTACAAACATGGATGGGCTGAATGGCCTGCAACCCTGCAAAGATTCTGAATCTAACCTATCCATAGATGCATCAATACTATTCACCTCAACTACTCCATTTGGTGTGATAGTGACCAAATAAGCTGTATTTATTAATTTTGGTTAAAGGGTAAATATTAGTCTGAACAGCAGAGAGAACTCCCCTGATTTTCCCTAGGATGTTGCCTAGGGATCTTAGTTTAAGTTTCTGTCTGAAAGATTATGGATTCTGTGGCTGAAATCTTGAGTGGAGCTTGAATAGTCTGACTCTGGCAAGAGTGTTAATTACTTTGTTGTCTTAAAAAGAAATGTTACTCTCTACAGATCATTTAATCAATCTTAGTCAAATTAGAGTGCGCTAGTGTTTTTATGTGGACACTTTTATGCTCTGAAAGTCTGCAGTGAATTTTATAAGATCGCAACTGTATAAATCATCAAAGTAAGAAGTTTAACAACACCAGGTTAAAGTCCAACAAGTTTATTTGGTAGCAAAATCATCAAAATCAGAATGGGCATGTTGGGATATGAACTGTGTCTACACACAATTATCAGCTATCTCCAACTTGAAGTGAAGCAAGTAGAAAATTGGAATAGATCTTGACAAATTGTTGATTATGCCTCAGCTGGATCAGTGATATTAATAGAGTAAGTGATTGGGCAAAACCATGACAAATGGATTTCCATGTAGGCAAATATGAGGTCACTCATTTTGGGCTTTAGAACAAGGTACTTTCCAAATGGTCAAAAATGGGGCCAGATACAGGGATTGTTTGACACATGAACAAATGATGAAAATAATCAAAAAATCTAATTGAATGCTGGCCTTTATATCTATCTGGAGGACAAGAATTCAAGGGACTAGAATCATGCTTTAGTTATGCAAAGCTTTGGTCAGATCACTCTGGAATATTGAGAATAATTCTTGGCACCATCTCTTCAGAAGGATATACTGGTCTTGGAAGGAGTGCAGTGTAGACTTACCACAATAATTAAGGACAACCTGATTACATACACTGCTGTTGTATTCCTTGAAGTCAGAGATTAAGAGGAGATTTGAGTGAAGTTTTCAAGATATGAAGGGAAACAGAAATAGCAAACGGAGAGAGCTGGTCAGGGCATCTAGCACGAGGGGAAGAGTCTTAAAAAATTCGAGCTAGACCTTAAATGATTGAAATAAAGAAACATTTCCACACACAGCGTGGAAGAAGTTTGGAATTCTCTTCCACAAATGCTAGATCAATTGCTAGTTTTAAAACTGAGATTGATAAATTTTTTGTTTCTAAAGATATTGAGATATGGGGCAAAGGCGTGTTTATAGAGTTAATGTTGCAGATCAACCCTGGTTTTTGATTGGTGGTAAACACAGTAAGAAGTCTCACAACACCAGGTTAAAGTCCAACAGGTTTATTTGGTAGCAAAAGCCACAAGCTTTCGGAGCGCTCGCTGCTCCTTCGTCAGGTGAGTGGGAGTTCTGTTCACAAACAGGGCATATAAAGACACACACTCAATTTACAAAATAATGGTTGGAATGTGAGTCTTTACAGGTAATCAAGTCTCAAAGGTACAGACAATGTGAGCGGAGAGAGCGTTAAGCACAGGTTAAAGAGATGTGTATTGTCTCCAGACAGGACAGTTAGTGAGATTTTGCAAGCCCAGGCAAGTCGTGGGGGTTGCAGATATTCGATCACGGGCATTCGGCCTCTGATCTTCAGGTAAGAGTTTTCCAAGGCGGCCTTCACGACACACAACAACGCAGAGTCTCTGAGCAGCGATTGATAGCCAAGTTCCGCACACATGAGGATGGCCTCAACCGGGATCTTGGGTTCATGTCACACTATCTGTAACCCCCACGACTTGCCTGGGCTTGCAAAACCTCACTAATTGTCCTGTCTGGAGACAATACCCATCTCTCTAACCTGTGCTTAACGCTCTCTCCACTCACATTGTCTGTACCTTTGAGACTTGATTACCTGTAAAGACTCGCATTCTAACCATTATTTTGTAAATTGAGTTTGTGTCTTTATATGCCCTGTTTGTGAACTGAAATCCCACTCACCTGACGAAGGAGCAGCGAGCGCTCCGAAAGCTAGTGGCTTTTGCTACCAAATAAACCTGTTGGACTTTAACCTGGTGTTGTGAGACTTCTTACTGTGTTTACCCCAGTCCAACGCCGGCATCTCCACATTTTGACAGGTGGAACAGGCTCACACAGCTGAATTTCCTACTGCTATCGTTGTCCAATTTTGGACATCACTTTATGTCAAGGCCATGGTAGAGACAGTGGAAAGCAGATTTGCCACACTAGTATCAGGGATGGAGGACTTCAGAAGAGACTAATGAAGATGTGATTGTTCTCATTCGAACAGGAAAGATTCAGAGCTAATTAGAGATGTTCTAAGATGATTGAACGATTTGTTAGGGTAGATAAACACCTTAATTAGATCACCCCTCAACAATTCTTAGGTTGCTTTAATCTTGACGTGTTAGGAAGTTATGTAAACCCCTCAGTCATTGAATACGGCAAGAATCAAAACCATTCCCAGAATTGAAAGCAAGCTAGATGGGGGAAATTATTGTCCCACAGTTTACTTCCCCTTTACAAGGAATGTCCAAAACTGATTTCTTTTTAACCAAAACTTCTCATCAATAAAATATTTTTTCCTGATTTGTAATGACTCCAGGTGATTTGCAATGATTTTTTTTTAACCCACATCTGTCTGCTTATGTTCATTTGGAGCCGCAGGCAAATACCATTTGTACCACAGGCACAAGCTATTCTGTAAGGATTGATAGTGATTACTTCAGCTCACTTCATGATTTTAAATAAATCCTGTGAGTCTGTGGTTTAGCTCCATAACAACCTTTGCCCAAGAGAGGGAATGTGCAGTCTGTCTTTGGTGCCATTAAGTTTGAACTTCAAGTGGGAGCTTTCCATTCATTAATACCTTGTGCCTCTTCCCCACTTCCCATCCCCACCAGAGAATGATATAGTTTTGTTTCCTCATTGTTGCATGTTTATAATGAAGTCTCCCCCTGGTCCATTACAAGCATAATTGTGTGGTAGTGTAGTGCTTATTCTATTGGATTTATGATCAATCCAGAGAATGAAAGTTTAAATCCTACAATGGCAGCCAAACTTTCTTTTTAAAAAAATGGATATATAAAGCTGGTATCAGTAAAATTGACCATAAAACTAGCAACTGACATTTTTTAAAAAACTGACAGACTCAGTAATGTCTTTTTAAAGAAAGAAACTTGCCATCCTTACCTGGTCTGGATTCTGTGACTACAGCCTCACCGCACTCTTAGTTGTCTCTTAAATGCCCTCTGAAGTGGTCTAGGAAGCCATTCAATTGTATTCAATCATTACATCATGCCAGCCAGCAATCGACATAAGTGCAGGCATTGCCAGCAATGCCTGCAGCCCGAGAATGAATCACAGGAAAAAGTACTGACTAATCTGTTCAGTTTTGAGTTGGTTTGGATAGGTCTGAGAGGATTGTGCAGGTATTTCTGATCAAGCACTGTTGCTAACATTTCCAAGTTCCACTAGAACACATCATTTCCCTCAGCTAAGCAGTACTATTAATCATGTAGTCACTGCTTCAATGAGGTGAGAATTTAATTGTGTCTGTGGCTCTCCTGACATGATGTGGAGATGCCAGCGTTGGACTGGGGTAAACACAGTAAGAGTTTTAACAACAGGTTAAAGTCCAACAGGTTTATTTGGTAGCAAATGCCATTAGCTTTCAGAGCGCTGCTCCTTCGTCAGATGGAGTGGATATCTGCTCTCAAACAGGGCATACAGAGACACAAAATCAAGTTACAGAAACTTGATCTGTAACTTGATTTTGTGTCTCTGTATGCCCACCTGACGAAGGGACAGCTTGTTCCGAAAGCTAGTGGCTTTTGCTACCAAATAAACCTGTTGGACTTTAACCTGGTGTTGTGAGACTTCTTACTGCCCTGTTTGAGAGCAGATATCCACTCCATCTGACGAAGGAGCAGCGCTCCGAAAGCTAATGGCATTTGCTACCAAATAAACTGTTGGACTTTAACCTGGTGTGGTTAAAGCTCTTACTCTGCTCTCCTGACACTCAGAACCTTGTGTATTCTAGCAATGGCGAGGGGGAAGCCGCTTTTGGTTGAGGCTGTGAATGCAAATCTGATTACTTTGTCATCTCATAATCCATGGTAGTTTAACCATGTAAGGCAACAGGATAATTGGATAATTTGAGGCTATGCTCAGGTGGGATAGTGTTTTGTGAAGATTAACAGGCATGATATGAAGACATCTCCATTGCTGGTGGCTGCTTTTGACTTTTGCTGTATATATTATTTGAACACAGCCTTCAAAAAACAAACTGTAGTCGTTTCAGTAATCCTTCATTTAAACTTACCAGATGGTGAAAACTCTTTAGATTATGGGAGAGGATGGCTAGCTGATCAGATTGTGGGTGAAACCCCATCAACTTGGGGAGGAGGAGAAGATCAATAAAACAAATCTGTCCATTTTGATTTGGTTATTTTTGGGTGTTATATTTGACTAATATGAGCTTGTCAAATGGTTAAAACTTCAATTCTGTTCTTGTTTTTACAGGTTTAATTATGAAATGTCCTGCCTCCTGATGTCATACAACATGAACTGCACTGATTGTAATGTAACCAGGTTAAACAGCACAACCATGGGTAAGATGATGCTGGGACACAACGGGGTCAGAGGCAGCAGAGACTATGATGAAGGGGTGGCCGATACCGAGAGCAAGCACCGCAAGACATATCCACTGCGGAAGCGCATGCATGCACAGCCAGGCAATTTCTCTTCCCCAGGCGTTGCCAAGGAGCTGGAAGGAATACCTGTCGATGAAATGAGCCCCACTCAGGATATTGTGGAACAGTGGAATTATCAAGGCAACCAGGACCGACTTCGAGGAGAGGCACCCCAGGAAGAGAGGAGTGAAGACACTGGCAAAGAGAATGCCAAGGTGGCAGCTGTGGCCCTACGTGCTGCTGAGTCACGTCCGCGAAGGCTGGCTAGCCTGAATGCGGAGGCGGTCAATAATCTGCTGCTGGAGCGTGAGGATTGCCCAACATCCAACAGGCGCTGCCGGAAAGGTCCCAGCTGTGGCATGGAGTACACGGAGAACAGGCCTGAAGGCAGGATGGGCCACTCGGCAAAAAAGCGGATGGGTAGTTCGTGTGGTTCATTAGATGGCGACGTTTTCACTTGCAATGAGAGTGAGCCTGCACCAGCTAGGGACAGCTGGGAGAGTGGGTTGGCTGAACTACCAGCTAAAAAGCGTATGGCCAGTCTCAATGCTGCCGCTTTCCTCAAGTTGAGCAATACCAAGGATGTTTCAACTGGGCGGCGCAGTCGCATGGATGGTGAGAGCAAACCGGGCAAGGCGGCTGGCGGGACGCGGTCCTCTTGCCCGCATCCACTGGCTCGGCGCCGCTGTTTGCGAGCCAAAAGAAGGGACTCCAGGAGTGACATCGCAACAAAGCTCAACCCTGGCACTGACTTGGGGGATGGTGAAGGGCAGCGCAAAGAGGAGTCAGCCAGTGCAGGGCAGCAATCTAGTACATTGCCCATTAACACAGACCTTCCTTGCCCATATGCAGACAAGACCAATGGATATATCCATCGGCTATCAATGCTTGTGGGAAGCCAAGCCATGATTCAGCCCAAGTACCAGGCTCTGGAGGAGAGCACTGCTTCTGGTGCTGACTTTACACAGCCAATGGCTCCATTTCAGTCACACTCTACGTTGACTTTGCTAGACAATTTTGTGTCTGGTCCGGACCACTACGAGTTTCTGCCTCCTGAAGTCTGCCTTGCTTCCCCAGTGGATGATCTCTACCTACACTACGAGCGAAATGACCTGTTGCCCATTGGCTGCAATTCGCTGCATGGCTGTCACATGTGCTCGGCTGCTTTTACCTGCTGTACTCCGCCCGATGACGAAGGGAGCCTCCTCATTTCACAGAGTGCCGTGCCTTCAGGTGTCCCCTACTCTCACGCTTCATGCGGGGGCAACCTTTGCTACATGGGAGATACAGCGACCATGCAGTGCATGGATATGACTGGCTATGACCTTTGCAGAGTGCTCCATCCATCGTTCAACAGGGATGTAGTCGGGAGGACTTTAACCTCAGATCGGACAAACTGCTTCAATGAGCTGGGAGCAAAAACAGGTACGTGGGTGATAAGAGCTAGATGAACATTTGGTTGGTGAGGATGTTTAAATGTCATGGTACACCAAAACTAAGGGCCATAAATATAATGTAGCCACGAATAAATCCAATAGGAAATTAAGAATCTTGCCCAGAGAATGATCATGTGAAACTTGTTATCCACAAAGTAATGGAAGAAATTAATATAGATGCATTTAAGGGGAAGCTAGATAAGGATGAGAGATTGTAGATGGTCACATAACAGGTTCCTGCCAATTCTGTGCAAGCACCATTTGTTGAGTCCCATTCTCCTGCCTTTAACCTGTAGCTCTACATTATTTTTTCTATTAAATTATTCAATTCCCTTGAAAGCCACAATTGAAACGGCCTCCACCATACACTTGGGCAGTACATTTCAAATCTGAACTACACTCTGCATAAAATGGTTTCCTCAGGTTGCCTCTCTCTTGTGGGAGAAAACAAAAAAGCTGTTGGGTGTTGGGAGGGTTATGCTGATAAGGATGGCTATGAGGAGAATTGAGGGAAGTATAAATGCTGGCATGGACTTTTGGGCTGAATGGTCTGTTTTGTGCTATACATTCTATTTAATTATGGAGAAACAACTTGTGTAATAACCACCCAAGAGCCTGGGGATACAAGAAATCCCTGTGCACGAGGGAAGCATCTCTTCTGCATGCATAATGCCCTGCAACTGGTGCACAGACTGGCTTAAGGGTAAACAGGGCAATTTAAGAACATACAAAAGAACATAGAAAAATCATTTGAAGCCCTACAGTGCAGGAAAGGCCTTTCGGCCCATCGAGTCTGCACCAACTTTCTGACAGTATCTTATCCAGGCCCCCTCTCCTGCCCTATCCCTGTAACCCTACACATTTACCATCGCTAATTCCCCTAACCTCCACATCTTGGGACACTAAGGGGCAATTTAGCATGGCCAATCCACCTAACCTGCACACCTTTGGACTGTGGGAGGAAACCAGAGCAACCGGAGGAAACTCATGCAGACACAGGGAGAACGTGCAAACTCCACAGTCACCCAAGGCCAGAATTGAACCCGGGTCCCTGGTGCTGTGAGGTAGTAGTGCTAATCACTCTGCCACTGTGCTGCCCTCTTGGCTAAAGAATTGTAGTTTATTGGGCTTGGCTTGCAGGGTAACGAGAATGATTGGGCTGTCGCTTTTTGTTAAAGTAGCAGTATTTGCTATGTGAGTCTTTTTGCTTGCACTTGGTTTTCCTGCAGCAACCCCTCTTCCACTTGCCACCCTGCACTGAAGATCCAGGGGAGGGAGGGCGGGTCAGTGAGTGGACAGAATTAGTATGTTATTAAACACTAGGGTAACTGTACAGTTGGTGTACTGTAATCAGTTACTAATATGTTTATCTTTATAATTTGTGTTTTACTAAAGGTACGTTTTTTGAAAAAAAACAATGAATCTATATGAATTTTAAAAAACTTGTAGCCTAATTAAAATTTTTCAATATTCCATTTGGCCCTCAATATTTTTCTACCGAGTACCACTGTGTTAAAGAGAAGACTTGCGCTTATATTGCACTCTTCATGACCTCTTGGTCAGACCCAAGTGCTTTAGAGCCAATGAATACTTTTGAAGTGTAGACCTGTTGCAATGTAGGAAGCACGGTACCCAATTTGTGTATGGCCAGCTCCATAAAGCAGTGAGATTTTTTTTTTAAAAGTCTGTTTTAATGGTGGTTGTTTGAGAAATAAGTGTTGGCCAGCACATTGGAGAAAACTACTGGGGAGAACTCACTTGCTGTTCATTGACCAGTGCCATGGGATTTTAGGTAGATGGGTCTCATTTTAACATCTGATCTGAAAAACAGTACCTCTGATGGTGCAGGACTCCCTCAGTACTGCAACAGTGTGTCAACCTAGATTTATCTTGAGGTTGGGCAGGTAGCCATTGCAGTTTAGATGAAAGACAGATTGTCTTACTCAAACTTCAAGATTCTGAGGAAACTTGACAGGGTGGATGCAGAAAGGATATTTCTCTCCTTGTGGGAGAGACCAGAACTGGGGAACACAGTTTAAAAATATAAAGGGTCTCCCATTTAATATGGCAATCAGGAGAAATCTTTGAGCGTTGTGAATCTGTGGAACTCTCTTCCAAAGAGAGCAGTGAAGGTAGGCTCATTGAATATTTTTAAGATTGAGTTAGAATGATTCCTGATTGACAAAGGGTAGGAAGGAAAGTGGAGTTGAAGCTGCAGTCTGATCAACCATGATCTTGTGGCAGAACAGGTTCAAGGGACCGAATGGTCTACTTCTGCGTTTAATTCTTATTGCGCTTAAGTCTCTGGAATGCAACTCGAGCCCACAAGGTTTGGACTCGAGACAAAAATACTGGCCATTGAGTCACAGCTGATGGCAATCATCAATATTCCATTGTGCTTTGAATCTTCTGTAAAACTATGGCAATTCTGTCTTGAATGTAACCAATGTCCTGTTCTGCAACTCCTCCAATTCATCTATTTCAACCATTGTAAATTAGTTTCAGAGTTCACCTTAATAGAATGTGGAGCTTTATGGCAATGGATCCATGTACACGATTAGCTCTTCTAGGATTTTTTTCTCCAAGTCAATGTCATCAAAAGATATAACACCACATTCCACATATATTCTAACAGCACTCATCTCTACCTTTCAACCATCTGTTACAAATCCTCCATTCCCTCTGATTTGTCGGGCTGCTTGTCTGACATCCGGTTCTAGATGAGGCTCAATTTCCTCCACTTAATCATTTGAGAACAAGATTAAATCTATTGTGTTTGCACCCACAACATACCCCTACCTGCTGATTCCTCCTCTGCACCCTAACCCAGCCAGCCAATGTGTCAAGCTGTATGGGGCAATTAACAACCTCTCAACAACTCCCATTCACCCATCACCCCGGTATTGCTGATTTGATATTCGCTCCTGGTCCAGCGATGCTCTGAATTTAAAATGGTCATGCTTGTGTTCAGCAGATCTCCTCAGGATATTATGCTGTAACCTCTTCCAACCCTACAAACCTCAAAGAAAACTGCATTAGCTGACTAGCCCTTATACTCTAGAATTTCTTCCCTAAACATCCTTGCCTGGCCATCTCTCCCTTGAGGGTCTTCTCTCAAACCTCTTTGGTCAAGCTTTTAGTCACCTGTCCTAATATCTTTTTTAGCTCAGTACAGGTCAAGTATCCTTTATCTGTAAATCCAAAAAGCGTCCAAAGACTGCATTTTGTTTTGAACTACATCAACTTTTAGCATGGGAAATCTCTGACTCAAGCCACAACACAATCCTCACCGACTGCACCTGACCTTTAGTGCGAGATGTCTAGTTGTTTGTTTGCATTGTTGATCTTGCAAACTCTCTCCTACAAGCAGAATTGTAAATGTGCCATGGATGGGAAATTATTACACATACCATGTATTTATTACTCAGTTGTAGATCTTACCTTTCTAGCCATTTTATTGACTTTAGACTAAGCTTCAGCCAATATAATGTAAATACGCATAGGCCGATATGTAGTATCCAGAACCAAAATAATCTGAAATCCGAAATGCAATAAGCTCTCAGAGCTTTCGATAAAGGATCCTCGAACTGTAACAACTTTTTCTGTGACCACACATCTATGAAGTGCTTTGGGACATTTTCCTGTGTTCAAGGTGCTATACAAAAGCTGATTATGTAATCAACCAGTTTTGAGAATTGCTGAGGAAAATAATTTTCAATCCCTTAGATTCTGTACTGTGATGTTTAGTTCAATATCCGAGAACTGCATATAGTGTGGTAGCAACTAAATTTATTCAGATAAAGGGTCACAGGAGCTCTTGAGTGTATTCGGTCCATGTGTGTATTTAGCTGCGCATATTACTGTTCCCAGCTCAATCTGATTTGGATGTTATCTGTGTGTGTATATGGGCAGTAAAGGATGAAGTCCTCACCGTAGCAGTAGTTGGTTGTACCATGTTGCTGAAGAATGAGAAGCATGTACTTTAACTTAGGGTAACACAGTGGTTATCATTGTTGCCTCACAGCGCTAGGGACCTGAGTTCAATTCTGGCCTCGGGTCACTGTCTGTGTGAAGTTCGCACATTCTCCCCGTGCCTGCATGGGTGCTCCGGTTTCCTCCCACACTCCAAAGATGTGCAGGTTAGGTTGGTTGGCCATGCAAAATTACCCCATAATATCAGCGAAAATAAGTGGGGTCATGGGGATAGGGTCTGGGTGGGATTGTGGTCGGTGCAGACTCGATGGATCAGTCCTTCTGCACTGTAGGGATTCTATGATTCTATTCTGACTTATTGCTGTGACTCCAGGGCAGTCCTGATAATCTACCCCAGTACAAAAATTTAGAGGGGGGATTCTCTTGCATCAGGCCTTCACAGTTAAAATGACATAGTGTGGGCTGCTGTTCGTGCTCACTGTAAGTCTCCGTGCCTGTTGCCCTATCTTCACATTATTTGGTTTTGCAGATTGAATAAAATATGTTAAATATGTTGATGAAAAGTTTTTAATTTCATTAGATTTGCAGGAGAGGGGAAATGTGATATGTGGAGAGTTGAGGCAAGAACCTTCAGATGAGCAGCGACTTATTGCAGTATAATAAACTTGGCGTTTGGAAAGAGCCTGCAGAAAATGATGGCTAGAGGTTATGGGGACCATTGCCTAGTTTTGCTATTTCCACTGCTATTCTACGTACTCTGCCTGCCATGGTCCGGAATCCATTCTTTGTCCTTATCCTGAGTGAGAAGCTATGTTCCCCAGCAGTGTTACAAGTGGATACTGCAGCAAACCTGTGCGATGCTAAGCAAGTAGAAGAAAGAACGTTGGCCGAGGAACTCTTGCCCACTCATTGGAGAGCTGGTGGAAAATGTGCATCGCTTCTGTTGGGGAGGCATAATCAAATTACGTGTCTGTTATGCACTTAATTGGTTAATGTTAAGCATTTGTCAGGATTTAGGACCTCGGTGGCGGAAATCCTGCTTGCTGAGATGTGCCAGCTAATCCAATTGGCAGCTCTATTGCCTGTAGTTCTAATGTACGCACTCTGGGGCCTTCACCAGGGATCATCATTGGGTCATCAGGAGTGTAATGGAATGCTCCATTTACCTGGATGAGTACAGTTCCAACTGCACTTAAGAAACTCAACACCATCCAGCACAAAGCAGCCCATTTGATTGCTACTCCTTCCACAGACATTAAATTTCTCCACCACCGATGAGCAGTGACACCGTGTGTACCATCTACAAGATGCACTGTAGGAACTCACCAAGGTTCCTTAGGCAGCACATTCCAAACCCGTGACCACTACTATCTAGAAGGATAAGAGCAGCAAATACCTGGGAACACCACCCACCTGGAGGTTCCTCTTCAAATCGCTCACCAACCTGACTTAGAAATATACCGCCATTCCTTCAATGTCACTGGGTCAAGATTCTGGATTCCCTCCCTAGCAGCACTGAGTGTACTTGCACCTCATGGACTGCAGTGGTTCAAGAAGGCAGCTCAGCAACACCTTCTGAAGGGCAGCTGGGGATGGGCAATAAATGATGATCTAGCCAGTGACATCCCATAAATTAATTTATTAAAAAGTGAGGGAGGGTAGAATGGGGATCAGAAGGAAGAGATTGCAGGAATGGTCAATGGGTGGGGTCAGAGGCAGGGATATGACTTTCAGCAGCCCGACACCAAGGGAACCCACCAGTAGGCCACTGGCAAACCTGATTGGGATTTCTGAACGACTTTAGGAGGCACAAGAAAGACGTGCAACTCTCATCCCTATGCCACTGCTAAATTCCAATGGACTCAGATAATTGGTGTCAGTTAATGGACATCCTGCCATGTGCAGGAGATTTTCCTGTTGATAGACTGACTCTCGGCCTCTGCTGCGATTAATGGGTCCAGCCATCGTGTTTTGTGCCATGATTAAATTGATTTAGCTTGATTAAATTTTGCACTGTATTTCTATTATACCATTCATTTTGAGAAGTGTAGCCACTATTTTAATGTAGGAAATACAACAACCAATTTGCACATAGCATGGGACCAAAAACATCAATGTGATAATGACCACAGTCTGTTTAAGTAATGGTGGTTGCAGGATAAATATTGGCCAGGACACTGGGGAAAACTACTCTGCTTCCCGTGGAATCTTTTTGTGTTCACCTGAGAGCGCAGATGGGGACTTGATTTCATGTCTCATCTGAGAAAGGGCACCTCAAACTGTACAATACTTCCTCAGTACTCAGTAGGAAATTATTTGGGAGAGCTGCGAAAGATCCAATTTATTCCAACATTCAGTCTTTATGGGGACCGAGTTCTAGATTCTTATTACCCTTTGTGGAGTTTTCTGAATTGCTCCGCTCTAATTTGAAGATCAATTTTCCACAGAGGAAAGTAGTTTCTCAGTAACTATCCTATAGAATCATACAACATAGAATCATACAGCCTTTGATTCAATCGTGCCAATGCCCGCTCTTTGAAAGAGCTATCCAATTATTCCCATTTCCATGTTTTTCCCCAGAGCCTTGCAAATTTCTTCTTTTCAATTTATCCAGTGCCCCTTTGAAAACTATGATTGAATCTGCTTCCATCATCTCTGGCAGTGCATTTAAATCATCATAACTTCTGTTGAAATAAAAGAACCTAGTTTCTTCATTGGTATTAAATCTAGTTACCAAGCCTCTTACCAGGAGGAAGTTTCTCCCCTTTTATCATTGTTAAATACTACTTGATATCACCCTCGAATCTTCTATGCTCAAGGAAATGCAAGCCAAACTTGAGCCTTAGTTTAAGCCCCATTATTCTGCTGTCATCTTCCAGCTTTCAAATATCAGACTTGCTAACTGCAGGATATTGATCCCTCCAATTTTAGCAAAGGACAGCCAAATACTTTTTGACTTGAAATGCTAAACCTCCATGGGTTGGGTGTGATAGGAAGGTGAAAACTGTCTGGAAAGAAGAAATGATCGGCATGTGAATGTTTTCTTGGGCTAGCATTTGTCTTTAACCTGAGTAGCATTATAGAGCCCAAGGTCCTGAAAATGTTATAGTGGGATCAAGTTAAGCTACCATGGTTTCTAAATAAGACTCTATACTCGAGAGAGTAAAATGAGTGTTTAACTAAGGACTTGGCCAACAATATGTTGTACTATTAAAAATACTGTATTAATTCATTTGCCAAATAGGGAGTTAAAAGTTCAAGGCTGAATAAGCAGATTTAAAAGAAATCTTGGCATTAGGACCTACTGACACTTTCTGTTTAGTGAGTGAATACTACTGACCTTACTGGGTTATTATATGGAAGAATTCCTGAGGCAGGCCATGTAAGAGAGCTGGATTAACATCAGTAGAGGAACTCTCAGAATGGGAGGAATTAAAGTGATTCCAGACTTGAGCATGTCAGTATGGTTGAAACAATGCTGACAATTTGAATGAGAGAGCTGACCAGAGCTATCAGTGGTTTTGTTGCTGTTGTCCATTTCTGACCCTTTTCGTGATTATGGTGCTGTATTTTGCACCAACCTTCTTGAAAGTTGCTTGGCTGAAATTTGACTTGGTTCCCCATGATTGCAAGTAGTGTGCTTGTTTGCAACAAATACTGGAAGACTTGCAGACATGAGCCTGGTCCTAGGGTTTACACTGACTCTTATGTTCCTACCCTAGTGGAACAATTGTAACTGTGGTATCTGGTGGATTAATGAACTAAACTGATTTGTTTGAATGGTGTGAGTGGGGATGTGTCCACAATGGCTCAATTGGTTACACTATATCCTTTTTTTTTGAGTCACAAGGTCATCATGGGTTCAAGCCCCGCTCCAGAGACTTGAGCACAAAATCCAGCTTGACATCGTGTCCGAGATGCTGTGAATGAGAAGTAAAACTGAGATGTGCTTGGGTTGAAGTAAAAGAGCCCCATGGCATTTAAATAAAAGCAGGGGCATTCTATCTGTTGTCCTAGCCAATATTTATCCCTCAAACTGCATCATTAATCATTTATCTCTTCTGTTTGTGGGACCTTGAGCACAAATTTTTATTATTCTTTCACAGGATGTGGGCATCACTTGCTAGGCCAGTATTTGTTATCCATCCCTAACTGCCCTAAACAGTGATGATGAGTTGCCATATTTCCTACATACAACTGTGACCAAATTCAAAAATACTTCACTGGTTGTGGAATGCTTTCGAATGACCTGCAGTCATGAAAGATGTAAAAATGCAAGTCTTTCTGTCTTCACACTCTAGTGACTGTTCTTATGTCGAGTCATTTAGGATTCTGAGAATTGATTCCTATTGTTAAACCCATTCTGGTGACAAACCCGACCACCCACATGAGTTCGCTGCTAAACTCAGGAAAAATGTATGGGAGGAAAGTTCACTTCAATGCTTTTCACATCCTTGTGATGTACGGAGTTGCTTCCCATTTGAGTCACTTCAGAAATGTTGTTGTGTTTGCAAACCAAGCTAAAGACAGCTCACTGAGGTTGCTCTTTAAGTCTCAATTAAAACAAAACAAAATAACTGCACCTTCAATGTGGCTCGGGAGACTAGAAGCAAAACAATAGCTGTGTTTATATAATGGATTTAACTTAATGTCCTGTACTCGTTTAATGATCTCCTGTGAGAGGAAGGAGAGCAGCTAAAAGTCATGATGTGTTTGAACCAATGACATAGGGTCAAAAGCCTGAAACTCCCTTCCGAACAGCACTCTGGGGTTACCCATACCACATGGACTGTGGGAGTTCGCAACTGCTTTTGAAGGGCAATTAGGAATGGGCAACAAATGCCAGCCTTGGTTGCAACACTTGAGTTCAATTAATGAATTAAAACAAAGGGACGGTTTGACCACCTTCAGATAGAGTTTTAAGAGTTAGTAAAAAGATTAACTAACGACTTCCAAAGGTGCTAATCTCTGGATTACTCTTAGTGCAGGTACTACCAAGTACAGAAAGGGAAAAATAGCACAAGTGAATGCATGGTTGGGAAAGTGATGCCAGAGGAAGGGATTCAGAATCCTGGTATATCGGCATCAGTTATGGGGATTGGGGAAAGCTGGGCACGTTCGCCCTGAGTATCTTTGTGGAGAGGCTAAATAGTGCAATGTGGCAGGAAGGTTTAAATGAATTTGGTGGTCGGCATCAAGACTCAGGAGCAGTGTCGAGAGATGCGGGGCAAACAGCAACAAAATAAAGAATAGTGCAGAAAGAGCAGGAATCAGATGGAGTGAAAGGCAACAAAGCAGACCAGCATGCATTGGAATATATGTCTGTTAATGCAAGGAATGTTAGAAATATGGTTTGTGGCTTGAGTTGTGATATAGAGCTGCGGTGGTGACCTGGTTTAAATGTGGGCAGGAATGGGAACTAAACGTTCCTGGCTACAATATGTTCAGGAGGGATGGGGAAGGAACAAAGACAGGTGGATGATGGGCGGTTGTTTTGCTCAAAAGTAACAATGCAGCTCTGCAGAGGAACAATGTGCTAGAAGGCTCAAAGACTGAATTCATTTGGGTAAAGGAGCTATTATATTGCTAGTGTTTACTGTAGACCTCCAAATAATGAGCTAGATAAACAGTTATGTGGAAAATTTTCAGTGAATTGTAAAAATAATAGAGCAGTGATGGGGGGGCGGGGGGTGGCGAGTGGAGAGGAAGTGTTCAATTGTCTTAAGAGGCTGGAGAAAAATCATTGGAATGAAAAGTATGTGTAAAGTGTATACAGGAGACCGTTCTCCATCAGTAGTTTCTATCTCAACGAGGAAGGAAACAGTAATAAAATGAGAATGCGGCAAATACTTGGGTTAGGCAGCATTTGAGGAGAGGGAAATTTGTAGACTTATCAATTTTAATGCAAGTCATTCATCTGAAATGTTAACTATTGCAGAGTTTTTTGCGCGTTCTGTTTTTGATTCAAATTACAGCAGCTGCAGTAATTTGCTTTTATTGGAGGGAAGAAGCAGAATTCAATCTAATATAGATAGGTTGAGTGGGCGGGCAAAAATCTGGCAGATGGAGCATAATGTGGAAAAGTATGAAGTTGGTTCACTTTGACAGGAAGAATAAAAAAGCAGAGTATTACTTAGAGAATGACTGGAGAATGCGGAGGTGCTGAGGGATTTGGGTGTTCCTGTGCATGAGTCACAAATGGTTAGTATGCAGGTGCAGCATGTAGTCAAGAAGGCTAATGAAATGCTATCTGTTATTACGGAAGGAATTGAACATAAAAGTAAAGACATTATGCTTCAGTTATACAGGTCATAGGTGAGACCACATCACTATTGCCTGCTGAACATGCATGCTAGCTTTTTGTGATTTTTGTGCACAAGGACCCCTAAATTCCTCTCTGCTGCAGCTTTCAGCACTCTCCATTTAAATAATATAGTTTTCCTATCAAAGTGCATAACTTCATGTTTTCCTACATTATATTCCATCTGCCAAGCTTTTGCCCATTCACTTAACCTGTCTATATCCCTCCGTAAGCCCTTTGTGTCATCCTTACCATTTGTCTTCCCACTTATTTTTTGTCAACTACAAATTTGGCAATAGTGCATTTGTTCTCTCGTTATTAGTATATAGTATATATTGTAAATAATTGTGATCCCAGCACTGATCCCTGTGGCACTCCACCAGTTACAGGTTGCCATCGTGAAAATGCCCCTCTCATCCAAACTCTGTCTTCTATTAATTAGTCAATCCCCTATCCATGCTAATATGCTGCCCCCAACACCACTGACTCTTATCTTACGAAATAGCCTTTTGTACCTGGAAAGCATAAGGCAAATGCAGTATAAATGTGATACTATGCATTTTGGGAGGTACTTGCTATGGTTTTATAATCTAATTGCCACTATTAGTGCGGGTATAGAGAGGGATATTTGGGGGGTTGGGGAGGTGCATATTCACAAATCTTTGTAGTTGTAAAGCATGTTGGTAAGCTGATTGAGAAAGCATGAGAAGTATTTGGCTTTAAATAGTGACATTACATACAAGAACAAAGAAATCATGCTAAACCTTTGCAAATCATTATTAAGCCTCTGCCAATTCTGGGCATTACACTTGAACAGCACAGAGGATGTTTACCTGGGTGAGGCACTTCCATCATGTGGAAAGATTGGTTCAGCTGCGGTTGTTCTTGAAGCAGAGTAGATTAAAGGAAGACTTAACAAGGGTGTTCAAAATTTGGTGGAGCAATAAGGGACAACTGTTACCCCTTGGAAGTGAGTTGGTAACCAGAGCTTGTAAACGTAAAACAATTGGCAAAAGAACTAGAGAAGCAATTCGGGAAACTTTTTTCACAAAAATAATGCACTACCCAAAGGAGTGGTGGAAGTAGATTCCTTGGGAGCATTCAAAGGATGTACTTGACAATTGATTTGCAGGGTTTTGGGGGAGAAAGCCAAGGTGTGTGATTAAACTGGATAGCTGTTTGGGAGAGTCAGTACAAGGATGACTGGCAAAAATAACCTGATACTGTGCTCTCAGACACTAGATTTGGAACATTCCAAGAAACTTCAAAAGGTTTTATTAAACGTAAATTTGATACTGACCCAGATAAGGAGATAGCAGGACAGGCAATCAAAAGGTAGATTTTAAAGAGGGCATTGAAGGAGGAGAGTAAGGCGGAGATGTTAGAAGAATTCCAAAGCTTTGACCTGGACAGTTGAAGGAGGGGCAAAGGAAATCTGGGCGCACAAGTCATAATTGGAGAAATGCATATTTCTAGGAAGATTTGTATCTAAAGGTGGTTACAGAGATGGAGAGCAGCAAGACCGTTAGAACAGAGGTGTGAACATGGGAGTTGAAGGTGTCCCGTTAGGAGTTGCAAGCTTCCTGCTAGGTGTTCCTGAATATCAAGCAGGACTGCAGAAATGTATTTTTAAAGTGAAACATAGGCAAGGAGTTTGACTTGCACCAGTGCCTAACAAAATTCCAAATAACAACAACTTGCATTTACAAGACGTGTTTAACAGTAAAACATACCAGAGTGCTTTACGGGACGCTAATCCGATGACATTTAACACCGAGCCATATATTGGGATAGGTGACTAAACGCTTGGTGAAAGTAGTCTGTTTTGAAGGAGGAACTTCAGGTGTATTAAGGCAGAGGGGTTGAGAGAGGGAATTCCAGAGCTTTGGGCCTAGGCAGCTGAAGGCAAAGGTGAAATGAAGGAAATTGATGATAGACAAGAGTCCAGACTCGGGCTATTGCAGAGATCCTGGAGTGTTGTGGGGCCAGAGGAAGAGTTGAGAGGAGCAAGGCCGTGGAGGGATTTGAAAACAAGGATAAGAACTTTAAAATAAGCCAGTCATTTAGGATTGTTTGTGCACACTAGAAACTAGAATCATAGAATCCCAACAGTGCAGAAGGAAGCCGCTCGGCCCATCAAGCCTGCATTAACAACAATCCCACCCAGGCCCTATTCTGTAACCCCATGCATTTACTTTGCTAATCCCCCTGACACTGAGGCAATTTAGCATGGCCAATCAATCTAACTCTCACATCTTTGGACTGTGGGAGAAAACCAGAGCACCCGGAGGAAACCCATGCAGACACTGGGAGAACATGCAAACCCCACACAGGCAGTCACCCAAGGCCAGAATTGAACCTGGGTCTCTGGAGCTGTGAGGCAGCAGTGACTGTGCCACTGTGCTGCCCCAGATTAAGAATGTCTGAACTAATTGCACAAGGCTTAGTATTGCTGCAACTCAGTTCTGACAGAGGAATCTTTCATCCCATTCATTTTAACCCAAGTGTCAAATGAAACAGCAGTAATTAATCACAGGTCAGTGAAGGAAACGGTCTCTGGAGGCTGAGCTTAAGGTAAATTGCTGGAGTCTTGCTTCTAGCCAAACTGCAGTCTGACCTTCGGGTGCTTGGTTGCTGTTATTGAGTGTTTGAATTGTCAAGTGTTCCAATTCCTCAGCTTGAATCTTTCCATCTCATTGTGAAAGCAATTTTAAAATAATAAAATTTCCCAGGGCACTTCAGAAGAGCACTTTAAAGCAAAATTAGACGCTGAACTACAAAAGGTGACAGGGCAGATGGCCAGAAGAGGGTTTTAAACAGCATCTTAAAGGAAGCAAAGTCAACGGGTGGGAGAGGTTTAGGGAGAGGGTTCCACACCTTGGTGCCTAGGCAGCTGAAGACACGGCCACCAGTGGCAGAGCAATTAAAATCAGGGATGTTCAAGAGGCCAGAATTGGAGGGGGGAGTGCAGATGTCCCTGAGGTTTGTGGGGCTGGAGGAGATTAGAGATGGGGAGGATGAGGTTTGAAAATGAGCATGAGAAATTCAAAATTAAGGCATTGACCAGAAGGCAGCGTAGATCAGTAAACATGAGGGCAATAGGTGAACGGGATTTGATGCAAGTTAAGACTTGGGCAGAAGAGGTTTGGATGACCTCAAGTTTACGGAAGTTAGAATGTGGGAGACCAGCCAGGAATTAGCTGGAATAGTTGCCTAGAGATGACAGATTCATAAATGAGAGTTGGAGGATAAAGTTGGGAGATGTTACAGAAGCGGAAATGAGCAGCCTTGGTAAGGGTATGGAAATGTGGTTGGAAGGTCTTCTCCAGGTTAAGCATGACAGAGTTTGGTTTAGTTTCAGATGGCTGCTAACGAGAAGCATGGAGTCGGTAGCTTGGAAATAGAATTTGAAGTTTGAAAGCAACTGAAAGGCAGCTAAAGGTTCTTTTAAAGAAAATATGGTATCATAAAATTAGATGTGCATCATTGTTACAAAGATTGCATGGAATTATATGGGAAATAGAACACAAACAGGCCATACAGTCCAATGTTTCTGTGTCGATGTTTGGGCTTCATTTGAGCCTCTTGCCCTCCTTCCTCATGTACCAACATAACCCTTCTACCTGGTACCTTAACTAGCTTCTCTTTAAATGTATCTGTATAATTAAACTCAGCCATTATCTATGATAGCAAGTTGCACATTTCACCGTTCTAGATAAACAAATTCTGAATTCCCTATTTGATTCCTTGCTATCTTACTGATGGCCTCTAGTTTTTCTCTTACTAGAAGTAAAAATGCTCCCCCTCAGGTACGCCCTCGCCCTCCAGCATGTCCTCACCATTGCACCAACCCTGTCCTGTCCTCACTTTGCTCCTGCACCCCCTGCCCCCACTCTTTTTCCTTTTATGAGACTTGGGTCTTACCTGATCAGTATAACTTTGTATTTCTGGTACCCTCTCCAATGTCCCTATATAACATTTTAATAAATGGTGACCAGAAGTGAACTCCTGTGATCTCATCAACATTTGATACATAGCAACTCTTCAATTCTATCCCTCAGGAAGTAACCCTCATGTTTTATTCTTGCCCTTTTGTCACTGTACTCCCAGTCTGCATTAGCATTAGATGCTTTTCAGGCAAAATGGTAATAAAATTAAATTGCAACATGTAATTACTTACCTGTGTTGAAATTAATTTGTCAATTTATGCGCCCAGTCTGCAAGATTATCCATATTATCCTATAATTTGTTCCAATCCTCCTCAGTGTTGAATATCCCTCCCCATTTGGCACAAATTTAGAAATGGTGTTTTTGATTCAGAAGCCTACATCATTGATCTAAACTCTATAACAGAGGTTCCAGCACCGAGTCTGGTGATACTCAGATCATGTGGTACTCGATCTGTAGGACATTTTGAAATACTTTTTAATTGTCCATTGCATTATCCTTGTCTATTACCTCTTCAAAGAGTTCAGTGAAGTGGGTCAAGCAAGACTTTCCTTTTTGAAATCCACATTGACTTTTCATTATATTTTTGGTTTCTAAATATTTTTCTGTAGTCTTTTGTCATAGAGGTTATTATTTGTCCCACTACTGATATTAATTGTATCATGGACATATTGTTATGAATGGCATGTCATGGTATTGCAAATTTTATTTGTGTGCAGTTTCACCTGTCTTTTATAACTATCTTGAGATGAGCAACATCTCAGTCTGACAGCTGAACCTCAATGAAGGTTGATGGAGAATGGACTAAGTTTTATAATGAGAACTGGTGTTTTTATTTTATAGTGGTATTGTGAGACCATGTTTGGATGTGGTAGGTATGGAACAGTATTATAATTGAGTTGCACTTCATGTGTAAGGTGCAATGGATAGTGTTATAATAGATGTGTAAAATTTATTTGGCAGGAAAACCTAGAATGAGGTTAGAATTAGGAACATAGGGACAGAAGCGGGCCATTCAGTCGCACCAATTTGCTGCTATTTTTGAGCAGGAAAAGTGAAGTTGGGTAGGAGTTGGTGATTAATCCTTTCTCTTTTTTCCTTTCTAGACGGGTACAGCTCCTTGAAGCCACTCAGCATAACCATCCCAGTCGCAGGTCATCCAGTGTCGCCAGCAAACCCAGTCTCAGGCTGCCCTGTGCCTACAGCCCCACCTGCTGCTGAGCCTGTCCCTCACCTGCAGCGCCCCGGTTTGGACACACCAGCAACCTCTCGCCCCCACACCTTGTCCATATTGAAACTGAGCAGGGAGTGCCCTCAGAGCTCCAAACCTCCCAGCAGCTCCAAGTCCAGCCTCCGCAGCCCAGCCAGTTCACCAGCCCAGCAGAATAAAGCAAGTGCAGGACACGTGGAAAGCAAGCAGCAGAGAATCAGCAGAAGACGAGCCACAAATGGTTGGCTTCCTGTAGGAGAACCATATGAGAAACCTGTCTATGTTGTGGTAAGTGAATATTGCAGAGCCTTTCTCTGATTTAGAAACTTGGGAAATTGCCTTTTAAAGGAATATCATAGTGAGTTGAAAAGTCAAATTCATCTCCTTGCAATAACTGATTGTTGTATTTTGAAGAAAGACAGGCTTGCATTGAAATAGTGCCTTATACTGAATTAACCAAAATTCTTTGCAATTAGTGAGGTACTTTTGAAGCTTCAACACTGTTGGAATAGTGGAAAGACAGCAGCCAATCTGTGCACAGCAGCCTCCCACAAAGAGCAATGTAACGATGTCAATTAAACACTTTTAGGTGATGGTAAGGGATAAATGCTGGCCAGGACCTGGGAGAATTTCCCTACTGGTCTTAAATCTTGGCTGATACTCCAATGCAGTACTCAATGTATTGCCCTGCCCAAGCCAGCATTTTTCAGATGAGACATAAAACCAAGACATTTGCTCCCTTGGGTGAATGTAAAAATTTCTTATGGTACTAATTCATCGTGGAATGGGAGTGTCCTCCCCAGTAACCTGGCCAATATTTATCCCTCGACCAACATCACTTTAAAAATAAGACACCGATTGCACTTGGGCATTTGCGATGATACCTAAGAAATACCACTTCAGTAGTGGAAATCTGAATACTTCCTCCAAGAAGTTGTTGAGGTTGGAGGTCGTTTGAAAATTTTAAGCCAGGTATTGATGGATTTTTTGTTGGATAAGTGAATTGAGATTTGCTTGTGGATAAAGTTAATAAAATGAACTGTAATCTAATTTTATGCCAAGCAGGATTGATGGGCTGAAAGTCCTCCACATGTACTTAAAGCTTATTTTCTGCAAGCATGTGGAAAAACTCTGACCTCCTTTTGGCCTGGAAAGTTGCGTTTAGTGTCAGCCAATGCCAGTGAGGGTCAGTGACCATAGAGGTGATGGGTGAACAGCATGGAATGTGGGTTAGGACAAAGACAGCAGAGTTTTGGATGAGCTTGTGTTTAAAGTGAGTGGGAGGTCAGCAAGAAAAGCATTGAAATAGCCTTGCCTAGTAGCAACAAAATCATAAACGTAAGTTTCAGCAGCGGATGGGCTGGGTCAGGGTCAAATGGACTGTGTACAGCGATGGAGATAGATGGTCTTTGTGTTGTTGAAAATGTGAGGCTCAGATCTTGGCTCTGGGTCAGATAGGTTGCCGAAGTTGTGAACATCTGACATAGCCTGAGGTAGTGACTAGGAAGGGGATGGAATTAATAGTTGTTAAGAGATTCAGAAGAATTCTGAAATTGCAGGTTGTTAATATACAGAATTTGCATTAACTGTGCAGCATTGAAATATACGGCAGTTAATTTTGTTTCAAGTTAACACATGGAGATTGTTATTTGTTTTCCTTGGTAAACATGTTTCATCAAACGGGTTCAAGACTTCCCAACATTTAACTCAAAGTCTCACCATCCTGACTTGAATTGTTAAGGCCCTTCCTTCCACATTGTTAGGTCGAAACCATCAAACTTCCTACTTTACATGGTCATGGGAACTATAAAGGCTGCAACGGTTGAAGAAGTTGACTCATCACCACCTCTTGGGGCAACTAAGATTGGTCAATAAATGTGGTGTTGCCCGTGATGCCCATGTTCTGCGAATAGTTTTTTTAATGTACTCATTGCAGGCCGTGTTTATTAATTTGTCATGTAGGTGTGAAACCAGCAAGAATATGAGGTTCTAGTAGGAGGGAAAGAAAGCAGGAAGAGAAATTGAAGTAATGGACGGATGTTAATATATCCCACCAAAGTGTCACTGGACAACTTAATTTGAATTGAGAGCCTCACTGGATGTTTTGATAATGGAGATCACTTTGGCATGTATTGCCCAAGTGGCTTATTGACACATTTTCCTGGGGTTTGAAGATTATTTTAGTCTTTTTAGTGTAGCACCATAATTGCTCCACGCTGCCTTGTTGAATTGTGATCCATAAAGGTGCTGGAAAACATGTGGGATGAACATTCTTGTGATGCCTTCAGATTACAGCTAAAACCTAAATTAAAGCAGCTGCTCCTTTTGTAAACCATAAATCAAAACAATGTTAAATATGTAGCTATTAGCTAGTGTATGTTCACTATGTTGTTCTAACTGGTATGTTGCATATGCCATATATAGATAGTCATCATCACAGTGGTTCCATATCTTTCAACTAGTTCTAAATTAATGCCTGTAGGTTTCTTTCAAAGCAAGAGTTCTCAGATGTAAAATGCTACTGTGTTAATGAGTGGCCAAACTTGAAAGATCCTGCCTATTGATGGGAGCTGACCAGAATTTGTCTCTGCACTATTCCTCAGGATTCTAATAATTTATTTTAAAATAACTCTTGGGATGCAGGTGCTACCCTCCAGTTATTGTCCATCTCTCATCTGCCTAAGGAGGTGCTGGTGGGTCACCGTCTTCAACCAATGCAGTGCAGAGTTTTGGCTTAGATAGTAGCTAAGAGTTGATCATGGCGTGAGACAGGAATCACGTACTAATCAGTCTGGATATGGGCAGCAGGTTTTCTTCCCTAAAAGTCAGTAAACCAGCTGGCTGTTTTGATAATCCAACAATGTTGTGCTGATGCCAACCTTTTATTTCCAGATTTTAAAAAAAGCAATTCAAATTATACAAAGCATAAATAAAGAGAAAATAATGGGAAAGGTGTGGAGAGGGAAACAGTTAATGTTTCAAGTTGGAGGCCTTTCGGATTTCCAGCAGCTGCAATATTTGTTTTTGTATTATCATGAGATTGCTAGATTTATAGTTGAATAAGTCATACACAGCGTATCCTCCTCGTGTCATGGTTCCCAAGTATCATTGCAAAATGACTCTCTTCCACATTGTTGCTCAATGGAATTGTTTTTGCAGCAGTGCAGTTACAATAGTAATGGGGAAAATGCAGCAGCCAATCTGCATACAGCAAACACTCGTAGCCAGTCACATAGCTGAGCAGCAGATCTGTTTTGTAAAGTAAAGTTTATTTATTAGTCACAGGTAAGGCTTACATTAACACTGCAATGAAGTTACTGTGAAATTCTCCCTAGTTTCTACATTCCGGCGCCTGTTCAGGTCAATGCACCTAACCAGCATGTCTTTCAGACTGTTGGGAGGAAACCGGAGCACCCGGAGGAAGCCCACGCAGACATCGGGAGAACATGCAAACTCCAGACAGTGACCCAAGCCGGGAATCGAACCTGGGTTCCTGGCACTGTGAGGCAGCAGTGCTAACCACTTTGCCACCATATTGCCCAATTTGGTAGCATTTGTTGATGACAGAATAATGACTAAGTCACCCAGAGAACACTCTGCTCTGCGAATAAAGTCATGAGGTCTTTAATGGCTGCCTCAACAGGTAGAGAAGACCTTGTTTGACATCTCTGAAAAGGAATGTATCATGTAACACTGACACTCATGTATTGCTTTGGAATGCTGGCATAGGTTATATGGGCAGGTATCAGTTGAGTCAATCTGGAACCGAGCCATATAGAGTCATAGAGATTTACAGCATGGAAACAGGCCCTTTGGCCCAATTTGCCCATGCCGCCCTTTCTTTTTTAAAACCTCTAAGCTAATCCCAATTGCCCGCATTTGGCCCATATCCCTCTATACCCATCGTACCCATGTAACTATCTAAATGCTTTTTAAAAGACAAAATTGTACCCGCCTCTACTACTACCTCTGGCAGCTTATTCCAGACACACACCACCCTCTGTGAAAAAATTATCCCTCTGGACACTTTTGTATTTCTCCCCTCTCACCATAAACCTATGTCCTCTAGTTTTAGACTCCCCTACCTTTGGAAAAAGATATTGACTATCTAGCTAATCTTTACCCCTCATTATTTTATAGATCTCTATAAGATCACCCCTCAGCCTCCTACGCTCCAGAGAAAAAAGTCTCAGTCTATTCAACCTTTCCTTATAACACAATCCATCAAGTCCCAGGAGCATCCTAGTAAATCTTTTTTGCACTCTTTCTAGTTTAATAATATCCTTTCTATAATAGGGTGCCAGAATTGCACACAGTATTCCAAGTGTGGCCTTGCCATTGTCTATTACCAAGACTTATGCTTGTCGTGAATTGCCTGATCTCAGTGGGGTGGTATTGTATTTGATCTTGGCATCCCTTCATTAGTGAAGGGAAAAATGAAGTGGCACTCCCGATCTTCATCCTAATGATTAAGCACTAAGGAGTTATCATTCCAAGATGGCCACTAATACTGTCCTTGAACATATAGGACCAAATAGGAATTCAAAAGAAATCACCCAGAGTGTGATGAGAATGTGGAAATCCTGACCATGGAGTAGTTGAGGTGAATAGCATAAATAATTTGAGACAAAGCTAGATAACTGCATGAAGTAGAAAGGAATAGGAGGATGCAACGGAGGAGGCTACTGTGAAGCCAAAACAGCATTGACCTGTTGGGCTGAATAGCCTGTTCATACTGTAACTTTTATGTCTGTGAATGCTGGATGAGAAGAACATTACATTATGCTGCCGTGTCCCTGATTAAATGGTCAAATGATATGCCATTAGCCACAATTCACCACATGAAGAATGGCCCATTTGCCTTGAGAGGAGTAACAATAGAAGAGGAAGCAGTCAAGTGTCTTCAGAGCTGGGGCTAAGTGTGAGAAGAATAAATGTGGAAGGCATCATATAGGGGCCTCCAAGCTTAAATGTTGTTGCAATAAAAATGATGGGCAACCAAACAATTACAGCAGATGTTGCCCTAAAAATAGAAAATTGTTGTTAGTATGTATACAAATCATAATGTCTGGTGTTCTTCAAAGTTAGAAAGAAGTAATTCTTTTTTAAGTGGGACTGCTAAGTGGATATATGCTCGAAATTTGGAACCAGTCCAAAATCAGTGCAATTCCAACTGTCTTGAAATAATTGTGCCAATTCCTTTTACTTTTGCTATATATAACTCCATTCAGAGTTTCAGGTTATTCTCTTGTAACACTCTAGTAAATCCTGTTCAGCAGCCATTTTTTAAGAATTTAACTATTTTCAATTCAAATAGTCACTTGGTAGTAGAGAGCTGAATATTGCTGAAAAGAGAGACTTTTTTCATTTCTTTCCCCTTGTGTATCTAGTTGCAGTCAGACCAAACAGCAAATTGTACTGCCATGTGTTGTAGGTAACACTGAGATTGTAATTTAATCCAATTGTTTAAATTTGTGTTTGAATTACGCCTTCTCAATATATACATGTCTGAGCCTCAAAGCTCAATCTAAATGTTATTTACGTCTGTAAATCCATAATTGCATTGTTGTCTGTAAGTAAAGCCTTTTTACTCCATCCCATCTGGAAATCTATATGTAGTAAGCTTCCCTCAGTCGTTGTTACTCTATGATTTTGTCCAGTGTGATATTGACCCATATGGCCCAAAAAGTCCAAGTTGAATTTTGAGTCTGGTGCACTAGCTGATTTCGGACACTCTGGTAATTTAAGAGTGCTACAGTTAACTTGCTTAAGGTGCATTTTTGATTGGCGTGCAGTGAATTTACACTTGAGGACTTTGAGTGTAGGACTCTGTTGCTTATATCCAGAATTGCATCAAGTCCCATTATCCCAGTGTTCACTGATCTAGATTGGCTCCAGCTTGGCCAACCTCTATCTTTGTGTTCAACCCCTTCCTTGGCCTTGCCCTTTCCTATCTCAAACTTCCTCCGGCCTGCAACTCTCTAAAATTTCTGCACTCCTATAATTCTGCTCTTTCGTCCTCCCTGATTTCCATGCCCAACTATTGGCTATCTTCAGCTGCCCTGAGCTCTGAAATCCTAAATCTTTCTGCCTCTGTCCTCTTTTAATATCTACTGCATTGACCAAGTTCTTTTAGGTCCCCTATCTAAATGTCACTTTCTCATTTGGTGTCAAATTTTGTTTAATAATTGCTCCTGTGAAGTGCCTTGGGAGATTTTACTATGTTAAAGGCACAATATTAATGCAAGTTTTTTGCTGCTATGTCTCCTCGCAGTGAGGCATTGTATGGTGGGACTCTACCTGGCTGAGGTCAATGCCTTTGTGGTGACAGCAGTGATACTGCTAGTGTACTATCCCAATTCTTTGTGGAATGGAAGTCTGTTTGAGCCCACTTCCTGCCAACAAACTTGTACTTTCCCATGCTCATTGAGTCTCCTGAGGCAGTTCTGTAGCCAGAGGTGTCTTTCAAGGAGAGAAAATTCTCTTGGTGTTTCTCCTGACCCCAAATGTTATTGAGAAGAACTCTAGGGATATCAGCATTGTTATGTTTTGCATGTTTCAACCTTGACAATGTGTCCTATCAGAAAAGGAACCGTTCTTTTATGCAATATTTTGTTAATATTAGTTAAGACTCAATTTGCCTTTTGGGGTGCATATCGAAGAAAATACATTGCAAAACAACCATGGGCATTTCTATAACATCCTTCATAACTCAGGGTAGCTTAAAGCACTTCGCAGCTAGTGAAGTACTTTTGACTTGTAGTTGCAATTGAAATGTTTAAAAAAAAGGCAGCCAGTTTGCACAGCAAGATTTCATTTATATGTGATTATGATCAAGTAATCTCTTTGTGATATTGGTTGAGGGCTAAATATTGACTAGGACACTAGAGAGAACTCCCCTGCTCTCTCGAAATAACGTCATGGGATCTTTTATATTAATTAGAGAGGGCAAGCAACGCCTACATTTAACCTTGCATTCAAAACACTGCACTCCCTCAGTATTACATTCGGATGATCAGTCTAGGTTTTGTGCTTAAGTCTCTGAAGCGCAACTTGAATCCTTCTGACTCTTGAGAAGGATTTCATGGGCTCAGTGACTTTACTTTCATTTATACCGTTTCACTATTATTTTTCTAACCCTTCTTGTTCTTCAGGGTGAAGTGGAACTCCTGATTCGGAAGTGCTATCCCGCTGTTGAAAGGGATGGAGAAGTGATCAAGGTTCGGGACACTGTTTTATTGAAGTCAGGACCCAGGAAAAAGTCCATTCCTTACGTTGCCAAGGTTTCTGCACTCTGGGAGGACCCTACATCAGGTCAGCTTGTTGATTTAATACAGTGCAAAGCAGGACCTATAAGGGATACATGGTGTTGCTTTTAGGACTTGGAAATCATGTAGCACATGCCAGATGTTGGCTAAAAAGATTGGTTCCAATATCCTGTTTAATCAGCTAATTCAGGGGAGAGCTATCCTGACCCTTAAATGGAGGGAGGAGGCAGAAGAGAGACTCAACCCATAAAATTGGATGGGTGTGTGTGTTCTGACTATAAAAAGCTGAGGGAGGGAATGCTGTGTGCTCCCCTCAGCCCAACTTCCCCTTTTTTATACATCAATACCTTTAATCAGTACTGTAGATGTGGACTGGAGATAGTTCCCTGCTTATCCCAAGGTTTGTTTTTAAAGTGACATCCTCCAGTTGGTTCTTAAAGAGCCGGGCCTGTGGGATCTGCTGTTATGTGGCCTGCAGTATAAGGGTAAAGTGATTATCCATTATTGTGGAATTTGGGATTGTGTACGCCATTTACTTTCGAGGATCTCTTCCCCCAAACTCCACTACTGAGGAAATCTACACAAGTATAAAATTAACGTGGGGTACCTGTGACCAGTTGGGACCTGCCATCTTGTATCTGTCTGGCTGGGAGCAGTTTACCATCTCCATTTATTAAGGCAATAAATATTGCATTGTTTGGGGCTAGGAGCAGTGTTTCTTCCCATCTTGAGCCCATGATTTGGTTTATTACAGTCCTAAGAAATGGCCTTCTGTTTTGCTTATGCGAGAAGAGTTGGGAGCTCTCCATAACTGATGTTTCTCCAACACCTCAGTTATTTAGTGGTAGCTCGGGGGCTGTGAAGTGACGTTTATTGCTTAGGAGGGTTATTGCACTTGTAATAAGATGTCAGGGGAGTTGTGTGAGGCAGATGGCCTGTGAAATGTCACTGTGATTGATGACGGTCTGTGATGAGCAGAGAAGAAATGGCACCTCCGCTCTCTCCACCTGCTTTTAGTGCTGTGATGGAGCTTGTTGTGGAGATTTAGTTATTGCCTGACAGACCATTACTCAGCAGTTTAATTATGCCTTCATCACATTCTTTTAACCTTGCCTCCATCCCCAAACATTCAGTTCTTCAATTGGATTGCTTGCTACCGAAAGCTGGAGATGTGTGCATCACTTCATTTCTGTTTTGACTCTGGTTCCAAAGACCTGGCATTATGAGCCCAATCCCAACACAACTGGAATCTGGCTTCCAGTTTCTTGTAGATCCTCAATCCTGCTCTCTGTCAATGTACAGTAATGGAAGGCAGCAAGAGCAGATTCAGAGATTTCGGTCTCCTGTGCCAGTGTAAAGGGAAAGTGCTGCACCTTCATCATAGAATCGAATGGCACAAAAGGCAATTGAAGCCTGTGTCAGCACTTTGAAATAGCTATCCAGTCTGTCCCACCCCCTACTTTTTATCATAGCCCTGCAAATTTCCCCTTTCCAGATGTATATACAAATCCTATCCTGAAAATTTATATTCCACTAACCTTAATAAAACCAGTCATAAAAATGCAGTGTTTTTTAAAAAAAAACTCATCTCCTCTGGATTATAACGTGCTGAGATTAGTTGACTCCCCCTGAGCTGCAGTCAAATAATGGACAAATTTGCAATTGCTTGGTTGTAAATATTTCACACATCTGGCCCTTAAGCTGTTAAGTGGTACTCTCTGCAGTTCAATTGCTAACATCAAGCATTCATTATGAAGGGCCTTGTAAATCACTTAAGTCTTCTCTAAGGATCCAGCCAGTAGGCAGAGAAGCCAGTGGACCCAGTTTTACATGAGATTACATCAAATTTGCAATATCAGAACAGGCCATTTCGCCCAGCTCGTGTATGCACGATGTGAGCATCCTCCCACCCTGCTACATCTAACCTATCACGCAAATGAACACCCTTCCATTCCTTTCATCTTCATGTTTACCTAGCTTCCCATAACTCATCTATGCTATTCAACTCAGTTACTCCATCTGGTAGTGAGTTCCGCATCTTCATCGCTCCCTAGTTAAAATTGCTTCTCCTGAATTGGATTTATTACTATCTTATATTTATAGCTCCTAGTTTTCAACTCCCCCTACAGGCGGAAAAAGCTACATCTATGCTATCAAACCCCTTCATTATTTTAAACACTATTTTAAGCGTTTCAACCTCTTAGAGAACAGAATCGTAGTGCGCTCAATCTTTCCTGCAGCTGTTATGGGATGTTACGAGGGAAGGGCATCCAATGGTTAATTAATGCTTGACTTTTTTTCAGTGCTGTTTCAACTGAATTTGTTTCCTCCTGTTCTGAATCTGCTGACATGTGGAGCTGGTTTAGTTAGCTCTGTGGTAGTCGGAAATGAGCTCCCATATTCTTAATTGGCTTAGTGTGGCAGCAGGTGAGCTTTGACCTCTGTTGTCAACAAGCTTATCACTCATAGCTGAGCTTTACCTCCAAGTCTGATCTTATTCCTATCTCACTATCTTCTGATATGTCATACCAGTCACAAGCAGGGGACAATGACTGTCCTGTCCATCTCTCTCTCTCTCTCTTTCCACACCCCCCCCCCCCTCCTCAACGACTGTCCATCTTTCTTCTATCCCTCCTCCACAATTGCTAACCAAGCTTGAAATTTTGCCAATGCAGATTTCACAGTAACTTGTTTCTAAAAATTCTTAAACATTTGAAAGGGAATTGGATACGTACATAGGAGAAATTTGCAGGCCTGTGGGGAAAGTGCAAATGATGTGGAAGTAATTAGATAATGTGATGGGTCGAATGGCCTTCTTTGATGTGGACTTGCATTTTTTTAGCAGACACCTGGGAAGCCAACTTTAAAGCCCTTGATAACCAGGTCAAATTCAGATCAACCTTAAATCCCTGGTTGAAATCTTCTCAATTTCTAACCCTGTACCTTTGTCGAGCGTTCAGTACCTCACACGCACATTTCTAGACTGAACCAACCAACAGGGAAGGTTTTTCAATTATAAAACTTGTATACATCAATAGAGACCTTTTTTCTGCTTGGCTATCTGGAGCCATTGTAATCTGTTTCTAGTGAAAGAATAAGCGATTAGTGCACCCTAGTGCCTCAGTACAGGAATCAGACACCAAATGCTAATTACACCTTTCTGGTTTAGTCAAACATCAGTACTGTCAGCTCCTGACATGCAGGCCTTGTTCAACTGAGTGAACGTACTGCTAGGAAGAACCAATTCTCTGTACTGCCAGCTGTGGCTCGCTGAGTAACAGTTTTTCCTCTGAATCAGAGGTCATGGGTTCAAGTCCCAGTACAGAGACTTGGGCATATAATCCAGGCTGAGAATCCCAGTGCCAGTACAGGGGGAATACTGCACTGTCAAGTTGTCAAACAGACATATAATATTTAACCAACTTTAAGCTTTTAATGAGGTAACGGAGAGGTTGGTGAGTGTAATGCAATTGGTGTAGATTCTATGGACTTCCAAAAGGTGTTTGTTGAAGTATTATGTCATAGGCTTGCCAGCAAAGGTGAAACTGATGGAATGCAAGGGGCAGTGGCAACATGGTTAGAAATAAAAATGCTGGAAATACTCAGCAGGCCAAGCAGAGAAATAGAGTTTACATTTCAGGTCAAGATGGCTTTTGGATACAAAGTTGGCTCAGTGACAGGAGACAGTAGTTGTGAACAACTGGAAGAAAGTACCTTGAGATTCTGCTACTTGATATGCATCAATTATATTAGACTTGGATGCACAGGACACAGTTTCAAAATCTTAATAAAACAAAACTTGGAGTTATTGTGAACAGCAAAGAGGATAGATAGTGACAGACTTCAAGAGAAGAGAGAGAGGCCAGCGGCATGGACACCTGGCAGTTAAAACCTAGTGCAGAAAAGTGTGTAGTGATCCATTTTGGTAGGACGAACAAGGAGAGGCAATATAAGCTAAAGGGTACAATTCTAAAGAGAGTGCAGGGCAGAGAGACCTGAGCATGTATTATTGAAGTTGGAAGGCAGGTGAGAAAGGGGTTGAAAAAACAGATGGGATACTGGAATATATAAACAGAGACATAGAGTACAAAAGCAAGGATGTTATAATGAACCTTTATAAAACACTGATTCAGCTTCAACTGCAGTATTGTCCAATCCTAGTTTGGGAAAGATGTGAAGGTTTTAGAGAGGGTGCAGAAAAGATGTACAAAAATGGTTCCAGGGATGAGGGACTTGAGTTACATGAACAGTTTAGAGAAACCAGGCTGTTCTCCTTAGTAAAGAAAAGACTGAAGAGATTTGATGGAGTTTTTCAAAATCTCTTGGCCGAGTGATCTAAGTCCATCTTTCGGGCGCATCATGGTTTGTTGGTCTGATTGGTCTCTGATGAATAAAGGTCAAGGGACGTATTTCTGTTCAACAGTGTCAGAATATATTGTGTGCGCACTTTTTCCATCAGCTTACTTGGCCATGACTTACTTGCATCACCTCCTGAATATATGTCACTAAAGAAGCTCATGGTATCAATCACAGGAGTGCATTGAAATTAATTTTATATGTTTATGTCAAAACCTGAGATGGATGTAAATCGGAGGGATATATTATCCGTACTGCATGGAATGGATTAACTATTTATGCGTGTGTCTGGCACAGGTTCTGGAACAGATATGAAGCAAATGTAATTAATGTAACTGTCATAATCCATGGAGTAGATTGTGAGTGTTAGGTGCATCTGTCACGAAACGTGGAATGGATTACAAATAGTGGAGTCGATATCTATCTCAAACAATGTAATAAATTTGTATCACAAGATGGTGGACTTATCATCACCTTGCTTGTAGAGGCATGGCTTGTACGAGGCTGTGTACTGGTTTACAATAATTTGTTGTTTTTGAAGATTTTCACTTAATCTTATTACAAAGACCAAGTGTCAGTGTCTGTTTACAGTTGTGTAATTCAGTAGCCTTTTTTTGAGTTTTATCAAGTACCTAATGCGGTTTGCTCTGTGATTGAATAATTGATTGTATTCCCTTCCAACTAACCATGGGCTGACTAGTCCTGAGTTGCCAGATGGACCAAAGAGCTGTATTGCAGCTATGCCTGATTCTGAACTAGCCCCAGTGCCTGCATGAACGTTTGTCCATCAGAAATCAATGGATTACTTTAGGAGCAGCAATGCTTGCTTTTTTAAAAATCTTCATATTCTTGGGATAGAGGCTGTTTTTGGCAGCCAGCCAATACATCAACCTTAGATCAACACGTACTGTAAATTGTTGGTAAATATGCATTGATTTATGGAAAACAGCAATCTGTGCAGTGTAGGAATTGTTTGCTTTATCTTTGAGAGATGATAAATACTATTTGAGTGTATCAGCAAAGGGAGTGATTGCTGGGATTTCTCCCTATCCAATTGTAGCAAAACAATTTTCTGCAATGGATCCCATTCCACTCCTCACGCCAACCCCATCCTCAAACTCCCATTACCTCAAGTCCCTCTGAACTTCCTTTTTATTTGAAGACATGACATTGAGTTCCACATAGAAAAAGGCTGCTGGGTGCTCAAGTCCATGGCATTTCTTCGTAAGAGCAATTTGGCCAGTCCCACTCCCCCACCCTTTCCCCAGAGTCCTATAAATTTTTTTGTATCCTTTTTTTTATTCTTTCGTGGGACATAGGCATCACCTGCTGGCCAGCATTTATTGCCCATCCCAAGTTGCCTTTGAGAAGGTGGTGGTGAGCTGCTTTCTTGAATTGCTGCAATCCATGTTCTGTAGGTTGACCCACAATGCCATTAGGGAGGGAATTCCAGGATTTTGACCCAGCGACTCCAAAGGAACTGCGATATATTTCCAAGTCAGGATTGTGAGTGGCTTGGAGCTGGTGGTGTTCCCATTTATCTGCTGCCCATGTCCTTCTAGATGGAAGTGGTCATGGGTTTGGAAGGTGCTGTCTGAGAATCTTTAGTGAGTTGCTGCAGTGCATCTTGTAGATAGTACACACTGCTGCTACTGAGCGTCGGTGGTGGAGGGATTGAATGTTTGTAGATGTGGTGCCACTCAAGTGGGCTGCTTTATCCTGAATGGTGTCCAGCTTCTTGAATGTTGTTGGAGGAGCTTATCCAATTCCCTTTTGTAAGCCATGATTGAATATTTCTCCACCATAGTCTCGGGCAGTGCATTGCAGATTGTAACCACTTGCTGTGCAAAAAAACTTTCCCACACCTAGTCTGTGGTTCAGTGACCAATCATTTTAAATTGCTGTCCTCTAGTTCTTTACCAGTAGGAACAATCCAGAGCTCTCATGGTCTTTAACGCCACTATCCAATCCCTCTCAACCTTCTCTTCCTAAAGATAAACAACCTGTGTTCTCCAGTCTATCCATTTAACTGTCCCTGGAACAATTCTTGTAAATCTTTTCTGTACCCTCTCTAAAGCCTTCACTGTGCATCCTAATACACAGAGTTAGACACTATACTAGAATTGAGGCCGCACCACGATTAATAAAAGTTCTTCATAACTTCCTTACTTTTATACTCTACATCTCCATTTATAAAACCCAGGATTTCACGTGCCTTCCTAGCCACTTTCTAAGTCTGTTCTGCCACCTTGATTTGGTTTATTAAGATCACATGTATTAATGTACAGTGAAAAGTATTGTTTCCTGCACGCTATACAAAGCATACCGTACATAGGGAAGGAAAGGAGAGAGTGCAGAATGTAGTGTTAGTCATAGGTAGGCTGTAGAGAAAGATCAACTTAATGCAAGGTAGGTCCATTCAAAAGTCTGATGGCAGCAGGGAAGAAGCTGTTTTTGAGTCGGTTGGTATGTAATCTCAGACTTTTGCATCTTTTTCCCGATGGAAGAAGGTGGAAGAGAATATATCTGGGATGCGTGGGGTCCTTGATTACGCTGGCTGCTTTTCTGAGGCAGCGGGAAGTGTAGACAGAGTCAATGGATGGGAGGCTGGTTTGCATGATGGATTTGGCTTCATTCACGACCCCTTGTAGTTTCTTGCGGTCTTGAACAGAGCAGGAGCCATTACAAGCTGTGATAGAACCAGAAAGAATGCTTTTTATGGTGCATCTGTCGAACTCGGTGAGAGTTGTAGTGGATATGCCAAATTTCCTTGGTCTCCTGAGAAAGTAGAGGCATTGGTGGGCTTTCTTAACTATAGCGTCCGCTTGGAGAGAACAGGACAGGTTGTTGGTGATCTGGACACCTAAAAATTTGAAGCTGTTGACCATTTCTACTTTGTCCCCATTGATGTAGACGGGCATGCCCTCCACTGCATTTCCTGAAGTTGTTGACTATCTCCTTCGTTTTGGTGACATTAAAGGAGAAATTATTGTCATTGCACCAGTTCACCAGATTCTCTGTTTCAATGGTTTCTGCAAATATATCCCACAGATCTTGTCCTGCACTCCCTTTCAGATTGTTTATATTGCCTCTCGTGTTACTTTTCAAGAATTTACTTATGGAATGTGGATATTGCTGACAAGGCCAGCATCTATGTTCCATCCCTAATTTCCCTTGCAGAAGGTGGTGATGAGTTAAAATAGGGTCACATTGGAAAATCATTTTCAAAGCACTGTCGTAGTCCTTTGCTTCGCATTGCATGTACATAATCCAGCAAGGTCATGTTCTGTTGTTAGTATGGATTCACCCTTTATTACATGTACTAATTGCATTGAATGCTGAAATACTCAGCCTGGTGATTTTATAGAAATGCATTGGCCCACAGTAATGATGGGGAAACAAAATAAAGAAAAGGGAAAACTAACGTTTCTACCCATTTGAAGTCTTGCACCTTTGTGAAATGGCCTAGGAGTATTTGCATTTGCACCCCAGATCATAAACAAGTGCTATAATTACATGATGCCATGCCACAAAAAAACTTTCAGGCCCTTTTGTCTTCAGGTACTTTCATCCCTGGCAATTAGGAAGCAAATTGCATTGTTGGCTTTTATTGTAAGAAAGAAGTTTTGATACAATTGTGCAGGGATTTGGTGAGACCACACCTGGAATTGTGGTTGCAGTTTTGGTCTCCAAATCTAAAGAAAGACATTCTTGCCGTAGAGTTAGTGCAACAAAGAATCCTTGGAATGGTTTCCTGGTGAGATGGTTATCCAATGATGCGAGGCCAAGTATTGAAGGATGTGAGGTGATCTCATTGAAACATTCAAGATGTTGAAGGGGCTTGATAGGGTGGGCACTGAGAGGTTGTTTTTCCTGGCTGGGACTCTAGAACACCAGGGCACTCAGATTAAGAGGAAATCATTTAGGACTGAAGTGAGAAATTTCTACACCTACAGAGTTATGAATCTTTTGAATTCTCTACCCTAGAGGATTTTGGATGTTCCATCATTGATTATGTTTAAGGCTGATATAGGCAGATCTTTGGTTTCTCAAAGGATATGGGGAGTAGACAGGAAAGTGGAGTTGAGGCTGTACATCCATCATGATTGTCTTGAATGGTAGAGCAGACTCGCAACTGTATGGTCTACTCCACATGTCTCTTATTTAATTCACACACAATCCCATTAATTCATCAGCTCGTACTCGCTGACCTGCATTGGCTCCTTGGTCCAGCACTGTCTCAATTTTGAAATTTTCATCTGTTTTCAACTCCTTCTATTGCCTTGTTCCTCCTTACCTCCAACCTCCTCAGGCCTACAACCTTTAGACCTTTGCATTCCTCCAATTTTGGCCCCTGTGCATTCTCTGCCCTCTTCACTTCATTATTGGGGCATGGACTTCCTCCATGCAAATTTTGAGCTTTCTACCTCTCCCTCAATTTTTAGGACATGTCTTTCTAAAATCCTTTACTTTACCTACCAAGCTTCTGGTTATATAGTGTAATGTCCCCTCCCTTGTCAGTTTATGTCTGGTTATGTTCCTGTGAAGCACCTTGAGGTATTTCACTATTACATTAAAGGTACATTAAGGATATGAATGCCAGTTGTTGAAATGTATTGGCAGAGGGACTGATCCCCTGGAATGGAAGATGCAAAAGATGTGTTTGGAAATAGTAGTGATAGGACAGAGTGGGGAATGGAGTTGAAACACTCTACACCTTCATTTTTCATCATAAGTGGACTATTTGCATGACTAAGAATATCTACATTTTTCCTCTTGTCCCAGAACTAAGTCAGATGAATCTCCTTGGTCTTCATTCTTCCTTGCAGCCCTGGTTCTTTAGCCTTATCAATGCAATGGGATGTATCCTAAGAAATCTAATTAGAGGATCGTGGATGATTGCTGCACTCAGCTTTGTAGTGAGAGGTCTGAGAAGGGGTATCTTTGTCAAGGAATTTCCTGCATTTTTTTTCCCAAATTCTCTGTTTTCATAGCTCAATAATAAATTGCCTCTCTACAGGATCAGAAAATGGTGATCTTGGCTTGGTGTTAATAGGAGTGATGAGATAGCCCCGCACTACCTTCCTGATATCTTCACTACTTCTGAAGCTAGCCCTTCCACTTCAACCATTTTCCACATGTTTATCCTTGAGATTTGTTGTCTATTTTTGAGTATCTGCTTTACTAACCAGTACATCCACATAGCTATTTTACAGTTCAGACCAGCAGTGCATTCAGAGCACTAAAAATACTGTCCTGCATTCCTGGGGCTCAATAATATCATCGCCATAACTGGGAAAAAACTGAGTTTTGTTATTAAAGCTGTACACTTTTTAAATAAATGATAGCAATGCAAGTTATTATCCCAAGTTAAAGCACTTGGAATGGGATGTGATTCAGGTTACCTAATCTAAGTTAAACTGGAGGAAATGGGTAGTGATTGAGGCTAACCTCTTGAGTTAAACACATTATGGAATTTTATGATTTTTGAATTTTTAATTTCAACTACTTGATCTTTATAAATCTTATAAATCTTTGGCAGTTGCACTAATGCTCCAGCTACTTTCACCCTCTTCTGTCCCGAGATGTGGTTGTGAGATTTCTATCAGCATCTTGTGGTATTATTGCCCCCCTCTATCAACACCTGGGTGACCTCCCGCAACAAACCCTTTGCCATGTAAGCCTCACATTATTGCTGGTCTCTCCAGCAGAAGCATGCTGTATGGAATGATGCACAAAAAAACATGATTTTAAATATTCCGTGATTGTATGGATGCTTTTTGCCTTGATTAGTGTGGCTTCTAATTGAGATGGATTACATTTTGTTGGTTTTATTAAATTCATGCTCTGTATGCTGGCTTCACTGAAAAGACCAAAATTTATCACGTGTCTCGAGTTGCCGTGGGAAGCTGGTGGTGGGCTGATGCCTTGAACTGCTGCAGGGTAGAGGTTTGGTGCAATTGAATGGCTTGCCAGGCCATTTCAAAAGACAGCTTAGACTCTTGCACCTTGGTGTGAGCCTCCTGAACGAAAGGACATATTGGTGAACCGTTTTGGTTTTTATGGCAATCAGCTTCATGGTCACTTTTGCTGATAGTAGCCTCTTTTTTTAGAAAAAAACTAAATTTAAATTGCCATGGTGGGATTTGAACTTGCTTTGATCACTAGTCCAGTAATGCAAATCAGTGCATCAGTGTACCCAGCAAGGCTAGTCTACCTCGTCGCAGAGAAGCCCAGCAATTCTCTGGAGGCAGCTGAAGTTGCTAGGAGCATTGTGCAAGTTTGAGTGGATATTGGGGCCTGAGCCTGAGCCCACACTCATTGAAGTATTGCTTTCTTCCTGTAGGGGAACTCATGATGAGCCTTTACTGGTACTACAGGCCTGAGCACATCCAGGGAGGCAGAAATCCAAGCATTCACTGTGAGGTGAGAATCAGCAACCTTCCCTACAGAGTCTGTAGGTGTTCATTTCTAAATCCTCTGTCTCTGCCTCTTGCTCTGTGCCTCTGCTGCCCTGTACTGGCCTCTTGCCTTGCTCCTATCTCTTCCTGCCCTCTGCCTCTTGCTATATTAGACTCAACCCAGCACCTGTTTCTTGCCTGTGTATGTGTGTGTTTATTGTAGATATACTCTCCATTCAACATTGTCTTGGCTTTCAGTCATCATTGTGCTGCTTATTTTCAAGCTATTGTGACTATATTCAATGTGTAATATAGAAGGCAAGAGATTGTATGTTTAGCCTTTGGTGAGGTGATGCAGAAGGAAGACTTTGCATTTACAAAGTGCCCTTTCTCTCTTCTTGAAGTGCTTCACATCTAATTAAGTACAGTGTTGTGGGCTAAGGCAGCAACCATTTTTTAAATGCAGTGGGATCCCAGAAATGGCAATGCAGTAATTGATGTGTTGGTCTAATTTTGATGCTAATGTCCATGGGTGCTGAGAAAACACCCAAGCAAGGAGATAGAGCAGCAGTTCAACGTCCAGGGCACCTAATAATAATGCAGCACTTCCTGGAGTAGAACTTGAACTTTGATTTGGTGAAAACAGGAAATGAGTGCCACCAAACTGAGCAACACGTTTTCTTTCCTGCAGCTTTGTGTCAAGTGGCTCCCTTAGGTCTTGTTTTGCCAAAAAATTTCACGGTATGATAATCTGAAGGAAACATATTATCTGAGGCTGCCCAGTAGGGAAGAATTTCTCAGATCAGTCATCACACTCACTTCAGGATGAAACCAGGCACAGATGCAAGTTAATGTCCATCCGTAGAGTTCATTATCTAATTTTTAATAACAATTAAGATGACCCTGATTTTACAGAGTAACAACTGGCCTTTCCTCCCCTCCCTGTTAAATGTGGCATTTTTAATCCATAGAACATGAGCAGCTTATTTAGGTCCTGATGACCATGGTCCAGGGTTGAGCATACTGATGGATATCATGGTGATGTGCTGCTGGAATGGAGTGACGCACTAATGAAATTGATGAGGCTGAATAGGCCAGTGCTTTGTGTAGTGCAGGTTTGTTAAAGCTCTGTCTTTCATCTCCCACAGAATGAGATCTTTGCTTCTCGGCATCAGGATGAGAACAGCGTGGCCTGCATTGAGGAGAAATGCTATGTGCTGACCTTCTCTGAGTACTGCCGGTGAGTGACTCCAGGCTTTCTAGTGCTTTGGTTGGGGGAAAGGGCATAGGAATGGGACATACTTTCATAGAAACCAAAGGCCATAATTATAAAATAGTCAATAATAAACTCAAAAGGGAATTCGGGAGAAAACTCAGTGGTTAGAATGTGACAATGCCTAGCACATAAAGAGTAGTTGAGATGAATAGCATGGATTTATTGAAGGGGATGTTAAGTAAATATGAGGGAGAAAAAAATTAGGAAAAAGTGAAATGTAATAAGAAAGACAGAATGGAAAAGGAGGCAAGGAACCTCTTCAGAAATTGGTTTGTAAGCAGAGGGGATCTAGGACTGATGGGAAATCAGGAGGGCAGTCCTAAATTTCGTTTCTTTTCAGTTTCCAAGCACAATTTAACTTTGACAGAAGTAGGTTATTCTCCCCATTCAGCTTGCTCCAACATATAATTCAGCCATGATAGAATTGAGTTGCAACTCCATGTCCCTGGATAATCCTTAGCTAACAAACTATTGGTCTCAGTCTTGAAAGAAAAAGTGCTTCCTGGTTTTCCTTCTGAATGACCTGGTTCTAATTTTAATATTATGTCTCCTTGTTCTTAATTTCTTCAGAGGAGATAGTTTCCCTATATCTACCTCATTATTATATTAAGCACTTTGACCAGATCACCCTTCAATCTTCTAAAACCTAGTTCATGCAATCTGTAATTTAACCCTCTAAGCCCATGGATGATTTTGGTCATTCTGCCCTGTATCCACTGGATGCAGTACTCAAGTTGAGGCATGATAAAAGCCCTGTGCAGCTGAAGCTTAACTCTTCCTTTGTATTCCATACCCCTTGAGATGCATTTAATGGAACTGGTTTCAGTTTTTCTGATGGCAATGCAGTGTTAGCTTGATAGTCAGGAAAAACTGAGAGTTGTGGGTGGGTTCTGGTGTAAATAACCCCAATCAAACAACGTACCTCTGTCAATTTTCATTCCTGTTTCCTTCCATCCTCTTCTGCAGGTTTTGTGCCTTGGCAAAGTGGCGAGAGGAGGGGTCCCCTGATCACAGACCAGTGGTCCCACCCTCTGAAGAATACTCCACTCCTTCCCACCGTAAGGTCCCGGAAAACACAGACCTGGATCTGGTCTTTATTTGCAGACATGTGTATGATTTCCGCCACGGTCGAACTCTGAAAAACCCGCAATAGGTTATAGCACTTCCCAAATTCCAAGGGACTCAGGCTTAGAAAACAAACACATACAATAACAGAAAAACATATATGATGGATTTTGACTGGAGGTATGATTCCACATAACCTTCCTGGTGGACAACAGACTCTCTTCCCTTTGCCTTATGTACATAAATTAGAGTTTTTAAGATCTGTTCAATCACGCTGACTGCATACCAAAGGACAGTGACCGATCCGAAAACTGGCTCCTGGAAAACAGCGCTGGTTTCTGCACTAATCAATTCGACAATGTCATCACAATACTCGCGTCACTTTTCTCATGCTCGTCCTCCATCACCACTAACAACGGGACCTGTTTCCCAAGCAATTGCCGACCCATTTTGTGATTTTTTTTTTTAAATTATAAACGGTAACAAAAAAAATTGCACTTGTATTCCAAACTGATTTATTTCTCAAATGACCCTTACCCAATTTCCATGTTGGCAGACAATGAATGCCAGCACTTAAATGTTTACGTCTGAATTGGGATAACATTCCAAATTCTTTCTCTCTTCCCTCTCTTTTTAATTATTATTACAAAGAAAATTTCTTGTTGGAATTAAATTTCAGAAAAATTGTATTGCGTTTTGAGGAAGAAAAATTAATATATGATTTAAGTTTGATAGCTATGTTTGAAGAGACTGTTTTTTTAAAAAAAATGTTCACTCTCTACTGATGTCCTGATGTTTTCACTTGAAAGTTTCTAATAATGTTTGAAGTGTTAGGCCTTTTGGCCACATAGAATTAAAGATGTTTCTGCCTTCACTATTGGGATTTACTTCTGCTGCCATTTCTCCCATCATTTAGCAACACGACTCCCGATTCTGTTTGCAACTTGCTATAAAAGCCCAACATCGGACATCAATCATTCTTGAATCTAAAATGGATGTTGACGACTGTGAGCAAGTTCTCACCACCAAATCATCAGCTTGGTATTGCTAATGGGTATTTGGGTATTAGAGAACCTGAGAAGGCCCTGCATTTATATAAGCACCTTTCACCATATGCTGAAGCTAATTTGAGCATAGTGCGCTCCCACAAACAGCAGCCGGGTAGTGACTAGACAATCTAGTTGTTCGTTCTTATCCCTCAACTGAAATTAGTATGACGAGGGCAGTCTTGCTGCTCTTTGCATTTTGCTGGGCAACTTTCATGCCCACCTGAGGGGGCAGACAGAGCCTCTGTCTAATATCTCATCTGTAAGACAGCAGTTCCAACAATGCAGCACTCCCTTGGCACTGCACTGGACTGGCAGCCTGGATTATATGTCTGGAGTGAGGTTTGAACTTGGAGACTCGAATAATACCCACTGAACCATAGCTCAAGTTTGGGCATTCTCAAATAACATGGGAAAATGCTGGAAGTACCTGAGCCTGTGCATATTCAAAATGGAGGAAAGGAGATTAATGTTTGTTGAAAATAAGCAAATCCCTTTGTAGAACTGAGCAAACAAAGGACAGTGGGTTAACATAAATTTCTCCTGGTAGTATTCATCCCTGGATAGTATCCATCACTGGGTAGGCAGAATATTTTCAAGATGATTAATATCGGATGTTTCACTGGAAATTTCCTAGCATCTGTGGTACTGCAGAGTTCCCTCATCCAATCGAGGTTAAAAGAGTGAATTCCAATGAATGGAAAGAAAAGGTTTGAAAAAACTTTGAATGGAAAGAAGTGCAGTGGAAGATTTCATAGGAATCCAATGCTATTCTGCACAAAGGTGATCTTCAATCTGTTAATCAGCATTTTCATAAGTCTTCTGGATGACTTTGCTTGCTGAATATCACCCAGTAGTATTTTCATGAACTTTTTAGCTGGGTTTCTGATTTATTTCCTGGATGCTGCTGCCAGGAACCTGGGAGGAAAAAAATGTCTGGTTTGCAATTCTCTAGTCGGAAATCTGCGGACATGGGTGAAATCTGCTAAACACAATGGTGACTGGAATTTGGTGCAGAAGGGGAAAGGAGGGGCTAAGTAATTTAAATGGGCAAAAAGTAAGTAAATGTATAACTAATGAGATATAAGGATATATATTACAGGAGTAGGCCATTCACCCTAGACCGCTGAATAGTGTGTGTAGATGGACTTTTAAGCAAAATGGGACAGCTGAGATCCATTGTCTGCAATTCCTGTGTCATGTTCGAACTTCATATGGGGGACCTGACAGAGCCTCTGCGGAGCAAATAGGAGGCTGAGAATTTCCTAGAGTGCATGTTCTAGACTTGACCCTAACCCCACAGCCACAGAGTTTGGAGGTGTAATAAATTAATGGCCATCCAGTTGGTTGGGAGAAGCAGGGAGTACAGACACGTTCTAGGAGGGCGGCACATTGAAACAAGTTTGCAGTGCTGAATAAATGTGAGGGCGATGACAAACTGAGATGTGCAGTTTAGAATACATTTACAGCGTCTTTGACTGGATGCGGGGGTGGTCACAATGAAATTTGGAAATACAGTTCAAATGAGGGATTCGAGTAGTTGGGAATGGGCAGACATCTCTGCATCTGGCAACGAGTCCTGCATGCTCTGTTAGCTTCTCGCTGACAAAGCAAAGAATGTCACTGAATGCAGAACATTGAGGTGGAAGAGTAAAAATCAGAAATTATGCACATTTGAACCAAAGCCAGATATTCATTTTTGAACCAATGATGTAGGAAGGGAAAAGGTGTGATTCTGCAACCAGAGCTGCATGAACTTGGTGGAAAATGAAAGTGTGGGCCATTTCTGGATTACTTTATGCTATGTGCTAATGAATTCCTAGTTGAGTAAATCAGGATAATGAAAGGCTGGATAAATGATGCAGAGGGGAGGACTTCAGATCCAGGAGCATTGGAACCAGTTCTGTGGCACAGGGAGGATCTGTTCATGGTGGATGGATTTTATCACAAAAGGTTGTGGGCCAAATGTCCTCACTGGAAAGTTAACAAGGGCAGTGAGGGGAGCTGTATACATTAATTTAGAAGGGGAATCGGCACCAGGAAGAAACATTTGAGAGGCAAAACAAGGTACACAGAGGACTGGGAGAGGACAACATTAGAACAAAGAGCAGTTGAAAAATAGAATGGATTAGATGGTGGCAGGGGAGGGAGAGGATTGCGAGGCAGTCTGAGACTGGTTTGAAATACATGCAAAGAAATGCCTGAAGCGTGGAAATAAGGTTGGTGATCTGCAGGCACAAATAATCATGTAGGATTATGAAGAAGTAGCAAAGTCCAGTCTGGTTGAAGGGAAGGAATGGGTACTTTAGGTTCCTAGTATTCAAGAAAAATAGCAAAGGAAAAATGGTGGTGACAGTGCATGAAAGAAACTTGTAGCACTAGAGGGAATGAAGTACTGGAGAATTCTAAGACAATCTATTTTCTATAAATTAGAACAATAGAGGAGCTATTACAATGTTGCATGGAGACAAAAAGCCACCAAGTTGTGGAAGAGGAATAGGAGAGAAGCAGATTTGTAATGAAATTGCAGAAAGATGCAAGAGAATAAAAATGGGAAAATGACAATTAGCCCAATATAGACTAGAACAATAACTGTTGAAGGGAGGGGGGGGGGAAATTTCTGAAATGTGTACAAGAGAGTTTTCTTGGTCATTGTGTTTTCTGTCATTAAGGAAGGTAACAGAGCTGGATCAAGTTCTGGGGAATGAAGTGGAGCAAATAAAGCATGTTTCGCTGGTGAGTTTTTGGTAAACTGATCACTATCATTAGGTTTGAAATAGTTATGGAAAAGGAAATTCATTTGTGAAAATACTTAACTGGAGGAGAGCTAATTTCAATGAGTTGAAAGTGGATCTGATCCAAATGGATTTGGAATCAAAGATTGGCAAGTATAATAGTAAATGGGAAGCCTTTAAAAAAAGTTTGACAGTAGGCACAATCCAGTGGGAGGAAGAAAAGGTATCTAAAACTACAGCTCCCTGGATTACAAATGATGTGATGTGGAGATGCCGGCATTGGACTGGGGTAAGCACAGTAAGTGCTGTGCTTACAAATGATAGACATTCAAATGAAACAGAAAGGAAACATCAAATTCATAACTCAGTAGATAGCCGAGCTGAATGCAAAGTACAGGGCAGAACTGAAAAAGGAGTGGGAATAGATGAAATAAGAGAACCCAAAATGTTGCATTAACATAAATAGTAAAAGGGAATCTAAGGAAGGGTATAGCTGAATCGTGACCAAGAACATCATTTGGAGGTTGTGACTGAGACACTCTTAACTACTTTGCATCTTTCTTTGCCACAATAAAGGAGGAGATCGTCATGTCAACATTCTCCTCTTCAGTGGAGAAATTAGTAAAGTTAAAAAAAGAGGTGCTTCAGAGGTTGACAGCGCTAAAAGCAGAAAAGTTATCCACTCCAGCTGAGTGCATTGCAAGTCAATGAAGGGAGTAAGGGTTGAAGTTACAGAGGCTCTGGTGATAATCTTTCAATTCTTTATAGATGGAAGTGGTACCAGAAGACTGGATAGTTGCAAATGTTACCATCCCTTTCACAATGAGAGGAACTAGCCAGTCTTGGGATTGATGGGGAAATCTATAGATATCAATCCACAACAAAATGATTTGGCAGTTGAAAAAATATGGGTTAATTAAGGAGGCCATGACTAGCTTGATCGAGTTCTTTGAAGTAATGGGGAGAGTCGATGAAGGTAGTGTGGTTTATGTTGCTTATATGCATTTTCAAAAGGAGTTTGATCAATTACTATGTAACAAATGTGTTAGAAGAATTGAAGGCTGTGGAATTAAAGGGGCAGTGTCTACATCGATGCAGAATTGGCAAAAGCCGAAAGCAAGGATTAGAGTTAAAGGGTTGTTTTTCACACTGGAGACAAGCATGCAGTGGTGTTTCCCTTGGGGTTGGTTTTGGGTCTTGTGCCCTTTTTGATGTCAAAGATTTGGCTAGGGTATACATGGCATAATTTCAAATTTTGCAGATGACACACAACACTGAAATACAATAGACAGTGAAGAAGATAATAATGGACATAGACGGGTGAGGCATACGGCAGATTAAATTTAACAATGTGAAGTAATTTATTTTGCTAGGAACAATGAGGAGAGGTGATGTAAACTGTATTATACAAATTTTAAAGACTGGAGCAACTGACACTCGGAATATGTATACAAATCTTTGAAAGTGACAGTTTAAGTTAAGGAGAATATTAAAGCGGCATATAGGATCCTTGACTTTATCAATAGAGGCGGAGTGCAAAAGCACTGAAGTTACGCTAGACCTTTATTTGCTTGGCACCAGGTGGGAGTATTATGGCTATGTCTCAGCACTATGCTTTTGGATGCCTTACCTATAATGCCTTATAGTAGGTACAGAGGAAATTTATGAGAATGAAGGAATGAAAGATTTCAGTTATGTGGAGCAATTAAAGAAAGTATTTTTTTCCTCTGAGCAAAGGGTTTTGCTAGGCAAAGTAAAAAAAAAAATTTCCAATGACAGGGTTAGTAACTGGCGACACACATGATTGACAAAAGAGGTGTCATGAAGGAAAAGATTGACTTGAGTTATGATGTGAAATGTGCTCCCTGAAAGGATGGTCAAAAGATTCAGTAGTAACTTGTTCAAAGTGAACTGGTTGCTTAGAAATTAAAAAATGCTGGAGTATAGGGAACTTGGGCTTTTCTCTTTGGAGCGGAGGAGGTTGAGAGGAGACTTGATAGAGGTTTATAAGATGATGAGGGGGATAGATAGAGTGAACGTTCAAAGACTATTTCCTCGGGTGAATGGAGTGGTAACGAGGGGGCATAACTATAGGGTTCATGGTGGGAGGTATAGGAAGGATGTCCGAGGTAGGTTTTTTTCTCAGAGAGTGGTTGGGGTGTGGAATGGACTGCCTGCAGTGATAGTGGAGTCAGAAACTTTAGGAACATTTAAGAAGCTATTGGATAGGCACATGGAGTACTTCGGGATGATAGGGAGGAAATAGCTTGATCTGGGTTTCAGACAAAGCTCGGCACAACAACGTGGGCCGAAGGGCCTGTTCTGTGCTGTACTGTTCTATGTTCTATGTTCTAATAGGAGAGCAGGACTAATTGAATAGTTCTTTCAAAGAGACAATGATCATCTCTTGTGCTGTCTCATTCTATGATTCTATAGTTCATTTGTACTTTACCCATCTATCTGTCTTTCAATTCCCTTAATACCCTTGCTGATCAAAAAAATCTTATGCTAGAATTTTCTGGTCCCTCCTGCAATGATTCCCAAAAGCCTATTGACTATTGCTGCAGGTGTGATCGAAAAATCCTGACCTTCGTTTTGAAATCTTTAGTTGACCTCTGGGCTCATCAACATTTTGGGGAAGAGCTCCAGATTTCCACTACCCTTTTCTGTGAAGAAGTGCCGAGCTGAAATTTTAAGGTTGTGTTCCTATGTTGTGGTCTCCCTCTCCTAACAGAGAAAGTAGTTTCCTTGTGTATCCTATCAAATCCTTTAAACGAACACCTCAAACAGATTGCCCCTTGATCATCTATACTCCAGGGAATAAAAACTCAAGTTTATGCAAACTGCACTCGTAATTTGTACAGCAACACAGTGGTTAGCACTGCTGCCTCACAGTGTCAGGCTTGGGTCAATGTCTGTGTGGAGTTTGCACATTCTCCTCGTGTTTGCGTGGGTTTCCTCCCACAGTCTGAGCCTGCAAGACTGCTGGTTAGGTGCATTGGCCATGCTAAATTCTCCCTTAGTGTACCTGAACAGGCGCCCGAGTGTGGCGACTAGGGGATTTTTCACAGTAACTTCATTGCAGTGTTAATGTAAGCCTGATTGACACTAATAAATAAACTTAAAACTTTTATCCCCAGTATGATGCATGCTGGTTCACCGTCTTATATCAGTCATGCTCATTCATTATAGCAGCTGCAAGTGGGGGAGCTAGTGACAACAGCCAAGGACCAATGGGAGGGCATGCAGTGTGTTTGGCAGGAGGCTGATTGTCAAGCAGAAGGTGTTGGAGCTGTAAATAGTTTGAGAATAATTCCAGGGACTTGCTTGTCCCATGGTTCTCTGCATGGAGTCCAACAGCAGGTCTGCAAGAAGAAAAGGAATGAGAGACTGCTGTAAGTCATTCGTTTGAGATGTATCTGCTTTTCAGAATGGCTCCATTACTGGGGGAATACTGTACTATTCAAGGTCCCATTCTTCAGATGCAATATTAAACCAAGCAATTGACTGCCCTGGCAGGTGGAGGTAAAAGATTCTTGTAGCACTATTTTGAACTAAAGCAAGAAACTCCTCCTTGGTGTTATCTATATTTAACCCACGAGTAATATCTCAAAAATGGATAATCTGGTTACTATAATACTATTTGTAGGACCTTACCATATGCAAATTGGTTTCTACATTTCAAAAGTACTTTGGCTATAAGTCACTTCGGGATATTCTGAAAGGCATTTTAGAAATGCAAGTTTTTAAGTGCTTTGTGTTTTCTTACAAGACGGAGATTTTATACTTGTAACTTTCAGCTATTAATTCTAATGGTGTTAACTTTTCGAAGTATCCTCACTTATGATCAGGAGGTCATGTAATACATCTCCTGGAATCTACTAGCGAGAGTTGGCAGTTCTAATTGCAGTGGGTATTCAATCACAAGTTTTGGAAAAACGGAGCATTATATTCCAGCTCTGTCACAGTGTCAGAAGGCGTCATGATAAATGAATTCAAGGTATTGCAATCCACCCGAAAAGCAGAACCTTCAGTCCCTGCTGCAGTGTTAATCTGTACACATTCTACAAGAAATTGTTTATGCAGCACTTACAACAAAGTAAAATGCCTCAAGATGCATTACAGGAGCATCATTGGAAGTGAATTGACATTGAGCCACATAAGGAGCTATGAGGACAGGTGCCAAAGTCTTGGTCACAGAGGTAGGTTTTAAGGAGCATCTTACATGAGAAGTGAGATGGAGAAGCACAGGTATAACTGCCTGTGTTAAGGTGAAGGGAGCAAAGATGTACATGGGACCAAATTCAACAGTAAACTGCAGGCTGTGATTTGACATACAGGAATTTGGGGAATTATTTTGAGATTTGTACACACTGAATTGTGTCCCTAATTTCTCAGTGTGCTGCTGCTATTGCAGGAGTGAGTTCCTGATCTGTACCAACCAAAGGATTTGAAATGGAAAGGGGAGGGGGGGGGGGGGGGGGTCAGCTCTGCCATTTTCCTGCACAATCCCCGTATCACTTGATGTCTTTGATATCTACAAATACATCAATCTCTGTCTTGAACAGTGGTGAGCTACCTGAGGCCCATCTGGGTTCTGAGTGTAGCCCAAAGGACATGTTGACCGCTACCCATACATTGGATTGTCACATTCTGCTGATTTCCATTCCCGTGGTTTTTTTTTCCTGCCAGTATGACTGAAGTGATACCCACATAAGGCAAGGACAAGTTAAGTGAGGTGCATGCTAATTGCAGATTACACTGACTGAGAGATCCACGCCCTTTCTCTGCATTCAAAGTGTAAATATTTATTTTCTTTTTACAACTTGAAGTTGATAGTTCTATTAATATATAAATGATTAAGCATTTTCTGTAACTTGTTTTGAGATATTCGGCATGTAGTAAATGTATTTAATCTTATTCAGGCGGTAATGGTTAGTGAACAAGCCCGATTTCAACCTTGCGGCCCACTAAATGAAAGAGGGCCACTCATGCAGTCTACTCACTAGCCTAAGTTGCCCATCACTGGTCTTGAATATACTCTATGACTGAGCCTCCACAACCTTCTACAGTAGAGAATTTCAAAGATTCATCATTCTGAGTAAAGAAATTCTTCCACAGCTCAGTCCTAAATAACCTACCTCTTATTCTGAGATTATGTACTTTGTTCCTAGATACCCCAGCCAGGGGAAACATCATACCTGCGTCTACCATGTCAACATTTTGTATGTTTTAATGAGATCATCTTTCATTCTGCTAAACTCTAGCGAATTCAGGCCCAATTTCCTGGAGATCTCCTCATAAAATAATCATTTTATCCCAGAAATCAGTCCGGTGAACCTTCGTTGCTCTTGCTGTATAACAAGTAATATCCTTTCTTGGATACGGAGACCAAGACTGTACACAATACTCCAGTGCAATCTCACCAAGGCTCTGTACAATTGCAGCAAGATGCCATTACTTCTGTACTCAAATCCTCTTGCAATAATGGCTAACAAATTATTTCTCTTCCCAATCACTTGCTGAACCTGAATGTTAGTTTTCATTTATTCATGATGAAGGACATCTATTGGACATCAACTCTTCTTAATTTCTCACCATTTAAGAAATGCTTTGCCTTTTTGTTTCTCTTACCAAAGTGGATGGCTTCACATTTTTCCACATTATGTTCCATCTGCCATGTTCTTGTCCATTTACTTAGCCTGTCTAAATCCCCTTGAAGCCTCTTTCCATCCTCCTCACAACTCACATTCCCATGTAGTTTTGTGACATCAGAAAACATGAAAATATTAAATTTGATCCCACATCCAAATCATTGATATAGATTGTGAATATCTGGGGTTCAAGCACTGATCCTTGCAGCACCTCACTAGTTACAACTTGATTGAGAATGACCTGTTTTATTTTTTTCTGTTTGTTAACCAGTTCCCAATTCCATTTGCTCTAATTTTGTTTACTAATTGCTCGTGTGAGGCCTGAATGAAAGTCTAAAAATTCAAATACACCACATCCACTGGTTATTCCTTACCTATTCTGCTAATTACGTCCTCAGAAAAACTCCCAACAGATTTGTCAATTTCCCTTTCATAAATCCATGTTGACTCTGTCCAATTCTACCATTATTTTCCAAGTGTCCAGTTACCACATCTTGTATGATAGGTTTTCGCATTTCCCTACTACTGATGTCAGGCTAACTGGTCTGTAATTTCCCCATTTGCTCTCTCCCTTTTTCTTAATTACGTTTGCGACCTTCCAATCTGGAGGGACCATTCTAAACTCTATAGAATTTTGGAAGATGACTACCAATTTATCCATTATCTCTACAGCCACTTTTTCAACACTCTGGGATGTTCCCAGGGGATTTACCAACTTCAGTCCCATTAATTTTTCTTGTCCGACTTTTTTACTGATACTAATTTCTTCCTCATTTTTGTATGTTCCTCTGTGGAGGCAGACAATCTTTGTTAGCTTCTCTGTCATTTCCTTATTCCCCAGTATAAATTCGCCTGTCTCTGCCCATAATGGGCCCACATTTGTCTTTGTTAATATTTTCCTTTTTATATACTTATAGAAGCTTTTACTGTCAATTTTTATATTTCTGGCTAGTTTTCGTATTTTCTATTTATCAGCTCCTTGGTTCTCCTTTGCTGAATTCTAAAATGTTCCCAATCCTCAGGCTTACTATTTTGGCAACTTTCTCAGCTTCTTCCTTTGTTCTAATACAATCTTTAATTTCCCTTATTAGCCATGGTTGGATCACTTATCCTGTTTGGATGTTATTCCTCAATGGAATGTATATTTGTTGTAAAGCATAGATTAATTCTTTAAATGTTAGCTATTGGCTGCCCAATGTCGTATCTCTTAATGTAGTTTCGCAATCTATGTCAGCCAACTTGCCCCTTATGTCATCATAGAATCCCTAATGTGCAGAAGGAAGCCATTCGGCCCATCAAGTCTGCACCGCCTTTTCACCAGAGCATCCCACCCTGGCCCTATCTCCGTAACCCCATGTATTTATCCTGATAATCCCCCTAACATCTTTGGACACTAAGGGGGAATTTAGCATAGGCAATCCACCTAAACCTTTAATTTTATGGTCTCTCTTCCCTAAAGGCTGCTTTACAATGAGATTATTAATTAGCCCTTTCTAATTGCACAATACCAGATCTAAAGTAGCCCATTCCCTAGTTAGTTCGTCAACATACTTTCTAGGAAACCATCTTGTATACATTTCCAGGAATTTGTCCTCCACAGTGTTAGTGCTAATTAGATTTACCCAGAGGATTGAAAACCCCCATAATTACTGTATCACCCTTGTTACATGCACCCCTAATTTCCTGTTTAATACTGTGCCCCAGATGGCCACCAAATGGCAGTGGCATATAAACAACTCCCACCAATCTTTGCTGCCATTTGCTGTTAGCTCCATCCAAACTGATTCTACATCTTGATCTTTCAATACAAGATCCTCTCTCACTAATACATTGATCTCGTCCTTAATTAACAGCACTACCACACCTCCTCTTCCTTTTCGCCTATCCTTCCGAAAGGTTGAATACCCTTGACACTCCCTGCAATCACATCTCCGTAATGGTAATTGGATCATTCCTGTTTACTTCTACTTGCGCTGCCGATTCATCTACCTTGTTGCAAATGCTGCGTGAATTTGGATAGAGTATGTTTAATTCTGCCCTTTTAACATATTTCTGTATTTTGAGTCTTGAATGGATATATTGTGAGCCTATTAGATCATTTGCCATGCCATGTGTTTTGTGATAGGTTTCTAAAATTAATTATTGGGGTGTGGGTTTGATTGACAAGGCCAGTATCCTTAAATGCCCTGAGCTACTTTCTGGAAACTCCACAGAATGTTTGGTAAATGTGCTCCCATTGTACTGTTGGGTAGGGAGTTGCAGGATTTTGACCCAGTGATAATAAAGAACAGCATTATATTTCCAATTCGGACTGGTGTGTGGACTTCAAGCAAAACTTTGAGATGATGGCGTTCCCATGCTTTTGCTGCCCTTGTCCTTCACAGGTGTGGTGGTTTTGGATCTGGGAGAGCTGTCCAAAACAGCCCTGGTGACTTGCTGGAGGGTATCTTGTAGATGATACACACTGCTGTCATGTATAGCGGAGAGATAATGGAGTTTAAGGTGGTGGATGTGTTGAAAGAACAAACGGCTTTCTCCTGGATGGTTACGAGTGTAGTATAAGGATCTGGTACATATAAGGTTAATGTGGGACTGAGTATAGTGCCACCCATCTCAGTGATGTGAGAACACACAACTCACACCTAGTATTCAGTCTAATGTTGGACAGTGCTGTGTGTACAAGTAACCATGGAGACAGCTCCTAACTTGAACCCTTTACAATATGTATGTACATCGTTCTTGTAGTTAATAAATACATTTAATCTCCGTATTAAGACCTATCGAACAATTACCAACACCCTACAACATTGAGCTTCTTGAATGTTGCATACTTGCAGGTGTGCGGTGAGTATTGCATCACATGCCTGACTTGGGCCTTACATTCTTGAATGTTCTCCAGCAACTAGATACAAATTGGTATTGGCAGAGTCTTCCCTCCCTCCAAGCCGAGGATTGAGGTTTGGTACAGGTTTTGAACCACCTACTCCCTTTCCAATGTTGCCACACTCTGCTGCTGCAGTTTGGCATTTAGTTCTGAAAAGTAGGTTGGCAAGTACATTGCATTCCATGTTGAGTTTCTGGCTAAGCAGTGATCGACATCAACTTGCGGTCAGCACACTGCCGTCCCAGCTAATTGGCACAGCTTGCAGAACCCTGTACCTTGCTAGCGTTTTTGCCTTCTCTGATTTCAACATCTATTGTTTCTCATTGCTGAAATTCCAACTCTGGACAATCCTGGAAGTTTCGTAACATGCTGTTTCCGGCACGCCATCCTCACAATCCTGACCAGACACATCCATTCTCCAGCTATCCTACCTTCCCACATTGATTGGAAAACAAACAGATTTACCATTATTCAATTGGATGAATCCTGACCATCAGTCAACCTTTTCTTCCCCACCCCATCTATGTCCAATATTTTTATGACTATTGACCAAAGTGTTTTCAAGAACTTACTTTTTCCCGTATGCTTTTCCTCTTGGCTTTTTAGCAGTAGAGCCCTGGAGAGTATTCTTTAATTCTTGGGGACTCCAGGGAATTCTTGAAGGTTAGGAACCTTGTCTACCTTACACTAGCAGGATCAGAATTGTTGTGAATCTTGTTTATGGCTGATAAATGAATGAAGCATTCAGGCATATCTAATGAGTGTTTTTCACTTGACAAGCTTGGTGGAACCATAAACGCAGGAGTATTTCAAAATGTTGATGCAGGTTAGAAGTCTTTGATTCCATGTAGAACATTTTGAATGATACAAAATGGGCACATTAGTGACCATTTGTTTAGATCCATGGCTAAGGCAGGGAAAAGGACTGGTGAAGGCAGAAACACATCATAAGAGCAAAAGCGAAGAGCAAACAAAATAGGCTTCAGCTATAGCTCTGTTGGTAGAGCCCTGACCTCTGTAGCAGAAGATTGTGATTTCATGTCTCCTTAGAGACTCATGCACATGAATTAGGCTGACACGCCCAGAGTGCTGCATTGCTCAAGGTGATGTCTTTTGATACGTGAAACTGAAGCCCCATCTGCCGTCTTGGATCGATGTAACACCCTACAACACTAATTCAAAAAAAAGCATAGATGAATTCTCTGCAGTGGTTTGACCAATATTTAGCTCCCAACTAAAACAGATCAGTTTATCATCATCACTCTGCGGTTGTATGGTGGTCATGATGTGGAGATGCCGGCGTTGGACTGGGGTGAACACAGTAAGAGTTTTAACAACACCAGGTTAAAATCCAACAGGTTTATTTGGTAGCAAATACCATTAGCTTTCGGAGCGCTGCTCCTTCGTCAGATGGAGTGGAAATCTGCTCTCAAACAGGGCACAGAGACACAAAATCAAGTTACAGAATACTGATTAGAATGCGAATCCCTACAGCCAACCAGATCTTAAAGATACAGACAATGTGGGTGGAGGGAGCATTAAGCACAGGTTAAAGAGATGTGTATTGTCTCCAGACAGGATAGCCAGCAAGTCCAGGAGGCAAGCTGTGGGGGTTACTGATAATGTGACATAAATCCAACATCCCGGTTTAGGCCGTCCTCATGTGTGCGGAACTTGGCGATCGGTTTCTGCTCAGCGACTCTGCGCTGTCGTGTGTCGTGAAGGCCGCCTTGGAGAACGCTTACCTGAAGATCAGAGGCTGAATGCCTGTGAATGCTGAAGTGCTCCCCCACAGGAAGAGAACAGTCTTGCCTGGTGATTGTCGAGCGGTGTTCATTCATCCGTTGTCGTAGCGTCTGCATGGTTTCCCCAATGTACCATGCCTCGGGACATCCTTTTCTGCAGCTTATCAGGTAGACAACGTTGGCCGAGTTGCAAGAGTAGGTACCGCGTACTTGGTAGATGGTGTTCTCACGTGAGATGATGGTATCCGTGTCAATGATCCGGCACGTCTTGCAGAGGTTGCTGTGGCAGGGTTGTGTGGTGTCGTGGTCACTGTTCTCCTGAAGGCTGGGTAGTTTGCTGCGGACAATAGTCTGTTTGAGGTTGCGCGGTTGTTTGAAGGCAAGAAGTGGGGGTGTGGGGATGGCCTTGGTGAGATGTTCGTTTTCATCAATGACATATTGAAGGCTCTGGAGGAGATGCCGTAGCCTCTCCGCTCCGGGGAAGTACTGGACGACGAAGGGTACTCTGTCCACCGTGTCCCGTGTTGTATGGCGGCACAGTGATTAGCATTGCTGCCTCAGATCGCCAAAGACCCGGATTCAATTCCATCTCCCGTCTCTGCCTGGGTTTCCCCCAGCTGCTCCGGTTTCCTTCACAATCCGAAGGTATGTAGGTTAAGTTGATTGGCCATGTTCAATTGTGCCTTAGTGTCCAGGAGATAAGTGAGGTTAGGAAGATAGGGCCTGGGTGGATTGGGGTAGGCTTGATGGGCCGAATGGCCTCATTCTGCACTGTATGGATTCTATAATTCTTTGAGGGAGCTTGCTTTGCACACATTGGTTGTTACTTAATGTTGGAAATGTAAGTGACTGCACTTCATTTACCACAAAGCACTTTTGGGACATCCTGAAGTCGTGAGAGGCACTGCATAAACACAAGTTCATTTCATGAAAATCGAGACACACTGCACTTATTAAATAGTCATCACTTATATTCAAATGGCACCCTCCACAGCTTGATCACGATTATCGAGGCTGACACTCCAGTACTGAGAAAACATAGCACTGTTGGAGCTGCCGTCTTTCAGATGAGACTGGAAACCTGCTCAGATGGATGTAAAAAAAAAAATTCATAGCACTATTTCAGTGATGAGCACGGGCACTACCCCATTGTCCCGATCAATGTTTATTCCACAGATTATATGGTAATTATCACATTGCTGTTTGTGGGAGTTTGAGAACAAATTGCTGCCACAGTTCCTATATTACAAAGCACTTCATTGCAAATAAAGTGCTTTGGAGTGTCTGAAAAGCACTATACAAGTCTTCTGCCATGCTACAAGAGGAGAAAAGCAGCAGCAACGTGCCTGTAGGTGGGACTTGAGCTAGGCTTTGCTGCCACCTACAGGGTTGATTCTGAAGGACTCTCCAGCAACAAACAATTCAAAGCTACCTCCACCATGGAAACTTGTTTCGTAGAATCCTGTAAGAGTTTTAACAACACCAGGTTAAAGTCCAACAGGTTTATTTGGTAGTGGATCCATTCCATCTGACAAAGGAGCAGGGCTCCGAAAGCTAATGGCATTTGCTACCAAATAAACCTGTTGGATTTTAACCTGGTGTTGTTAAAACTCTTACTGTGTTTACCCGAGTCCAACGCTGGCATCTCCACACCGTAGAATCCTGACAGCGCAGGAGGAGGCCATTCGACCCATCAAGTCTGCACCAACAACAATTCCACCCAGGCCATAATCCCATGTATTTACCCTGACACTAAAGGGTAATTTAGAATAGCCAATCAACCTAACCCACACATCTTTGGAAACATAAAAAATAGGAGTAGGCTATTCGGCCCTTCAAGCCTGCTCTGCCATTCGTTTTGATCATGGCTGATCATCAAGTTCAATATCCTGATCCTGCCTTCCCATGTTATACCTTGATCCCTTTAGCACCAAGAGCTATATCTAATTTCTTCTTGTGGAGATGCTGGCGTTGGACTGGGGTGGGTTAGTCATAGCGTCATGGAAACAGGCCCTTCGGCCCAACTTGTCCATGCCGCCCTTTTTTTTTAAACCCCTAAACTAATCCCAATTGCTTGCATTTGGCCCCATATCCCTCTATTCCCATCATACCCATGTAACTAAATGCTTTTTAAAAGACAAAATTGTACCCACCTCTACTACTACCTCTGGCAGCTTGTTCCAGACACTCGCCACCCTCTGTGTGAAAAAATTGTCCCTCTGGACACTTTTGTGTCTCTCCCCTCTCACCTTAAACCTATGCCCTCTAGTTTTAGACTCCCCTACCTTTGGGGAAAGATATTGACTATCTAGCTGATCTGTGCCCCTCATTATTTTATAAATCTCATAGAAATCATAGAAACCCTACAGTACAGAAAGAGGCCATTCGGCCCATCGAGTCTGCACCAACCACAACCCCAACCCCACCCAGGCCCTACCCCCATATCCCTACATATTTACCCACTAATCCCTCTAACCTACACATCTCAGGACACTAAGGGCAATTTTTTTCTTTAGCATAGCCAATCAACCTAACCCGCACATCTTTGGACTGTGGGAGGAAACCGGAGCACTCGGAGGAAACCCATGCAGGGGAATGTGCAAACTCCACACAGACAGTGACCCAAGCCGGGAATCGAACCCAGGTCCCTGAAGCTATAAAGCAGCAGTGCTAATCACTGTGCTACCGTGCCGTCCCAATAGATCTCTATAAGATCACCCCTCAGCCTCCTACGCTCCAGAGAAAAAAAGTCCCAGTCTATCCAGCCTCTCCTTATAACTCAATCCATCAAGTCCCGGTAGCATCCCAGTAAATCTTTTCTGCACTCTTTCTAGTTTAATAATAACCTTTCTATAATAGAGTGATCAGAATTGCACACAGTATTCCAAGTGTGGCCTTACCAATGTCTTGTACAACTTCAACAAGACATTCCAACTCCTGTATTCAATGTTCTGACCGATGAAACCAAGCATGCCGAATGCCTTCTTCACCACTCTGTCCACCTGTGACTCCACTTTCAAGGAGCTATGAACATGTACCCCTAGATCTTTTTGTTCTGTAACTCTCCCCAACAGCCTACCATTAACTGAATAAGTCCTGCCCTGGTTCAATCTACCAAAATGCATCACCTCGCATTTGTCTAAATTAAACTCCATCTGCCATTCGTCAGCCCACTGGCCCAATTGATCAAGATCAAGTAAGAAGTCTCACAACACCAAGTTAAAGTCCAACAGGTTTATTTGGAATCATGAGTTTTCGGACCGCTGCTCCTTCATCAGGCGCGTGGAGAGGTAGGTATCACAAACACAGCATATATAGACAAAGACACAATTGCAAGATAATGATTGGAATGTGAGTCTTTTCAGGCAATCAAGTTTTTACAGGTACAGACAGTGGAGAGAGGGATAATCATAGGTTAAAGAGGTGTGAATTGTCTCAAACCAGGACAGTTAGTAGGATTTTGCAAGCCCAGGCCAAATGGTGGGGGTTACAGATAATGTGACATGAACCCAAGATCCTGGTTGAGGCCGTCCTCATGCGTGTGGAACTTGGCTATCAGTCTCTGCTCGGCGATTCTGCACTGTCATGTGTCTTTAAGGCCGCCCTTCCATCCATTTAATCAATTGCTTGATTAAAGTCGTTACACCTACTAACTCCACTTCTACTCTGGAGTTTGCCCACCTCCATTTCCATTTGCGGCAGCAGACCAATCTTTCTGTAACTTAGGGTCTGGATACCCAGAAGATCCCGCCTGTCAACAGCCTCAAGACTGAGGGGGCTCATGACGGGGATTAGTCCTGTCTTTCGATTCCTGCAACCAACATGAAAATCTGACTCTGTGTCCATATTTGTAGGGTAGGGAGTTTTAATTCAGTCAGATAGCATAGTCGGTGCAGGCTTGGAGGGCCAAAGGGCCTGTTCCTGTGCTGTAATTTTCATTGTTCTTAGTTCTTTGTAATAGCTTAAAGTGGTGGGTCATCAATGTAACGTCAGCTATTGAAGACTTAGAAAATATCTGCAAGAAGCATTTCCTTAAGTACTGCAAAAGGCCCCAAATTCCAAACTGCTCTATTTTACTGTATCATAAAAGAGAAAGGAGAGAGTAGTTATTCGGCACAGAGGGGAGGAGGCTAACCAATAGAATGATCCAAGCATGGTGGAGTGTGGGAGGAAACCCACGCAGTCACAGGAAGAATGTGCAGACTCCCCATAGACAGTAACCCGAGGCCAGAATTGAACCCGGGTGTCTGGTGCTGTGAGGCAGCAGTGCTAGCCACTGTGCCATCCGTTATGCCATTGTGCTGGTTTTTAGAATAATAGAATCTCTACAGTGCAGAAGGAGACCATTCAGCCCATCGAGCCTGCACTGACAATTCCACCCAGCTCCTATCCTCGTAATCACCCTGCTAATCCCTCTGAGACGAATGATCAGTTTAGCATGGTCAATCCACCTAACCCACACATCTTTGGACTGTGGGAGGAAACCAAAGCACCCGGAGAAAACCCACGCAGACACGGGGAAAACATGCAAACTCCACACAGTCACCCGAGGTCGGAAGTAAACACAGGTCCCTGGTGCTGTGAGGCAGCAGTGCTAACCACTGTGCCACTGTGTTGCCCTTTTTCTGACCTTCCTTATGGGAGGGTATAAATCAATGTTCAGTGCATTGTTTGAACTATGTTAATATATTAATGTTGTTTATATAATTCCTTCACTGACTACAAATTTTCAATCTCTCCTGAGGATGCTTACTCATTGCTCCACTGTGTTCCCAGGTACTTGACCCACACTGGGGCCTGGATTCACATCTTCCCTCTGGTTCCCAGTCTGGGCCCTGGATTCACAGCTTCTGGTCAGTCACTGGACTCTGGAATCACAGCTTCTGGTCAGTCATTGGGCTGTGGAATCACAGCTTCTGGTCAGTCACTGGGCTGTGGAATCACAGCTTCTGGTCAGTCACTGGACTCTGGAATCACAGCTTCTGGTCAGTCACTGGACTCTGGAATCACAGCTTCTGGTCAGTCACTGGACTCTGGAATCACAGCTTCTGGTCAGTCATTGGGCTGTGGAATCACAGCTTCTGGTCAGTCATCGGGCTGTGGAATCACAGCTTCTGGTCAGTCACTGGACTCTGGAATCACAGCTTCTGGTCAGTCACTGGACTCTGGAATCACAGCTTCTGGTCAGTCACTGGGCTGTGGAATCACAGCTTCTGGTCAGTCATTGGGCTGTGGAATCACAGCTTCTGGTCAGTCATTGGGCTGTGGAATCACAGCTTCTGGTCAGTCATTGGGCTGTGGAATCACAGCTTCTGGTCAGTCATTGGGCTGTGGAATCACAGCTTCTGGTCAGTCATTGGACTCTGGAATCACAGCTTCTGGTCAGTCACTGGGCTGTGGAATCACAGCTTCTGGTCAGTCACTGGACTCTGGAATCACAGCTTCTGGTCAGTCACTGGACTCTGGAATCACAGCTTCTGGTCAGTCACTGGGCTGTGGAATCACAGGTTCCCTTCAGTCCCTCACTGGACTCTGGATTCAGTTTGTGATCCTTCATTGGCTTCTGGTTTCATTGGTTCCCACTGGGCCCTCACTCATTTATGGATTTACAGTTTTCCTCTGGTCCCACACTGGGCTCCAGATTCACAGGTTCCCTTAGGTCCTTTACTGATCTCTGGATTCACAACTCTGGTCCTTCACTTGAATCATTGGTTCCCTCAAGTTCCTCTCTGAACCGTGGATACACAGCTTCTGGTCATTTACTAGACCCTGGGTTCTCACTTTCTGGTCCTTCACCGAGCTCTGGGCTCACACGTTTCCTCTGTTCCCTCACTGGCTCTAGATGCTTATGTTCTGGATCCTCACTGGGATCTGGATTTGCAGGTTCCCTCTCTTTTGGATTGCTCTAAATTGGATTAAGATATTATAACTGGTCAGTACAATCTTGAATGAAATGCCACCGGCATACAAATATACGTCAATAGTATATAAGCTGCATTTCCTGTCCTTTGCAATTCACATGGGACAGTGTTTTGTACACAAACAAGTGCAATAACTGTTGTCCCTATAAGTTTGTTGTCTGAGAAGTATTTAGATGAGCACTTGAAATGCCATAGTGTACAAGGCTATGGGCCAAGTGCTGGAAAATGGGATTAAGATAGGTGCTAGATGGCCGGTACGGACACAATGGGCTGAAGGGCCTCTTTCCATGCTATAAAACTCTATGGCGCTATGATTTTGGCTACAGGTTCTGTACAGTTAGCCTAATCCTAAGAAGAAAGAATATGGTACTCTGGACTTTATTAATAGGGGCATAGAGTACAAGAGAAAGGCGGTTATGCTGAACTTTATACAAGACACTAGATAGACCTCAGCTGGAATTTTGTGACAAGTTCTGGGTGCTACACTATAAGGCGGATGTGAACACATTGGAGAAAGTGCAGAAGAGGTTTACAAGAATGGTTCCAGGGATGAGAAACTTTGGTTATGAGGATAGATTAGAGAGGCTGGGACTGTTCTCCTTGGAGAGAAAAAGGCTAAAAGGAGATTTGATAGAGATGTTCAAAATTATGAGGGGGCTGGACAGAGTAGATAGGGAGAAACTGTTCCTAGTTGTAAAAGGATCCAGAACCAGAGGGCACAGATTTAAAGTGATTTGCCAAAGAAGCAAATGTGATGTGAGAAAAAGCTTTTTCACACAGCGAGTGGTCCAGGTCTGGAATGCCCTGCCTAGAAGTGTGGTGGAGGCAGGTTCAATCGAGACATTCAAGAGGGCATTAGATGATTATTTGAATGGAAACAATGTGCAGGGATACGGGGAAAAGGCAGGGGAATGGCACTAAGTCATAATATTCGTTTGGAGAGCCGGTGCAGACATAAGGGCATTTAAATGGTCATTGGATAAACATATGGATGATATTGGAATAGTGCAGGTTAGATGGGCTTTAGATTGGTTTTCTCAGGTCGGTGCAACATCGAGGGTCGAAGGGCCTGTACTGCGCTGTAATGTTCTATGTTCTATGATGGGCCAAATGACCTCCTCCTGCACCGTAACAATACAGATGCTGCCAGACCTGCTGAGATTTTCCAGCAGTTTCTCTTTTGGCTAATAATTCTGTGATTGTGTGATAAAGCTGGTTATTCTGTGGTCAGAATATTTTGAACACTGATGCCTTATTGATATGGTTGACATCCCAGAAAGTCAAACAAGATGTCAACCATATTATTCATTCCTGTTCCACAGGGAGGAAATAAGTTGCTTATGTTCAGTGTAAGGCTTGGCCACAGGCTTACTTACATTGGAGAAGTTGAAGAGCATCCTCGGCAATTGTGGTCAGTGGCACAGTGGTTAGCACTGCTGTCTCACAGTGCCAGGGACCCGGGTTCAATTCTGGTCTTGGGTCTCTGTCTGTGTGGAGTTTGCACATTCTCCCCCTGTCTGCGTGGGTTTCCTCCGGGTGCTCCGGTTTCCTTCCATAGTCCAAAGATGTGCGGGTTAGGTTGATTGGCTATGCTAAATTGACCCTAGTGTCAGGGGATTAGCAGGGTAAATATGTGGGGTTACGGGAATAGAGCCTGGGTAGGATTGTGGTCGGTGCAGTTTTGAAGGGCCGAATGGCCTCCTGCACTGTAGGGACTCTATGATTTCATTGTTTATCTTCCTATTTTTTAACCATGGAACCTCTAACAATAAAGTCACTCCTTTACATGGCACTGAGAGTGGGGCCCTCAGGGCGCAGGACCCAGACCGTCCTGTCACTTGTCTTTTCCACACACTATCCTGCTCTCATGTCCACATATCCATCATTGTCCAGCTGCAATGTTCCAGTGAAGCCCAACGCAAACTGGAGGAACCACACCTCATCTTTCAATTAGGCACTTTACTGCCATCAGGACTGAACATTGAGTTCAACAACTTCAGACTGTGAACTCTCTCCTCCACCTTCATCCCATTGTTTATTTCTATCAGTTTATTTTCATTTCTTCCTTTGATTAATTTTTCCACCCCCTTTTTTAATCCTGCTTTCCATCTTTTTTCCCTTACCATTGTATTCTCTCTCTCCCCCCACCCCCCCCCCCCCCCATCCCACCCCATAGGGCCATCTGTAACCTGTTCCAGGTTGTCCTTTATCACACTGCTTACCTTTGTTCTGCCATCAACACATTCTGATCTCTTAATGTGCCGCTAATAGCACCCTTTATAGCTGTGATCACCACCATTTACATTCCCTTTGTCTTTTTGTCTATGATGTCTTTGTCAATCTCTCCCTAGCCTCCACCTATCGCTGGCCCTCTATCCAGCCCCTACTGCTCTACCCACTTCCCCCACAACAGTATAAATCTCACCCTGTTTCCAATTCTCTTTAGCTCTAATGAAGTGTCATTCAGACTTGAAACGTTGGCTCTATTCTCTCTCCACGGATGCTGTCAGACTGGCTGAGGTTTTCCAAATTTTCTGTTTTCAGATCCCAGCATCTGCAGTACTTTGCTTTTATTCCAAATGATTGGTAAAGGATAAAGTGGAGGTTCCATTATAAATCAGCATTCTATTCAAGGAGTTGAGGGATAAAGGACAGGATGCAAGCATAAATTATCCAGATTTAAGTGGAGAGACCTTTAGCACAAGTGTGTCTATGTATGTGCATGGCAAAGTATTGAGTTCAATTTCCATTCCAGCCTCTGACCGCAAATATCAATGCTGACATTCCTTGGCAATGCTGTGGGAGTGCTGCACTGTCTGAGGTGCCCTGCTCACACAAAATGTAAAACTGAGGCTTCATCTGACCTCTCAGATGGACATAAATGATCCCATGGCACTATTTGAAAAGTCATGATGTGGAGATGCCGGCGTTGGACTGGGGTGAACACAGTAAGAAGAAGTCTCACAACACCAGGTTAAAGTCCAACAGGTTTATTTGGTAGCAAATATGTGGTATTTGCTACCAAATAAACCTGTTGGACTTTAACCTGGTGTTGTGAGACTTCTTACTATTTGAAAAGAGCAGAATAGTTGTCCACAGTATCTTGGCCAATATTTATCCCTCAATTGACTTCACATTATCTGGGCATTAAGGTGTTGCTGCTTGTGGAAGCTTGCTGTGCTCACTGGTTACTGAGTTTCCTTCATTACACAGGTGACTACACCTCAATATTATTTTATTGGATGTAAAGCACTTGGGGATATCCTGGATGTTGTGAAAAGTGTGATACAAATGCAAGTTATTTTGTCTGTATATGCGTGCGTGTGTATATTTGTGTGAGGACATGGCTAAGTGTGTATATTTGTGTGCGTGTATATTTGTGTGAGGACATGGCTAAGCTCAGGTGTCATATTCCTCATTCTCAAAACCGGCTTTATGGAGTAGGATTTCCTGTGCTAACCATAGCCTGGCATCGGCCATTCTTAAATGAGCATTTGCCGTTCTTCCACTAGATGGACCTGTACTCCAAACAATGAAAACTTGAAGCTCAACTCAGGGCAGTTCTGTTGCTGTGATAAGAAACTCCCAGTAGGGGTCCCTGGCAGGGAGAAACAGGTGAAGGACTAACTGTCTCATTCTTTGACAAGGTAGCTCTGTTCATTGTTGATTGCGAGGCGAAAGGAGATCGGATTTGGCAGCAATCAGTCAGGTCAATCTTTCCAGTCTGCAGTTTGTTGCCTCCTCTGTGTTAACAGAAATATTTCCATGTGATTTAATCAGCCATGATGTGGCATTTGCTACCAAATAAACGTGTTGGACTTTAACCTGGTGTTGTTAAAACTCTTACTGTATTTAATCAGCCTACAGGGCATTGTCAACTAAAATAATTAAATGTAAGACGAAGCAGAAGTATGCGTAGGTTAGGACAGTGTTGCAGTTTTACTGGATAGTCAATGGCATAATCTGCAGACCTACTTGTCATTAACACAGCTTGTACTCCCTTGAGTTCAGAAGATTAAGTGGTGATTAATTTGAGTGTCTAAGGTGACTAAAAGAGTCGATAGTATAGATTGAGAGAAACTATTCCCTCTGTTGGGGGAATCCAGAACAAGGAGACATAACCTCAAAATTAGAGTAGGCTTTTCTGGGATGATGTCAGGAAGCACTTGATTTGATTTGATTTATTATTGTCACAAGTCTTAGTATACAGCAAAAAGTATTGTTTCTTGCACACTATACAGACAAGGCATACCATTCATAGAGAAGGAAAGGAGAGGGTACAGAATGTAGTGTTACAGTCACAGCTACCATGTAGTTACAAAGAACAGTGGAAATCTGGAACTTTATGATCCAAAAGGACTGATTGAAAATTTAAAAACTGACTGATAGATTTTTGATCGGTAAAACTAGCACGAGATATGGAGCTACGCAGTGCAAATGGAGTTAAAATATACATCTGCCATGATCTAAGCGAATGGTGGAAAGGGTTCAAAGTGCTGAATGGGCTCTTCCTATCCCTGTAGTGAGCAATTAGGTGGGCACAGCACAAATCCCTGTAATACCTCCTGCAAGTCTCTCCACATACTGTATGTAGCACAATTGACGTGTGACACACTAAGATAAACGCAAAATACTGTGGATGCTGGAATCTGCAACAAAAACAGAAAATGCTGGAGAAACTCAGCAGGTCTGACAACATCTGTGGAGAGAGAATAGAGCCAGTGTTTCGAATCAGGATGACCCTTTGTCAGCTCTGACGAAGGGTGATCCAGATTGGAAATGTTGGCTCTATTCTCTCTCCACAGAAGCTGTCAGACCTGCTGAGATTTTCCGGCGTTTTTTGTTCCTGTGACACGTGACATAACTTGGCACCAAAAGGCATTTCTGATACACTCAAATGTCAGGCCTCACTCTTTCTTTCACTTTCCCTTCCTCTCAGTTGTATTTCACAATGATTTAGTGTTGCTATATTGTAACAGGTGGGTAAGCTTGTACAATGGACTTACCTTGCATTAAGTTAATCTTTCTTTACACCCTAACTATGACTGTAACACTACATTCTGCACTCTCTCATTTCCTTCTCTATGAACGGTATGTTTTGTCTGTATAGCACGGAAGAAACAATACTTTTCACTGTATGTTAGTACATGTGACAATAATAAATCAAATCAAATCCAGAGTGCCACAGCACTCACTGCTGCAATATGTACCAAAGTAACAATGTTTTCATTGCCCAGCACAAGGTGAGATCTAAGAGTACATTTGATGTCTGGGAACCACAAGACTTAACAATGTCTCTGCTTTTCTCCCTCTCCTCTCCTACTCTTCCTAGAAATAATGCCGAGGCATCTATCAACTTGAGTGGGCTGGATGCTGCTTTTAATGCCTTCATCTGAAAGATCAGGGCAGTACAGAGGGAGTGCTGCACTGCCTGTCAGCCTGCCTCGAGTCTCTGGAGTGGGTCTTGTTCATGTGCTGATATTGAAGCAAAAGTGGTACCCACTTTCTCTCTCCCGCTCTCTCACATACACAAATGCAGGAGGAATACCGGCCAAAGCTTTTGGTATGCGCACAGTAGGTGACTAATGTGACGGAAACATTTCTAAATTGGGGTAAATTCCTTCTTTGACTAAAAAGTCATGTCCCTTGAAAGACGCAGGCGCTGCGGAGACGTTGCAATGTACGCAAAGAATCCTGCAGAGAAATAAGCGTTTTGCAGCTGCCGCCCAACCAATTGAATGAAAAACTTTCCCGAATGTTTGATTACTTCACTGAAACCCCCTTTTCGCAATGATTAGAGAATGAGATGTTGCTATGGAAACCGAATCTCCAGTCTTAGCGATGGTGGTTGCACAATGCACTCTATTTTCCGAATATTCGATCTTCCGATATTCAAAATAATGAGTAGGACGAATCAAACAGCTTCTGGCCTTTTAATATTGCTGTGTTTTTGTTGAGAAAATTGATGCTTTTTATCGTGCGAGAAACATTTAATATCAAAACATTCATATGAAGCTAGCCAAACCACTTGGAAAAGCATTACTTGAAATTATACAACCTTCAGGGCATCGCAAAGAGCTTTATAACCAATTGATTACTCTGAAAGATAGTTGTTTTGTAGCAAAACACTGCAAATATTTCGGCAAGATATCACCATCACAATGAGGTTTGGGTGGTTGCAGTTGAAGGAGGAATGTTCTTGCATTTATACAGCTTCATTCATAACCTCAATACTTTTAGTGTAGTCATCATTGCAATGTAGGAAATACGGTAGCCATTTTGTGCACAGCAAGCTCCCACAAACAGCTATACAACAATCGGATTTAAACGTTTTTGAATTCATTCATTCATGGGACATGAGCCTCGCTGGCTGGCCAGTACTTATTACCCATAGCCTAGTTGCCTGAGGGCAGCTGAAAGTCAACCACATTGCTATGGCTCTGGTGTCACATGTAGGCCAGGTGGATGGCAGATTTCCTTCCCTAAAGGACAATAGTGAATCATTTGGGTTTTTCCGACAATAGGTTCAAGGTCATCAGTAGATTCTTAATTCCAGATATTTTTTATTGAATTCAAATTCCACCATCGGCCATGTCAGGATTCGAACCCTGGTCCCCAGACCATTAGCTGAGTTTCTGGATTAATAGCGATAATACCATTAGGCCATCACCTCCCCTGAAATGATACTGGTTGAGAGAGATGTATTAGCCAGGACACTGGGAGGACCTCCTACTTTTCTTTGGAATGGTGCTAGGAAGGTAGGATCTATTCACCTGAGTGAGCAGAAGGTGCCTTTTCCTGAACTTCCTGCACACTTTGTGTTGTGTGTGAGTGAAAACTCAAATTGTGTGTGTAAATTTGGGCCTACAATTCACTGCTTGAACCATTTGGTGGAAAACAAGGACACACAAAGCAAACAAAGATTCTGCACCTAAAATCACACCCAATCCATTAGAGAAACAGGGTGGAATTTGGGGCAGAGGTAGCCATTTTTGATTCTGCAAATTGAGCCTCTGGATATGGGGCCTTTGAGATTACCATGAGGCCAGTATTGCAAGAGGAGTGGAAGAAGATGGGACCCTTGGCTGTGCCACAGTGATCTCAAGTAAATGAAGGAATAGGGGGTTTCAGCGTTTTTGCTGTGACCGACTCCATTTTCCTTCAGTGTACAAAGCAAAACACTCATACTATCTGCATGTTTAAAACCTTGAGGATATGTTGCCATCCCTTCCCCATCTCTGTAACCTCCTCTGTCCCTGATCCTCCAATTCTGGCCTCTTGTATAACCACAACAATCATTACCCCACGATTAAAGCAAAATACTGCAGATGCTGGAATCTGAAACAAAAACAGAAAATGCTGGAAAATCTCAGCAGGTATGACAGCATCTGTAGAGAGAAAATAGAGCCAATGTCTTGAATCTAGATGACCCTTTGTCAGAATCATTACCCCACTCCTAGTAACTGCTGCCTGGGTCCCAAGCTCTGGAATTCCCTCCCTAAAATCTCTCCTCCTCTCTCTCACTTTTTAAGACACTCCTTTTAACCAAACCTTTTTCCACCTGTCTTAATATTTCCTTATATATGACAAAGTTTATATTATACTTTTCTGGAATGGCTTGAATGTTTTACCATGAAGCTGAGATACAAGTACAAGTTGTTGCATTCTTGCAATATCTTGCAAATAGTCTCACCAAGATTTGTTTAAATTTAACAGAATTATTTGTTGGTTACGTTTTGGAATTTAAATACAAAGGACTCCAGATAAAGTAAGCCATTCAATGTTGTTGGTCAGGTCAGCATTTATTGCTCACTCCTAACTGCCCTTGAAGCGTTTCCTTGAACTGCTGCAGGTTTATGTTTTGTTTCTGCTTATTTATTAATGTCACAAGTAGGCTTACATTAATACTGCAATGAAGTTGCTGTGAAAATCCTCTCGTAGCCACACTCCAGCGCCTGTTTGGGTACACTGAGGAATCATGGACTGTGGGAGGAAACCGGAGCACCCGGAGGAAACCCACACAGACACGGGGAGAACGTGCAGACTCCACACAGACAGTCATCCAAGCCAGGATTCGAACCCGGGCCGCTGGTACTGTGCCACCATGCCGCCCTATAAACATGTAAGCACTTCGTCCCTGGGTGGATCGAACCACCATCCTTTTGGTGAATGCGCCAACTGATTGCGCCACAGAGACTACTCGGTCACCACAGAGACTATTTGGTATACCCACATTGATGTTAGGGAACAAGTTCTAGGATTTTGACCCAGCGACAATGAAGGAACAGTGATATAGTTCCAGGTCAGGATGGTGTATGAGTTGGAGGAGAAGTTATAGGTGCTGATGTTTCCATGCATCTGTTGCCCTTGTTCATCTAGCCAATGAGGTTATAGGTTTGAAAAGTGCTGTCGATGGAGGTTTGGTGAGTTGCTGCACTGCATCTCATAGAGGTTATACATTGATGTCAATATGTACCATTGGTGGAGGGAGTGAATGTTTAAGGTGGTTGATAGGGTGCCAATCATTTATCCTAATGGGTGTTAAGCTTCTTAAGTGTTGTTAGATCTGTACTTTCCAGGCAAGTGGAGAGTATTCCATCACACTTTTAACTTGTGTCATGTAGCTGGTGGGCAGGCTTTGGGGAGTCAGGAGCTGAGTTACTTGCCACAGAATTCCCAGCACCTGACCTGCTATTGTAGTCACAGCATTTATGTGGCTGGTATATTTAAGTTTCTGGTTAATGGTAACCTCCAAGATGTTGATTATGGGAGGATTCAGCGATGGTAATGCCATTGAATGTCAAGGGAAGTTGGTTAGATTCTCTCTTGTTGGAGATGGTCATTGCCTGGAACATGAATGCCACTTATCAGCCCAAGCCTGAAAATTATCCAGGATTTGCTGCATGTGAACATGGGCTGCTTCAGTATCTGAGGAGTTGGAAATGATACTGAACATTGTGCAATCATCAGCAAACATCCCCACTTTTAACCTTACGATGGAGGGAAGGTCATTGGTGATGCAGCTGGAGATATTTGGGCCTAGGACGCAGCAATGTCTTGTAGCTGAGATGATTTCCCTCCTTTGTGCTGAGTATGACTCCAATCAGTGGCGAGTATGATTGTCATTCCCAGTTTTGCTTGAGCTCCTTGATGCCACACTTGGTCAAATGCTGCCTTGATGTCAAGGGCAGTTACGCTCACCTCACCCCGAGAGTTCAGCTCTTTTGTGTATGTTTGGAACAAAGGCTGTGATAAGGTTGGGAGCTGAATTGTCCAAGCAGAATCCAAACTGAGCATCAGCGAGCAGACTATTGCAGATAAGAGCTGCATGACAGCACTGTCAACCTCGGCTTTCATCACTTTGCTGATGTTTACGATCATGATCACGATTACTGATCGGGTAGTAGAGCCATAGAAGTTTACAACATGGAAACAGGCCCTTTGGCCCAACTTGTCCATGCCGAACAGTTTTTAGGGGTTTAATTTAGATAAATGTGAGGTGATGTATTTTGGTAGATCGAATCGGGGCAGGATCTACTCAGTTAATGGTAGGGCGTTGGGGAAGGTTATAGAACAAACTAGGAGTACAGATTCATAGCTCCCACATTTAGCTCATATCCCTCTATACCCATCTTACCCATGTAACTGTCTAAATGCTTTTTAAAGACAAAATTGTACCCGCCTCTACTACTACCTCTGGCAGCTCATTCCAGACACTCACCACCCTCTGTGTGAAAAAATTGTACCTCTGGACCCTTTCGTATCTTTCCCCTTTCACCTTAAACCTATGCCCTCTAGTTTTAGACTTTGGGAAAATACGTTGACTACCTTATCTATGCCCCTCATTATTTTATATACCTCTATAAGATCACCCCTGAGTCTCCTATGTTCCAGGGAAAAAAGTCCTAGTCTATCCTGCCTCTCCTTATAACTCAAACCATCAAGTCCCGGTAGCATCCCAGTAAATCTTTTCTGCACTCTTTCTAGTTTAATAATATCCTTTCTATAATAGGGTGACTAGAACTGTACACAGTATTCCAAGTGTGGCCTTACTAATATTTTGTACAACTTCAACAAGACATCCCAATTCCTGACCAATGAAACCAAGCATGTTGAATCCCTTCTTCACCACCCTGTCCACTTGCGACTCCACTTTCAAGGAGCTATGAATCTGTACTCCTAGATCTCTTTGTTCTATAACTTTCCCCAATGCCCTACCATGAACTGAGTAGGTCCTGCCCCGATTCGATCTGCATCGCTTCACATTTATCTAAATTAAACTCCATCTACCATTTATCGGCCCACTGGCCCAATTGATCAAGATCCCGTTGCAATCTTAGATAACCTTCTTCACTGTCCACTATGCCACCAATCTTGCTGTCATCTGCAAACTTACTAACCATGCCCCATCAATTCTCATCCAAATCATTAATATAAATAACAAATAACAGTGGACCCAGCACCGATCCCCGAGGTACACCGCTGGTCACAGGCCTCCAATTTGAAAAGTAACCCTCTACAACCACCCTGTCTTCTGTCATCAAGCCAATTTTGTACCCAATTGGCTATCTCACCCTGGATCCCGTGAGATTTAACCTTATGCAACAACCTACCATGCGGTACCTTGTCAAAGGCCTTGCTAAAGTCCATGTAGATAACATCGACTGTACTGCCCTCATCTACCTTCTTGGTTACCCCTTCAAAAAACTCAACCAAATTCATGGGACATGATTTTCCACTCACAAAGCCATGCTGACTGTCCCTTATCAGTCTTTGTCTCTCTGAATGCCTGAAGATCCTGTCTCTCAGAATGCCTTCTAACAACTTACCCACTATAGGTGTTAGGCTCATCGGCCTGTAATTCCCAAGCTTTTCTCTGCAGCCCTTCTAAACAAAGGCACAACATTTGCCACCCTCCAATCTTCAGGCACCTCACCTGTAGCTATCGCTGATTCAAATATCTCTGCTAGAGTACCCAAAATTTCCTCCCTAGCCTCCCACAATGTCCCAGGATACATTTCATCAGGTCCCAGGGATTTATCTACCTTGTTGCACTTTAAGACTTCCAGCACCTCTGCTGTAATTTGTACACTCCTCAAGACATCACTATTTATTTTCCCAAGCTCCCTAAGATTCATGCCTTTCTTAACAGTAAAAACGGATGAGAAATTTAGGATCTCACCCATCTCTTGTTGATCCACACATAGATGACCTTGTTGATCCTTAAAAGGCCCTACTCTCTCCCTAGATACTCTTTTGTCCTTTATGTATTTGTAGAAACTCTTTGGATTCTCCTTTGCCTTATCTGCCAAAGCAATCTCATGTCCCCTTTTTGTCCTCCTGATTTCTCTCCTAACTCTACTTCGACAACCTCTAAATTCTTCAAAGAATCCACTTGATCCCAGTTGCCTATGCTGCCGACTCAAGAACAGCTTCTTCCCTGCTGCTGTCAGACTTTTGAATGGACCTACCTTACATTGAGTTGATCTTTCTCTACACTCTAGCTATGACTGTAACACTACATTCTGCACTCTCTCGTTTCCTTCTCTTTGAATGGTATGTTTTGTCTGTATAGTGCGCAAGAAACAATACTTTTCACTGTATGTTAATACATGTGACAATAACATATCAAATCAAAGGAATCACTATTTTTTTAAAAACCCTCCCTCTGTCTTTCCGAATGAGCTAGATATTAATTCATAATATTGTCTCCTTTGCTTAACTGATCTAAATGTGGAAAATATTCTTGGTCACACCCCATCTGGAGTAACTACATTCAGTTCTGACCAGCAAACCTCAGGGAAGGAAATATTGGCACAAAAACAGAAAATGCAGCAAAATCTCAGCAGGTCTGACAGCTTCCGTGGCCTGGACCTCGGCTCCTCCCTCTGCGACTGGATCCTGAACTTCCTAACTCACAGACCACAATCAGTAAGGATAGGCAACAACATCTCCACGATCATCCCCAACAAGGCTGTGTTCTCAGCCCCCTACTATACTCCTTATACATCTATGACTGTGTGGCCAAATTCCCCTCCATTTCGATTTTCAAGTTTGCTGACGACACCGCCGAAGTGGGTCGGATCTCAAACAATGACGAGACAGAGTAATGCTGACACTATAGTTAAGAAAGCCCACCAACGCCTCTACTTTCTCAGAAGTCTAAGGAAATTTGGCATGTCAGCGACAACTCTCACCAACTTTTACAGATGCACCATAGAAAGCATTCTTTCTGGTTGTATCACAGCTTGGTATGGCTCTTGCGCTGCCCAAGATCGCAAGGAACTACAAAATGTCATGAATATAGCCCAATCCATCACACAAACCAGCCTCCCACCCATTGTCTACACTTCCCGCTGCCTTGACAAGGCAGCCAGCATAATTAAGGACCTACGCACCCCGGACATTCTCTCTTCCACCTCCTTCCTTCGGGAAAAAGATACAAATGTCTGAGGTCACGCACCAACCGACTCAAGAACAGCTTCTTCCCCGCTGCTGTCAGACTTTTGAATGGACTTACCCTGCATTAAGTTGACCTTTCTCTCCACTCTAGCTATAACTGTAACACTACATTCTGTTTTCTCTCATTTCCTTCTCTATGAATGGTATGTTTTGTCTGTATAGCGTGCAAGAAACAATACTTTTCACTGTATGTTAATACATGTGATAATAATAAATCAAATCAAATCAAATGTCATATGCCTCCTTCTTCTTTTTGACCAGGGCCTCAATATCCCGAGTCATCCAGGGTTCCCTACTTCTACCAGCCTTGCCCTTCACTCTGAAAGGAATTTGCTTACCCTGAACCTTGGTTAACACTTTTGAAAGCCTCCAACTTACCAGACGTCCCTTTGCCTACCAACAAACTCCCCCAGTCAACTTTTGAAAGTTCCTGTCTAATACCATCAAAATTGGCCTTACCCCAATTTAACTTTTGGGCCAGACCTATCATTCTCTATAGCGATCTTAAAACTAATGGAATTATGGTCACTGGTCCCAAAGCGATCCCTCACTAACACTTCTGTCACCTGCCCTTCCTTATTTCCCAAGAGGAGGATAAGTTTTGCCCCCTCTTTAGTCGGGCCATCCACATACTGAATGAGAAATTCCTCCTGAATACACTCAACAAATTTCTCTCCCTCCAAGCCTCTAATACTATGGCTGTCCCAGTTAATGTTGGGAAAGTTAAAGTCCCCTACTATTACCACCCTATTTTTCTTGGAGCTATCTGTAATCTCCTTACATATTTGCTCCTCAATTTCCTGCTGACTATTTGGAGGCCTGTAGTACAATCCTATCAAAGTGACCTTTTCATTTCTCAGTTCTACCCATACAGACTCAGTGGGCGAACCCTTGGATATATCCCCTCTCAGTACTGCCGTGATGTTCTCCCTAATCAAAAACGCAACTCCCCCTCCTCTCTTACCTCCTGTTCTATCTTTCCTATCGCATCTGTACCCTGGAACATTGAGCTGCCAGTCCTGCCCCCTCCCTTAGCCTTGGCTGGATTGTCAGGTAGATGCCAGCGTTGTCGCTTGGAATTATGAAATTAAAATCTCTTTGGCAGTATCAAAATCCTCAGTAGATTAACTGGTCATTCATCTTATTTCTGTTTATGGAGTCTTCCTGTGCACAACATGACCATTGCATTTGCAATGAAACGACAGTCCCACTCACAGCCTCTCAAAGTACTTTACTGCATCTGAGAGATGGTATTTTAATGGGGCGGGATCTGCACCAATGTTACGCTGGTTGAATGGACACTTGGAGCATGTCACTGAGGTTAATTGAAAGGCTGCAGAGGAAAGGTCACCATCATCCCAAGGTAATGGGGAAGAAACACCTTCACTCTTTATGATAAGTCATATTGTTTCACACACATCAATTTCAATGGGATGTCAAATTGAGTCAATCAAAGAGCCAGTTGAAAGCAATTGTAAATTGTGTATATTCTGTGCAGCATAGACTCTGATCAGCCAGTCAAAGATTTAGTGCTTTATTCTGTCAAATCATTTGACAGTAAAGTCCAGGGCTTTGACAGCAGCATGCAGTAAACTAATCTTGCCAAAGTCTTTTCCTGGAATCAATTACCACAGGAACATTACATTGATAACACCTCCCTATTCTGCTTACTATCATTCCGCTGGGTTTCACAACTTCTGACACCACTGATAATAAGCAAAAATCCTGAAGCTGAGGATCATTCAATTCTACTGACATCAGAGCCCTTTTAGGCTGATTTCTGAGAGAGTCGTTCCTTTTCTTTCATCTATTCTGGGGTATGAGCATCACTCATAAGATCGGCATCTATTGTCTATCTCTAGTTTTCCGTGAGAAGATGGTGTTCAAAACTCTTCTTGTACCCACTACAATATGTGTGGTGAAGAGCCTCTCACCCTGCTGTAGATCAGGCTTTCCACAATAACAAATAAGGAATGGTCAATATATGTCCAATTAAGTTGAGATGGTGTGTGACAGAGGGGAACCTGGAGGTGATAAGTGTGCTTCTGGGTGGTGGAGGGCTTGGGTTTGGGAGGTGCTGTAAAGGAAGGTTCATACTGTGTTTGTACTGAAAATCCATACATTGGTCACCATGACAACACACATAGTAAGCTGCTGGTCTGTTTGATGTCAGAGGGAGTGTGACTGCTAATTTACAGGAAATGTTCATCTCCTTTTTCCTGGAATCATGTCTTGCGACAAAACATTTCATCTTATCGAGGTTTGCAGCCACTGTGGCAGTTGACCACAGCTCTGTCTCCTCCTCACCATCCTGCTTCTTCCTGCAGTGGAAGCAGTTCAGAGGAGGTTCACTGGACTGATTCCTGGGATGAAGGGCTATCTTATGAGGAAAGATTGAGCTCATCTATCCCCATTGGAGTTTAGAAGAATGAGAGGTGATCTTATTGAAACATATAAGATTCTAAAAGGATTTGATAGCATGGATGCTGAGAGGATGTTTCCTCTTGTGGGGGAATCTAGAAATACAGGACATGGTTTAAAAATTAGGAGATTCCCACTTAAGATGGAGATGTGGAGAAACATTTTCTTTCAGAGGCTGGTTAGCCTATGGAATTCCCTTCCCGGGAGAGCAATTGAGGCTCTGGGTCACTGAGTATATTCAAGGCTGAGTTAGATAGATTTTTGACTGACAAGGGAGTCAAGGCTTATGGGGCATTTCTTGGGGCATAGCATGGTGGCACAGTGGTTAGTACTGCTGCTTCACAGCACCAGGGACCCGAGTTCGATTCCCAGCCTGGGTCACTGTCAGTGCGGAGTCCGTATGTCTGTGTGAGTTTCCTCCGGGTGCTCCGGTTTCCCTCCACAGTCCGAAAGACGTGCAGGTTAGGTGCACTGGCTATGCTAAATTTTCCCTCAGTGTACCCGAACAGGTGCCAGAGTGTGGCGACTCAGGGATTTTCACAGTAACTTCATTACATTGTTACTGTAAGCCTACTTGTGAGACTAAATAATAGTTAAACTTATCAGAGCCCTTATAGGTGCAGCAGACATGAAAGTGGAGTTAGAAACCAGAGAAACCCTACAGTGCAGAAGGAGGCTATTTGGCCCATCGAGTCTGCACTGGCAACAATCCCACCTAGGCCCTACCCCGTAACTCCACATATTTACTCCACCAGTCCCTCTAACCTACACATCCTGGGTCACTAAAGGGCAATTTAGCATGGCCAATCAACCTAACCCACACATCTTTAGACTGTGGGAGGAAACCGGAGTATCCGGAGGAAATCCACGCAGACAAAGGGAGAACGTGCAGACTCCGCACAGACAGTGACCCGAGGCTGGAATCAAACCCGGGTCCCTGACGCTGTGAGGCAGCAGTGCTAACCACTGCTTCACCGTGCCACCTGAGTTGCGGCCACAATCAGAACAACCATGATGTTATTGAATGATGGAACAGCTTTGAGGGGCCGAGTGGTCTGGTCCTGTTCCTAATTCTTGTGTTCTCCTTTGCCTGTGTATCTACTCTTCACCGACTCAACCAGTTGCTTCCCGTCAGGTTCAATATGGTTACCGCCAACGCTTAAACGATTGGTACATTCCTGCACTCCATGATGGCACACAGATCCACATGGAAATTGAGCCAAAACTCTCAGAATGAATGATAGAACCTGGCTTGAGGCAAATAGTCACAGACTGGGAATCTCCATGCAAAAGCTCAGCTCAGATTGAAAACTTGAACAATTAAACATAATTCCATATGCAGGTGCCTCTACTTGAACATAAATGATGGGAATACTGAGTAAGTGTTGAATGCAGTAAGAGTTTTAACAACACCAGGTTAAAGTCCAACAGGTTTATTTGGTAGCAAATACCAAATGCCAAATAAACCTGTTGGACTTTAACCTGGTGTTGTTAAAACTCTTACTGTGTTCACCCCAGTCCAACGCCGGCATCTCTACATCATAAGTGTTGAATGGGCAGAGCTCATTGCTAATCTAGTGCTGTGGAGAAGCACTTCAAGAATTTAAGAGATCAGGAGAAGGGGGAAGATTAATTAGCAGTGCCTCCAGAAGTGGTTTGAGGTCGCATGGTATTTTATTTGAAAAACTGTTTTTTCTCTCAATGAATGCACCCATGTGATCCAGTAGGAATATTTAAACCAGGAGTGCAGTGAGCTTCCCATACTACTTTATTTTGGCACACAAAAGAGGCTGACAGGAAATTGAGTGAATTCAGTAACTGCCGAGAGGAAAGCCCAATGGGAAAAATGAGAGACATTTATTTGTTTAAGAGTTGTACAAATTTCAGAGATCAAAGGGCCTGCCCCTGTACTCCATTTTGAACATACACATGAATTAGGAGCAGAAGTGGGCCATTTGGCCACTCAAACCTGCTCCGCCATTAAATATAATCATGACTGATCTGTTTGTGTTTCCTTTTTTTTGACAGTTACATATTTATTTGCCACAATCAAATAAAAGAGTTAACGGTAAGATTTCTGGTAATGTGCACGAGCACCATCTCCACCAAATTTCTTGGCCTCACAACAGTGTGGATCAGCAACCAGCAAGGTCCTGTCATACTATATGAGGATAGAGTCATAGAGGTTTACAGTGTGGAAACAGGCCCTTCGGCCCAACTTGTCCATGCCGTCCTTTTTTTTAAAAACCCCTAAGCTAATCCCAATTGCCTGCATTTGACCCATATCCCTCTATACCCATCGTACCCATGTAACTATCTAAATGCTTTTTAAAAGACAAAATTGTACCCGCCTCCACTACTACCTCTGGCAGCTTGTTCCAGACACACTCACCACCCTCTGTGTGAAAAAATTGCCCCTCTGGCCACTTTTGTATCTCTCCCCTCTCACCTTAAACCTATGCCCTCTAGTTTTAGACTCCCCAACCTTTGGGAAAAGATATTGACTGTCTAGCTGATCTGTGCCCCTCATTATTTTATAGACAAGGATGTCCTTGATCTCTTTCTTGGAGGCTTCATCTATATGTCTCTGGTGTATGCCATCAATGCTTTAGAAATGGATTGATGGCTAGCATAGATTTGAGCTACATGACCACCGCCTTTCACACAAACTCTAACGTCAGCTCAAGCAAGTCTTTCCTTGCTGGACTGGTTCCAACAGTTTGTACTGTAAGGTTCTTGGCTCAAACTGTTCCAAAGGCTTTCCATTCACATTGATAAAGCCATTTCCTTTTTTACAGTGGGCAACAGCAGTTGCTGTTTTCTTTCGCCCAAAAACCTGGATCAATTACAAAGGACCTTTAGTGGGCATCTTCTTGATAACCTTTGATCCCCTTGTCCAGCAGGAATATATCTGCCTCTGCCTGAAAGATATTCAACGACCCCACGTCTACCACTTTCTGATTACCCTCATCTTTGTCCTATATGGGCGGCCTATACTTATAAAACAGTGCTCACTAGTTCTGGATTCACCCACAAGAGGAAACATCCTGTCCACATCCACCTTATCAAGACCGTTCAGGATCTTATTTACTTCAATCAAGGCACTCCTCACTTTTCTAAACTTTAGTGGAAACAAGCCATCTGTCCAACCTTTCCTCACAAGACAACCCTCTTATTCCAAGTATCGATCTAGTTAACCTTCTCTGAACTGCCTCCAATGTATTTACATCCTTCCTTAAATAAGGAGACCAAAACGGCACACAGTATTCATGGTGTGGTCTCACCAATGCTTTTATAACTGAAGCACAACATCTTTACTTCTATGTTCAATTTCTCTCGTAGTAAAGGATAGCATTCCATTAGCTTTCTTGATTACATGCTGCACCTGCATTCTAACCTTTTGTGAATCATGCACTAGAGCACCCAAATCCCTCTGCACCTCAAAATTCTGCAGTTATTCTCCATTTATGTAATACTTTGCTTTTTTATTCTTCCTGCCAAAGTGAACATCCTCACATTTTCCCACATTATACTCCACCTGCCAGGTTTTTTCCCACTCACTCAACAAACTATCTGCAAACTCCTTATGCCTTCGTCACAACATACTTTCCTACCTATCTTTGTGTCATCTGCAAATTCAGAAACCAAGCTCAGGGGAAAGAGACCATAGCAGGAAAACCTTAGTCACTGATTTTTTTTTTTAGGGAAAGACTGGGAAATGAAAGCTCCCTTCAGCACAGTTCCCCTGAGGCTCCAGGAACATAGAAACAAGATGAGGCCATGCAACCCATCAAACTTGTTCCACCATTTCATTATATCATGGCTAATCTGTACTTTATCTACCTGCTTTAGTTAGTCTAACCCCCTAATACACTTACTCAACAAAATGTGATCAATCTGTTTTGAAATGTTCAGTTGCCTCTCAGCCTCAACAGCTGTCTGAAGGAGAGAGTTCCAGATTTCCACAATGTTTTTGTATAAAAAATTCTTGCTGGCGTTACCACTTAATGGTCAAGCATTGATAATAAGGTTACACTCTCTTATTCTGGACTGTCACCAGAGGGAATCGTTTCTCTCTATTCACCCTCTCATTTCCTTCACCCTTCCTAAAGATCTTAGTTAGATCACACTTAATCCACACTATTTGAGGGAATATGGACCTAGTCTATACAGCCTTCATTTCTGCTAGATCAAAATCCTGGAACTTCCTACCCTGAGGTAGAGATGAAGAGAATGCAGATGTGCCTTTGTAGCTAGTAACATATCTGGGTTCTCTCTATGTGAGTGAGCTGAACAGTTGGTTCTGGATTCCTACCATAATTGAACTTTTCGGAATACATTTTCCAGAGCAACGTCAAGGTGACAACACCACATGGACTGCTGCAGTTCAGGAAGGTGGCTCACCACCACCTTATCAAGGGAAATTAGGAATGGGCAATAAATGCTGGTCTAGCCAGCGATGCCACATCCCGTGAACAAATACAGTTTAAAAAAACCTGTCCTCAAAATTTAACCTCTTTAGCCCTTTTTTATTATTCTGGTGAATATGTGCTGTGCTCCCTTCCCTGCAGAGTGTCTTGCTCAGAAGTCAAATGCAGTATTCCAGATGGGGTATAACCGGAGCTCAATACTGCTGCAACATAATTCCCACCCCTCAGTATTCTAGACCCCTTTACATAAAGGCTGACATTCTATTCGTCTTTTTAGTTTCTTTTTGTAACCATTCTGCTGGGGTAATTACCTGTTTTCATTCAAAATCAGCACAGGAAAGAGCTGAACCGTATCCCCTTGAAAAGGAAGAAGGATCATTTGTGTGGCTCACACCAGTGCACTGTGTTCTAACTATATTCTAAAGGGTCTGAGCTGACAGCACATGGCAGTACCTTGACACTGGAAGGTGCTAACATCACCCAAGCTATTTGAGAGACAATTGGGGCATTGGTTAGCTGTGACTTGAGGCGCTGATTCTACTTTGGATTATTTTTGGGACAGTGGAAAGATCAGCTGTGATCATACTTGCGTGCTTTCATATTGACAAATAGTAAAGTTGACTGTAATAGAATGGCTTTATTTACAATATATTTCTTTCTGAGTCTATTAGATGTGATTAAATTGCCTGAGTGTATAATGGGACAATGGCAATGTATGTTGACTAATTGAATCTACCGTGGTAAAAGGTAGAGATGAAGAGAATGCAAATGTGCCTTTCGAGCTAGTAATGTATCTGGGTTATTCTCTGTGAGTGGGTCTGGATTCCTGCTATAATTGAACTTTTCTGAATACATTTTCCACAGCACTGGATGTGGTTAAGGTCTGGTGTTACTGCTCTCACCTGGTGCTTTTCTTATCTGTTGAATCATAGCCTGGGGATCACTTGCAAGGTCTCACTTCCTGCTCCTGCACCTTTATCTCTATCCTTGACCACATCCTATTTCTTATCTCACTGCTTTTTTTCAGAGTCATTGTTCAAAAGTACAGCTTTAGTTTAACAAGTACATTGAAGACTGTTCTGTGTGCGACCTTGGTGCCAACATTTGACTCCAAGGTGAGCTTCCCACTTCATTTTAGTTCAGTTTAGTTTATTTATTAGTGTCACAAGTAGGCTTACATTAACTCTGCAATGAAGTAACTGTGAAAATTATCTAGTCGCCACACTCCAGTGCCTGTTCAGGTACACTGAGGGATAATCTAGCCTGGCCAATGCACCTAACCAGCACGTCTTTTGGACTGTGGGAGGAAACCGGAGCACCCAGAGGAAACCCATGCAAAGATGGGGAGAATGTGCAAACTCTACACAGTGACCCAAGCTGGGAATTGAACCCAGGTCCCTGATGCTGTGAGGCAGCAGTGCTAACCATTGTGGCACCATATCATCACTAGGATTACAACTTCCATACTGTCTCCAGACTTTATCCCTATCACAGCTCATCTATTACGGAAAACCTTTCATGTTTTCATCATCTATAGACTTGACTATTCCAATGCCATCCTGACTAGCCTTATAATTTCTACTCTGTACACTTGAGGTCATCCAAAATTGTGCCGCCCAAGTCTTGACTCATATCCATTCTCCAATTATCCCTGTGCTTATCTATCTACATTGGCTCCTGGTCAAGCAATTTCTTGCATTTAAAATTCTTTCTTGTTTTTCAGTCCCTCCATGTCCTCACCCCTCCCTATTTCTTTAATCTCCCTCAGCCCCATAACCCTTTGAGATAGTTGCACTCCTCTGATTCTGCACTCTTGTATATCCTTGATTTAAATCACTCCACCATTGGTGTCCATGCCTTCAGTTGCTTAGGTCTCAGGCTGCAGAATTTCTAGTACACCTCTCCACATCACCTTCATCTTTTAAGATACAGCTTACAACCTACCCCTTTGACCAAGCTTTGGTCATCTGATCTAATATCACCTCATGTGGCTTGGTATCATATTTTGTTTTATAATGCTCCTGTGAACCAACCTGTTACATTTTGTTACATTAAAGGCACCTTAGAAATATAAGCTGATGTTTTTGTTGTTGTTTTGGGGAGGATCCATTAGATGCCAGAGCCCTTAAGCGTTGACGTGTTTCTCAGAGACCAAACCATAGTCTGTGCGGAGACTCATACTTGTGTTAAGTTTCAGCACGATATTGTCCAAGGCTCTCAGTTGCCATCACCATCATGCATCTACTGCTGGTCAACCAAAGTATGGCATTGTGTAGGTGACTATTGCACACTGACTGAGCATAGTAACAAGGTTACTGGGTGAAAGTACAAACCAGAGTGTACCTGATGCCCAACTGACTTGCTGGGTCTAGTGCAATTGCATCAAGCTCAGCAGGAACTCACTTCCTGTTGCTTTAAGGGCCCATCACTCTCAGTATTACCTGAGATGGCAAAGATGATCTTTGCCTCTCTGTCACGATTACCAATTGCTTCCTCATCTCTTTCCCGGCATCCTTACCTCCAACAAGAAATATGATGGATTTATTCATTATTCATCCTTTTGGCTGTCTCTGCTGTTTCTCCTCATTCTTCTAACTCAGCAAACTAGACATTCCATAAGCTCCTCACCCTGAGCCCATGCCACTCACGCTAGGTTCTTTCCAATCCTTTCCATCCACACTTTGAGCTGACCTTGTCCATGATGCCCATTCCCTGTTCTAGCTCTTGACCTCTGTTAGCACAGATCTGCTGATCATACACCTTCCTTGCCGGTTCCTACATTAGCTGACATAATAAATTGTTGCTGCTCTTCAGGCAGTGAGCGCAGTTTGCCTATGACAGGCCAGTGCCTCCTGCTAAAAGGTGTTTGTGAACTTGTCTGATAGGACATGGTATGTCTGCTTCCTGCCCCCACACTAGTCCCAAGTTCAGATATGCTGAATGTCCATTTGTACAAGGTAAGTAGGGCTGGAGGACTTTTTTTCTCTACTCCACTTGGTCAATACCTCTAATATTGAGTTATCCACTGGACAGCACTTCTGTTTATGAGTTTCATGTCATGGGTTCAATACCCACTCCAGTGGCATGAGCACATTGCCTAGGCTGATGTTTTGTTGCAATACTGAGGGCATGCTGCACTGAGAGGTGCTTTTTTTAGATGGGTTGTTAAACCGAGGCTCTGTCAACCCTCAGGTCAATGTAAATCATCCCATGGCACTATTCTGGAGAAAAACAAGAGACTTCTCTTGCGAAAACTGACCAACATTTATCCCTCAACCAACATCACTAAAAGAAACTTGACTGCAATTCTTCGTACATTACAGCAGTAACATTTTAAAAATTCATTTATGGGTGTGGGCATTGGTGGCTAGCCCAGCATTTATTGCCCATCCCTCGTTGCCCTTGAGAAGGTGGTAGTGAGTTGCTTTCTTGAACCCCAGCAGTCCCTGAGGTGTAGGTACTAATCCTGCCTGCAGCGGGAATTGGCAGGTGCAGGCCCAGATAATTTGGGAAGCAGCCAAAAATCCATTGATTTTGGACAGGGATTTCTGGCAGTAATGGAAAATTCCATCCTACATTTCAAATGTGCTGAATAGCTATAAAGTGCTTTAGGACATTCTGAGCACGATATAAATGCAAGTCTTGCTTTTTTATGCCGATGGGATCTATCACACTGCTGGTCCAAAACACTGGGTGGGATTTTCCAGCCGAGCTCACCCCAAGACCGGAAAATCCCGCCAAGGTCAACGGATCTTTGCATGGTCCTGTCCCACCCACTACGCTTCCCGTGGCAGGCGGGATGGGAAATTTCCACCCTCTGTGTCTATCATGTCATCTTCTGAATGGCCCAGGAGTATATCAATGCAGTTGTTGTTCAAATCTTGCACATTGTGTTCCTCCTGCACCTTTTTTTTAACGATTGCTCTTGCTGGGAATAAATGTCCTTTGATAGCATCTTGCAAGCACAGGAGGTGGTAGCTGCATTGAGTGGACAATGCTTTAGGATCAAGTAATTCTTGCTCACAGATTGCAATTCAGATACGAGGAGCATCCCCCATTTTAGTGGTATATAATTAGGATGACCATATGCCCCTGTTGTCTAGGGACAGTCCTTGAATGAGGTGCTGGGCAAATAACTTCCCTAGAAAGTATCCTAGTTCATAAAACTCATTCCCAAATAAATACCCTAACTATTAATGGCTACATGGGTTCAAATCAGGAACCTGGCGATCCAGAGCTGCCTTGTGGTGGTCAGTCAATAAAGTTGGCAGGGCAGGATTCAGATGGATGGTGGAGGCAGGGGGGGAGAGAGGGATCAATCTTCTGTACACAGCTGGTAGATGGAGTGGTGTCTCTCGGTGACCTTGTTTTCTGCAGTGATCTTGCTCAGTGGTCGCAGTGCACATGCTCTACTCCTCATGGCCCCAGATAGCCCCTGGTGTGAAATTGGGTTGAAGAGGAAATGGCCCCTGAGCCAAAATGTCTGTTGGTAACTGGAGCCAAGTTATGAGGACAGATTGGAAATTGGATTGGAGCACATCCATAGACTCGGATGGTGTGAATGGACATAGGGCTGCGTGTCCCCAGATTCCGTTTAGAAAATGCAGTCACCCTATACTTAGCCGGCTGGAGACCACTATTTGAGATTATTGCTGATGTCAGGTGTTCTTCAGACTGTTGGTTATTACAAGATGGTTCACTTGCATCTTGGAACATTGCTAGGAACCAGAGTTTTAGATAGGCCAGTATGCATTATCTGACTCTAAAACTTGACTGCAAATTGGTTAGGCCTCAGCTGGAGCAGTGTGTTAAATTCTGGGCGCTGCATGTTTTGAGAACAATGCCAAGACTTTGTGTAGACAAGATTTACTGGCGCCAAAATATTGTGGCCGTTTACGCCAACGGGATCTTATGGTCCTGCCATTGTCAATGGGATTTCCCATTGAATGTACCCCTCACTGCTGCACAGGTTTCCTAGGGATGCATTCAATGAGAAAAGTCGTTGACAACGGTGGGACCATAAGATCCCACTGCCAGTGAGCAGCAGGCCACCTCTCACTGCCGTGAAACACCACGGAGAGGGAGAAAAAACTGGACTGTTGGAAAAAGAAGCTGATACTTTATCATCTTTAGCATACCCTGAGGGAAAAGGATGCTTAACAATGTCTTTATCACCTGTCAACCCAACGTGACTATATTCTAGTCATGTTGGATAAGACAACACAACAGGGGATAGGTTACCATAGCAACAAGAATGAGACCATTCCAGCTCAAAAAACTTCTGAACACCTATATTTGATAAGGTATGAACATCGAGAAAATAAGGAAGTTACTCAAACACTTGTTTGCGGAGGTCAAGCAAGGTGAAGAGTACACAATTAATGAGCAAATACTGAGAGATGCAGAGGGACCTTAGAGTGAATGTTTACCTGAAGTTTGTCAGACAGGTTGATAGGGTGGTTAAGAAGATAAATGGAATTCCTTCCCCTGTTAGCCAAGGCATAGAATGGAAGAGCAGGGAGGTTATTCTGAAACTGTATAAATCAGTATTAAGGCCACAGGTTGAATACTGTGTGCAGTTCTGGTCACTTCATTATGGAAATGAATAGAGAGGGGACAGAGGAGATTTATGAGGAAGTTACCAGGACTGGAAAATTGCAGCTATGAGAAAAGTTTGGATAAGCTAGGGTTGTTCTCCTTAGAACAGAGGAGGCTGAGGAGAGATTTGATTGAGATGTACAAAATTGAGAGGGGCCAGTATAGTGTGTGTGGGAAGGTTTGATTTACTTTAGCAGAGAGCTCAATGACTAGGAGGCATAGATTTAAATTTATTTAAATTGATTGGTAGAAATTTTAGAGGGGAGATGAGGAAAAGATTTTTCACTCAGAGCTTTGTCAGGGTTTGAAAGGGTAATAGAGGCAGAAACCATCAATTCATTTGAAAGGTATCTGGATATTTGATATTCCACTGAAGTGCTGTAACCTGCAGGACTATGGACTAAATTCTGGAAAGTGGGATTAGACTCCGTGGCTCAATTTTTAGCCAGCGCAAACGCAATGGGCCAAATGGCCTATTTCTGTGTCATAAACTTTCTATTCCATGATTCAGTCATGGATGCTATTTGTGGGAACCCAGTGTTATCAAGCCACCATCTTGAGAGTCGTAGTACTTGGTTAAAAATGGCTTTAAAAGTACAAAATCACAGAATGGGGATCATGCTGTTGGCACCAATCTGACCCACACTGATCATCCAGCCAACTAAGCCAATCGCACCCCCACAAGGAGTCTAAGTTGCTCTGGCAACATGAACTGCTTCCATGCATGTTGCAACTCGGAGTTCTGGATAGTGATGGTGACGGCTTCAATTTTCTTTTCATGGCTGATTAGGAGTCTCTCCCGCTCTTACCACCAGTCATTGACATGTGTTGGAAGGATTTTCAGGTTGATGTTCAACCGGTTTGACCGCATTATGAACGCACCTTCCTGGAGCTTCTGGCTTAGAGACATGGAGACAATACCCACTGTGGCACTAGTCCTTCAATCTATCAATAATTCTTTGAAATCTTCTACATTATTTTCTATGCTACCAATTTTTTTTTCAGCAACAAACTTGGGTAGATGTAATCCCTTCTTTCAGATTTATGGACGGTTAATCACCCGCATTAGATGTGAGGTCTAGCTTGGACCCAATATCACCCAATTTCTAACCATTCTTGTCTTTGCCCTCCAGTCTCATGTCACTTGACCCAAGTTGTTTGAATTCTATTCACTGAGCACTCCCCCGAAGCTTTACTGATTGCTGAAACCCTCATTTCCAGAATGATTCCACAATGAATCATCGGTTGCTAAGTTGATACCACCTTGGGATTTAGCTCTTCAATTTGATTGTTTAGGACAGAAGAAATCAATCTAGTCACTTCACTGGAAATTCAATCAGATTATTTTACCAGAGACACGATCTTATAGACTGAAATCAAATTGAAAAGCTGTCAGCTTTGGGAAAAGCAATAAAAGGAAATGAAGTTATGCTTGCACTACAGGTGGGAAGACTGAGAACAGTTGGTCTGAAATTTAACTCTGCCAGAGTTCCATCCAGCAATGATTGCTGGGGTCATCAAAGTTCAAGTAAAGGTATCAGGATAATACACCTTTTGGAGACCAGCCTGGAGACTGAGACAGAAGTATGAGGGTGGAAAAGAAGACAAGTTATGTGGAAATTTGGATGCAATGAGATGGTTTACCCTGCAGGAAATGCAAAGCGGATAGAGACTTTTATATTGGTCAAAAATAAAAAGAACTTGGGCAGGATTCCCCACCCACGATGTATTTTCCAGCGGCAGAGACAGTCTAGCATTGACTGTGGGCCGGATCTACTGCTCCCACCGATATCCACGGGGTTTTGCACTATAATTTTAGGAAGAGCATCCAGTCCAATTTTTCACCTTGCAAGGAGCAGAGCTGGTGGGGCTTGAGGTTTGGCCCCTTTCCTTAACTTATTTTCACATATTCCGTTGCCCTTTTCAAATTAAAATTATTGCGAACACTTATTTCGAGTAAGGCATTGTAAATACCAATCCGCCACTGGGGAATGCACTGTGGGGGTCACCAGTGCTGAAACCAGAAGATCTTGTCGATGGGAATGGCAGGAAAATTTTGGCCATTATACAGCATCTTTCAAAACCTCAGGACGTGTCAAAGCATTATTCCAAAAAGAATGTTGCACTGTTGAAGCTACTATTTTTTGGATGAGATATTAATCGAGGCCCAATCTGCCCCTGAGGTGGCTGTAAAAGATCTTGCAGTATTATTCATAAAAAGAAAGGGAGTTATCCCTGGTGTCCGTCGAATCTTTATCCCTCAATCACTATCTGAAAAAACTGATTATTGGTCATTATCACACTGCTGTTTGTGGCAACTACTTGTGTGTAAATTAGGTGCTGAGTTTTCTGTTACAACAGGGAATACACGGTAAAATTATATTTCACTGGATGTCATAGAATCATAGAATTCCTGCAGTGTAGAAGGAGGCCATTCAGCCCAATGGGTCTGCACTGACCACAATCCCCCACCCAGGCCCGAACCCCATAACACCATGCATTTACCCTAGCTAGTCCCCCTGACACTAAGGGACTAAATTTAGCATGGCCAATCCACCTAATCGGCACATCTTTGGACTGTGGGATGAAACCAGAGCACCCGGAGGAAACCCACGCACACACAGGGAGAACGTGCAAACTTCACAGAGATAGAGACCCAAGCCAGGAATTGAACCCGGGTCCCTGGCGCTGTGAGGCAGCAGCGCTAACCACTGTGCCACCATGCCGCCCTCATGCACTATGGGAAAAGTAGTAGAGAAACACAAGGTTCGCTTTTGCCCAAACATCCACTGCCCTTATTATTGAAGCAGTGCTTCCCGGCACCACCCCTGAATTTCCTAATGGTAATTTTGAGGTTATGCCCCTTTGTTCTGGACTTTCTCCTGCTCACACATTTAAAAAGCTTCTCACGCATTAAAATATTAGCACAGCTCCATGGGCTGCTTGGTGTGGCTGGTGGGGGTTTGGTGGGGGCGGGGGAAGAGGCAGTTGGCTCAGTTGACTGCACGGTCAACATGGATCAGATCCATAGAATCTCTACAGTGCAGAAGAATGCCATTCGGCCCATTGAGTTTGCACCATCTCTCTTGTAGAGAGGACCTTACCTGGGCCCTTTCCCCCCACCCTATCCCTATAACTCCACACATTTACCATGGCTAATCCATCAAACCTACACTTAGGTGCAATTTAGCATCGTTAATCCACCTAACTTACACACCTTTGAAAATCAGAGCACCCGGACGAAACCCACACAGAAGCGGGGAGAATGTGCAAACTCCACACAGATAGTCACCCAAGGCCGGAATTGAACCTGGGTCTCTGGTGCTGTGAGGCAGCAGTGCTAACCACTGTAACACAATATGTGCCTACAGCAGAGGGTTTGATCCCTTTCTGGCTGAGGTGGATTCTGGAGCAGCCTCCTTGCCCTACCTGCCCTCCATGGTGGAACAACCCAAGCCCACACTGCTCAGCCTCATGTACGGTGAGCTAGTTGGGACACTAATGTAGATCAGCCACTTCCGAGCAGAGAGCCAGGAAGAGAAAACCTCAGCAGCAAAATTGCCCACAATGTAATACTACATGGCTTCATCCTTTCTGATTGGGAATTAAAGTCCACAGCAAAGTGAATCACGCTGTCTGTGAGCAAAGTATTGTGGAGGCAGAGAAAAAAGTAATTAGCGTACAGAGGGTCAAAGTTCTGATATTTTAATGTTGATTTCACACCAATCTAACCTACAATGAGGTTGAGACTGACTGTGATTGACACACTACAGTTGATGTAAAAGGTTAGTCTCATTATCCATGCAGGAGAGGTTACACAATTATGAAAGCCTCATGGGATTCCAATTTAACTAATACCAGCCTCTGTATGAGTAGTATATGTGCATTTGGGCCATGAGGGGAATTGTATCTATTCCAATGTGCTTACCTTCAAAGCCATGATTCATTTTATTCCTCTCTCTAATTGGTATTTACAATGCCTTACTCGAAATAAGTGTGCGCAATAATTTTAATTTGAAAAGGGCAACGGAATATGTGAAAATAAGTTAAGGAAAGGGGCCAAACCCCAAGCCTCCACCAGCTCTGCTCCTTGCAAGGTGAAGGATCGGGCTGGATGCTCTTCCTAAAATTACAGAAATTGAAATTGCAATACTTGTCAAATCAGATGGACAAAGAGTGGGGACTCGTGTTGGTCTGTGATGGCCTGGACTCACTTGGCATCACTCTCAACTCTTGAATCAGAAATTCCTGGGTTCAAGTTCCACTCTTTTCACTTGAGCCTAATATCCAAGCTGACACTGCAATGCAGTACTGAGTAAATGCTGCACTGTCAGGGCTGTCACTGCTCAGATGTAGGGTTGGGTGGAGTAAGAGAGAGTGTGTGCCAAGGGTAGAGTAAGAGTGAGTGTGCCAGGGGTGGAGTAAGAGAGTGAGTGTGCCAGGGGTGGAGTAAGAGAGTGTGTGCTAGGGTGGGGAGAAGAGAAAGAGTGCATAATGGGGGGGAAGAGAGAGAGTGCACGACGAGGAGGAACAGAGAGTGAGTGAAGCGAGGGGGAAGAGTGTGTGTGTGTGTGTGTGCGAGGGGTAGAGAAAGAGACAGAGTGTATAAAGGAAGGGGTGAACAGAGTGTGTGCGAGGGGAGGACAGAAATAAAGACTGTGTGTGAGTGGAGGGGCAAAGAGATCATGTGCAAGGGCTGGGAGAAGAGAGACTGTGTGGGGGGGGGGAGAGGGAGTGTGTGTGAGGGAACGGGGCAGAGATGGTGTGTGTGAAGGAGGGGGGGCTGAGAGCACGAGGAGTGGGAGCACAGAGCGTGAAGGGTGGGGGCACAGAATGCGAGCCGTTGGGGAAAGAGAGCGCGAGGGATGGGGGAAGGGAGCACAAGGGGTGGGGGAAGAGAGAGCGCGTGTTCGAGAGGTGGGGGCAAGAAAGCATATGTGGGAGTGGCGGGGAGGAGAGAGTGTGTGCACAGGAAGGGGTGGAGAGAGAGTGTGCGCGACATGAGGGGGGAAGAGGGAGGGTGTGCAGGGAGTGGGGGGGGGAGAGGGAGAGTGCAAGGGATGAGGGGAGGGAGAGCGTATGTGAGGGGTGGTGGCAAGAATGTGTGTGTGAAAGGGGTGGGGGGAAGAGAGTGTGTGAGGGGTGCAGGGAAGAGAGAGTGTGTGAGAAGGAAAGAGAGTGTGTGTGTGAGAGGGGTGGGGAGGAAGAGAGAGTGTGTGCGAGGGGTGGGGGAGAGAGCGAGGGTGTGTGAGGGGAGGGGGGTAAGAGAGTGGAGTGCAGGAAGAGAGCGTATGATCTTGATGTGGGGCAAAGAGCATATGTGGGAGCGGTGGGGAGAAAGAGAGAATGTGTGGGAAAGAGAGTGTGTGTGCGAGACGTCCTCGAAGAGATTGTGTGTGTGAATGGTCCTGGAAGAGTGTGGGTGAGGGGTGGTGGGGGGGGGGGGGGGTGAGGGGAGAGAGCGTATGTCTGTTGTCATCATGAGGTCTCCACCATCACACATGCCAGTTTTCTGCCAATTCTATTCATCCAACATGGTGTCAAGAAGCAGCATAGCAAAGGTTACTGCGGATCTCAGCAATATCTCGACTGTATGCTGTAGATTGATGTTGTGCAACTGGTCATACCTCTGGTCAATTTGTTCCAAAGCAGCTGCAACACAAGCATCTACCCGGCAATTGGAAAATGACCAAGGTATGCGTTCTCAGGTTGATGTAAAAACTCCCGTGCCGTTATCTTCAAGAAGTTAACGAAAGATTCCTCTCCCCCCCCCCCCCCCCCCAACATCCAGCATCACTGAAGCACAAACTATCTGGTTATTACCATTCTGCTGTTTGTGGCATCTTGCTGTGTAAATGACCACACTTCAAAAATAATTCATCAGCTTTTTAAGTGTTTTTGGGTGACCAGAGGTCAAGAAAGAGGCAGTAAAGATGTAAAGGTGAGATTTTTCAGACAGCTGCACTCCCCCCAACCCCCCGGCACACACTCCCTCTTCCCCCTCACCAACACGCTCTCTCTTCCCTCCGTCCCTCGCACACTCTCTCTCTTTCCCGCACCCCTTGCACACACACTCTCTCTTACACCTCCCCCCCCCCATTCCTCGCACATACCCCTCCCCTCCCGTGGCACTCACTCTCACTTCCCATCACCCCTCACACACACTCTATCTTCCTCCCACCCCTCACACCCACTCTCTCCCCCCCTCAACCATGGCACACTCTCCCCCCCCCCCCGCACACATTATTCCCCCGCCCCTTGAACAAACTCTCTCTTCCCCGACTCCTCGCGCACACTCTCTCCCCACCTCACCCAGCCATAGCACACACTCTCCCCATGACACACACTCTCCCCATGACACACACTCTTCTCCCCACCCTTCTCACACATTCTCCCCTACCTTTCCTTGCACGCATTCTGCCCCACTGTTCTTCACACTCTCTCTCCCCCCACCACCCTTGCTCTCTCCCCCCACCACCCTTGCTCTCTCCCCCCACCACCCTTGCTCTCTCCCGCCTATCACCAGTGGTGTACTGGGAAATATCTAGGTGTAGGGTGATGTCATGTTGGTCATATAACTTCTCAATCTTCTATTCCATTGTTTTCCTGTGTATTAATCATAAGAGCCTTCAAATGTCAAAAAAACTATGCATTTTAAGTGAAAAATATTAGTATTAGAACTTCATTGTGTAATCGTTTAATTATATAATTCAAGCCTATTAAAACATGAATTATAGATATGGTTAAAAACTGGGTAAAAAGAGTTAAGATACAGATCAGCCATAATGGCAGAACAAGCTCAAGGGACTGAATGGCCTACTTATGTTCCTAACTAGATATTAATAAATGAGCTTAGCACATGTGTGCAAGCATTCATACATCAAGCTCTTTCGCCAGTCAATTCAAACTAGTCCAGATCTCTAAGAACTATCAGTCAGCTAAATCAATGGCTCAAAATACCTCTCCGATTTTCGACCGCATTCAAGGTTAAATGTTATCAGGTCCAGCAACCTGATCAATCTTTGGTGCCTCAAACAAAACTTAGGTTACTTATGCAGTAATATTTAAGGAGTCTAGATCTAAAACACTCATCCTGCCATGGTGTGATCTCCAATAATTAAAATGAATACAAAACATATAGGAGGGGATCTTTATCCCACTCCGCGATATGTCTCATGGCAGCGGGAGGCAGAGCGCCACTTGCTGGCGGTAGGATCTTACGGTCCCGCTGTTGTCAGCAGAGTTTTCCAGTTGAACACCGCTTGCTGCCGGGAAACCCATAGCAGGAGTGCACCATCAGTTGGAACATAAGATCACAGTGGCGTGAATGACAGCAAGATTTTAGCGATATATTTATATTTCAGCTATATCCTACTGCTCAATCCTAACCACCATATTAAATCTTTCAAAGGAACTATGTCTTTTTTCTAGACACTAAAGCTTTACCATGCAAATGCTGATCGGTTGTTTTTTTCCCAATGTATTCTTAGCATTCAATTGTGGCTTTAGTTAACTTGAGCTGTATCTGATACCTATACATACTATCTTGGCATTGTTTTATACTTACGGAATAAATATTTTTGAGGCTACTTTCCCTATGTACCTTTCATTAAGATATTTAGATTTCAGCTTAACACATGTAAGATTTTTTGACAACATATGTAAATAACGTAACGGGCAGCATGTTGGCACAGCGGTTAGCACTGCTGCTTCACAGCGTCAGGGACCCCCAGGTTCGATTCCCGGCTTGGTGGAGTTTGCACATTCTCCCCGTTGTCTGCGTGGGTTTCCTCCGGATGCTCTGGTTTTCACCCACAGTCCAAAGATGTGCGGGTTCGGTGGATTGGCCATGCTAAATTGCCCCTTAAGTGTCAGAGAGACTAGCAGGGTAAATGAGGTTGCAGGGATGGGACCTGTGTGGGATTGTTCTGCACTGTAGGGATTTTAATTTCATTTTTCTTCTCTCTAACTTAGTTCCATTAGCCAGTACATCCCAATCTCCATTTTTGAAATCTTTATAGCAGAAAATTGAACCCATTCTTACAGCAGTCTGCAATGATAATTTTCTCAACCAAATGAAATCTGAACATAAGATGACTATTGATATGAATTGAGGGGTGGTTAGGACGTGGCAATTTTCCACCAGAAATAGTGGCAGGAATCAAATCCATTATACACTTTAAATCTGAAATAATAAAAAAAGAGAAGTATCAGATATGGGACGAGATGGATTGTCGTTTCTGAGAGCTGTGCTGTTACAATGATCGGCTGAGTAACTTCCATCTGTGCTGTGAAATTCTATGGTTCCCACGTGGAAATCAGATATAAATGTATGAGTGCTGCTATTGCTTAAATCCATTACTTCCCAACATGTTGAGTAAGGAAAAAAATCTTGCCTGCACCCTCTTTTGTTCTGTGATTCTATGAAGTGTGTGTTCCAATGGCCTTTGTGAAGCTGGAGGGGTTTGATTTTCTACATTAAACTGTAACCTTTGTGGAGCTATTTCTGGTGGCGTTACCGAGTCAGAAATGTTAAAAAGGGGGCAGCACGGTGGCACGTTGGTTAGCACTGCTGCTTCACAGTACCAGGGACCTGTGTTCAATTCCTAGCCTGGGTAACTGTCTGTCTGGAGTTTGCACGTTCTCCAAGTGTCTGCATGGGGTTCCTCCGGGTGCTCCGGTTTCCTTCCACAGTCCAAAGATGTGCAGGTTAGGTGGACTGGCCACTATAAATTGCCCTTTAATGCCCCAAGATGTGTAGGTTAGGTGGATTAGCCATGGTAAATGTGTGCGATTACAGAGATAGGTCAGGGAAAGAGGGCCTGGGCAAGATACTCTGTCAGAGTCAGCGCAGATTCAATGGGCGAAAAGCCTTTCTGCACTGTGGGGATTCTATTTTTCTTTTCCCTGCCATACAAAGACATCTTAATTTCTGACCAATTATCATTGTTTTATAACATACACAGCCTTTTCATTTTAGGTATTGTGTTTAAGTTTCAAATAGGATCAATAAAGTGATTGACAAACTTTCTGGGGTCTAAAGAAACTTCTATATTCTTAGAGAATTTGGCTTTACAGGACCCAAGTCTTGATCCTTATGAAATATTTGTTAGGTTGGGAATCTTAAAGAGATCGCAGCTCTGGTGTTGAGATTATAATCGAGGCCGTAGCCTTGATTCCCTCCTGCTTGGAGTGAATCAAGAGAGAAAGGATATTAATCAAAAAGCAGAATACATTGTTCTTTCTGAGGGAATGCAGGCTTAAAATGGACTGATTAAGCCTTGCCTCAGTGCTAGGGTGAGGGCCTTACCTGCTGAATGTGTTTCCCTCTCCCAGTGAGCTGGTGTCACACTCCTGTACACCATATCCTACTTCGATGGCAGCTACCCCTTGAACACTTCCAGTAGCCAACTGCATCAAATGCCAGGGGGCACAACCCCAGGTGGAGACTGCTGTCAGGATGGCTCACTCCTGAAGGAGTGGATAATTTCCAGAATATAAAAAGATTTACTGCTGAGGCTTTATAAGGCTCTGGTCAGACCACATTTGGAATATTGCAAGCTATTTTTGGCCCTATATGTAAGAAAGAGGGTCCAGGGGAGGTTCACGAGAATAATCCCAGGAATGAAAAACTTGACATATGAGGGCTCTGGGTCTGTACTCAATGGTCTTTAGAAGGATGAGGGTGGATCTCATTGAAACTTACAGAATATTGAAAGGCTTGGATAGAATGGATGTGGGGAGGATGGGAGTGGACATGGGGAAGATGGGAGTGGACATGGGGAAGATGTTTCCATTAGTAGGAGACTAGAATCCGAGGGCACAGCCTTAGAATAAAGGAAAGACCACTTAGAACTGAGATGAGGAGTAATTTCTTCAGCTAAGTGGTGGTGAATCTATGGAATTCTTTACCACAGAAGGTTGTGGAGGCCAGATTATTGAGTGCATTTAGGAGAGAGATAGATAGGTTCTTGATTGGTAAGGAATCAAAGGTTACAAGAAAAGGCAGTGGGGTTGAGAAACTTGATGTGGAGATGCTGGCGTTGGACTGGGGTGAACACAGTAAGAAGTCTCACAACATCAGGTTAAAGTCCAACAGGTTTATTTGATAGCAAATACCATAAGCTTTCGGAGCGCTGCTCCTTCGTCAGATGGAGTAGAAATCTGTTCTCAAACAGGGCACAGAGACACAAAATCAAGTTACAGAATACTGATTAAAATGCGAATCCCTACAACCAGCCAGGTCTTAAAGGTACAGACAATGTGGGTGGAGGGAGCATTAAACACAAGTTAAAGAGATGTGTATTGTCTCCAGACAGAACAGCCTGCAAGATCAGGGGGCAAGCTGTGGGGGTTACTGATAATGTGACATAAATCCAACATCCCGGTTTAGGCCGTCCTCATGTGTGCGGAACTTGGCTATCAGTTTCTGCTCAGCGACTCTGCGCTGTCGTATGTCGTGAAGGCCGCCTTGGAGAACGCTTAGCTGAAGATCCGAGGCTGAATGCCCGTGACTGCTTGCTTCCTGGACTTGCAGGCTGTTCTGTCTGGAGACAATACACATCTCTTTAACTTGTGTTTAATGCTCCCTCCACCCACATTGTCTGTATCTTTAAGGCCTGGCTGGCTGTAGGGATTCACATTCTAATCAGTATTCTGTAACTTGATTTTGTGTCTCTGTGCACTGTTTGAGAGCACATTTCCACTCCATCTGACTAAGGAGCAGCGCTCCGAAAGCTTATGGTATTTGCTACCAAATAAACCTGTTGGACGTTAACCTGGTGTTGTGAGACTTCTTACTGTGTTGAGAAACTTATCAGCCATGAGCAGACTCAATGGGGATGAAAGCCTAATTCTTCTCCGATATCTTCCAGTGTCCCATACAAATGGCAATTAGCCTTTTCCTACTCCTACCCCACTCCACTCCCCCAACCTGGGCTCCACTCTGCAGCATCCCATAAATCTCGGGGCTGGAGCAGTGCCCCGACTACACTACACACCACTGGAGGTGGAGGGTGAAGGAGGAGGGAATGAATACAGGATATTAAAACACCTAACATTCACATTTACGCCAGGGGCTGGGATTTACAGGTGCGCACCTCCAATTCCAGCCTCGCCCACGTGACGGTCCCTCCCGCTCGCGCGCTCGGATTTGAAACGCCGAGCGCCAACGGCTGCCGCGCGTGCGGAACTACAACTCCCAGCAGGCACCGCGGCCCGGCTCCTTGTGAGCCCAGGCTGAGGCTCCTCAGTGTGCGGGCACGCGGCTACTGGCAGCGCGAGTAATGAGGTTCAAACAGCTAATTGTCTCCATAATACCTGAACAGAACTGAGAACTGCAGCAGATCAGATGAATTCCCCCCTTTCATCTGTGCTTGACGTGAAATAGTGATTGATTCTTCAGTTGTCTGTGAGAGACGTCAATCAGAGAGCCTGCAGTTTTTGGGGGACTGCCTTTGGCGGCACTGTCAGAAGTTTAACAACACCAGGTTAAAGTCCAACAGGTTTATTTGGTAGCAAAAGCCACACAAGCTTTCGGAGCTCCAAGCCCCTTCTTCAGGTGAGTGGGAATTCTGTTCACAAACAGCATATAAAGACACAGACTCAATTTACATGAATAATGGTTGGAATGCGAATACTTACAACTAATCAAGTCTTGGCGGCACTGCCAGGGCACAGTGTGCTTCATTTTTTTAAAGTTTAATTATTAGTGTCACAAGTAGGCTTATATTAACACTGCAATGAAGTTACCGTGAGAAGATACTGTGAGTTGCCACACTCCGGCGCCTATTCGGGTACACTGAGGGAGAATTTAGCATGGCCAACGCACCTAACCAGCACGTCTTTCAGACTGTGGGAGGAAACTGGAGCACTCGGAGGAAACCCATACAGACACAGGGAGAATGTGCAAACTCCACACAGACAGTGACCCAAGCTGGGAATCAAACCCAGGTCCCTGGCGCTGTGAGGCAACAGCAATAATAATAATTTTCTTTATCCTTTGATGAGATGTGAGTATCACTGCCAAGGCCAACATTTGTTGCCCATCCCTAATTGCCCTTAAACTGAGTGGCTTTCTAGACCATTTCAGAGGGCTGTTAAGAGTCAACCACATTCCTTTTGGTCCAGAGTCACATGTAGGCTTGACCAGGTAAGGATGTCATTCGTGAACCAGATGGGGTTTTTACAACAATCGATGATAGTTTCATGGTCACCGTACTATTACCAGATTTATTAACTGAGTTCAAATTCCACCAGCTCCCATGTTGGGATTTGAACCTGTGTCCCTGGAGCATTGGCTGGCTCTCCGGATTGCTAGTTCCATAACATCGCCACTACATCACTGTCTGCCCCTACATGGCAATACCCAGTTTCTAATGAGGAATCTGGCACACGTCCTTCGGTTACTGGCCTCCAGTTCTCAACTGCACCCGGACGTGGATTACAACATTTTCTGTTTTGTGTAAGTGGTTACCATTACTAGCTTTATATTCCAGATTTATTGAATGAATTTAAATAGTAATAGCTGCCATGAAATTGAGTTGGGCCTGTTGAATTACTAGGTTCCGTGATATTGCCACTTTGCCACCATCACCCATGATCCTGAAGTCATGGCTGCCAACAATTGAGCAATGAAAGTCAAGGATGTGGAAGAAGCCAGAGTCGAAACAGTATGCATGTGGCTCATCTAATTGCCAATAAACTACTCTATCTAATTAGATTGAAAACTATCCTAACATACTCCTTTAATTGCACATTGATAAATGATTGCTTCATGTAAGAGCCTGTTATTCACCAGGTTCACCTTTGCATCCACTGCGGATTGCCATGATGTCACTTCTATGCTGCATCAATTTATGATTGCTAAAGTTTAATGTAATTTAAAATGTTGCAATTCCATCTGTGTGCATTTAAATTACATTAATTAGGTTCTGGGAGGATTTTAATTTTAGTTCTTGGCACTTCAAGAGCGAAGTTTAGAACCAACCTGGGAGATTCATCTAGGACCTTAAGAGATTAGCTGACATGTGTTGTATTTGTATGAAAGTGATAAGCCAGCTGACATGGAGGATTGATAGATTGTTCAGAAATTTAAAAAACAGTCTCAGCACACTGAGCCCACAATGTAGAACTGTGTGAAACTAGATACTCATCTAGGAGCACTGGAAAAGGTGTTTTAAAAAAAACATTTACAAGGACGATACCAGCATTGTGAGAGGCTATAATCATCTGGGAAGACTCAATAGACTCCTGTTCTTGTTTTTAGAAAAGAGAAGACTAAGGAGTGACCTAATAAAGGTCTTCAAATTTATTTATGGATTTGATAGAGAAGTGGAGAAAATGTTGCCACTGGTGTTCAAAAAACATGGGGGCGGAAGGTCATTTGTTCCTCAACAGCCCAAGAAAATCCCAGGACATCTCAAATACAGGGTGACCAGGGAGAGAAAAATATGTAAGTGTAACGATTCAGGAAGCCCGACTGGAAAGAAACATAGTTTATTACAGGATGGGACTACATTTCAACAGGCCTAGTCCTAGGCCTGCCTATAAAAGGCTCAGGTAGTGAGTTCCAGCTGGGCAGGCCACTGCCTGTTACATGGGGAACTCATACTCAATGAGCCCCACAGCGAGATCAGTCAGTGAAACCCCTTGGACTTTGTGAGGGTAAGAAACAGAATCTGTGAGGTGCTGCTGCTCACATGGGATAGGCTCAACTGGTGAACCTATGAGAAGCAAAGAAAAGTGATAGCCAGCGCATAATGCTGAGCAGCAGAGGTGAGAGAAACTCCCGAGAGAGGGAGACAATGGGAACGAGAGAAACTTGGAGGAGACTGAAAGAGAAAGATTCTGATGGGTGAGAGAGAGAGAGGCAGGAGACAGATTCTGAAGGGGTGAGAGAGAGAGGCAGGGGGGTGGGAGTGGTGGGGGAGGGTGTGTGGAAGACAAACTGAGGGAGGCCAATTCTGAAGGGGTCAGAGAGAGAGAGAGACTCTGAGAGAGTGAGTGAGAGAGTAGAGAGAGAAAGACAGACTCTGAGGGAGGGTGTGAAAGAGAGCGACTCTGAGGGAGTGAGTGAGAGATAGACAGACTAAGAGAGAAAGACAGACTCTGAGGGAGGGAGTATGAGAGAGAGAGACAGACTCTGAGGGAGTGAGTGAGAGATTAATTCCAAGCGGTTGAGAAACACAGAGAGACCTCCTCCAAGGGCTCAGACAGTGAGTCTGGGCTAAGAGAAACTCCATGGGGTGAGAGAGACTTCAAGGGGAGAGGCTGCAAAAGAGAGAGCGAGACTGTGGGGGTTTTGACGTAGGGCTGCTGAGTGAGTGGGCAGGGTGAAGGGTCGAGAAGTCATTTAACTTGTATCCTCACTCAGCTCCTGACTAATAAATCTTCCAGGTTTTTGCCTTTTTAATAGCTGATGTTATGTTAGATTGGCTCAATGAAGTGGCATTTCATTTTAATTCAACTCTTAACTACTTTATTTATTTTCTTTATTTCATTGTGTTTACGAGGAAGACCAAACATAATTATAAGATAGTCACTGATAAATCCAATAGGGAATTCAGGAGGATGTTCTTTACGCAGAGAATAATTAGAATGTGAAATTTGCCATGTAGTTCCGGTGGATAGCATAGAGGTAAATACGTGAGGGAGAAAGGATATGCTGATGAGATTAGGTGAAAATGGATGAAAGGTGATGTACGTCGATCATAGATACCGTCTTTGATACTAAGTTAGAAGGTCAGGAGCTTTGCTCTCTTGAAAACCGTGGTGCACGAAGGTTGTGATGAACCTGGTGAATAAGAAAAGAGAGGCGTACAGAAGGTTCAGAGAGCTAGGAGGTGTTAAGGATTTAGAGGAGTATACGGGATGTAGGAAGGAGCTTAAGAAGGAAATTAGGAGAGCGAGAAGGGGTCATGAGAAGACCTTGGCGGGTAAGATTAAGGAGAATCCCAAGGCTTTCTACAAATATGTCAAGAGTAAAAGGATGAGATGTGAAGGCATAGGACCCTTAAAAGGTGAAGGGGGAAAAGTTTGTGCGGAACCGTTAGAAATGGCGGAGGTGCTTAATGAATACTTTACCTCGGTATTCACGGTGGAAAGGGATCTGGGTGGTTGTACTGCTGGTTTGCGGTGGACAGAAAGGATCGAGCATGTGGACATAAAGAAAGAGGATGTGTTGGAACTATTGAATGGCATCAAGGTTGGTAAGTCGCCGGGACCGGATGGGAGGTTACTGTGGGAGGCGAGGGAGGAGATTGCGGAGCCTTTGGCGATGATCTTTGCATCGTCGATGGAGACGGGAGAGGTTCCGGAGGATTGGAGGATTGCAGATGTGGTCCCTATATTCAAGAAAGGGAACAGGGACAGCCCGGGAAATTACCGACCGGTGAGTCTAACCTCAGTGGTTGGTAAGTTGATGGAGAGGATCCTGAGAGACAGGATTTATGATCATCTAGAGAAGTTTAGTATGATCAAAAGTAGTCAGCACGGCTTTGTCAAGGGCAGGTCGTGCCTTACGAGCCTGGTTGAGTTCTTTGAAAATGTGACCAAACACATTGACGAAGGAAGAGCGGTGGATGTGGTCTATATGGACTTCAGCAAGGCGTTCGATAAGGTCCCCCATGCAAGACTTCTTGAGAAAGTGAGAGGGCATGGGATCCAAGGGGCTGTTGCCTTGTGGATCCAGAACTGGCTTGCCTGCAGAAGGCAGAGAGTGGCTGTGGAGGGGTCTTTCTCTGCGTGGAGGTCAGTGACCAGTGGAGTGCCCCAGGGATCTGTTCTGGGACCCTTGCTGTTTGTCATTTTCATAAATGACCTGGATGAGGAAGTGGAGGGATGGGTTGGTAAGTTTGCTGACGACACCAAGGTAGGTGGTGTTGTGGATAGTTTGGAGGGATGTCAGAAATTGCAGCGAGACATAGATAGAATGCAAGACTGGGCGGAGAAGTGGCAGATGGACTTCAACCCGGATAAGTGTGTAGTGATCCATTTTGGCAGATCCAATGGGATGAAGCAGCAGTATAATATGAAGGGTACCATTCTTAGCAGTGTAGAGGATCAGAAGGACCTTGGGGTCCGGGTCCATAGGACTCTTAAATCGGCCTCGCAGGTGGAGGATGCGGTCAAGAAGGCGTACGGCGTACTAGCCTTCATTAATCGAGGGATTGAGTTTAGGAGTCGGGAGATAATGCTGCAGCTTTATAGGACCCTGGTTAGACCCCACTTGGAGTACTGCGCGCAGTTCTGGTCACCTCATTACAGGAAAGATGTTGAAGCCATTGAAAGGGTGCAGAGGAGATTTACAAGGATGTTGCCTGGATTGGGGGGCATGCCTTATGAGGATAGGTTGAGGGAGCTTGGTCTCTTCTCCCTGGAGAGACGAAGGATGAGAGGTGACCTGATAGAGGTTTACAAGATGTTGAGAGGTCTGGATAGGGTAGACTCTCAGAGGCTATTTCCAAGGGCTGAAATGGTTGCTACGAGAGGACACCGGTTTAAGGTGCTGGGGGGTAGGTACAGAGGAGATGTCAGGGGTAAGTTTTTCACTCAGAGGGTGGTGGGTGAGTGGAATCGGCTGACGTCGGTGGTGGTGGAGGCAAACTCGTTGGGGTCTTTTAAGAGACTTCTGGATGAGTACATGGGATTTAATGGGATTGAGGGCTATAGATAGGCCTAGAGGTAGGGATATGATCGGCGCAACTTGTGGGCCGAAGGGCCTGTTTGTGCTGTGGCTTTCTATGTTCTATGAAAGTCAAAAGGGAACCCTAAACCTTTCCTCTGGATTCCAGCTAAATTGGTTTGAGAGTATGATGGCTCAAAATGGTACATTATCTGTGAATCTGGCACCTTCAATGGATTACACTGACTTCTGCCATTGTTGGCCATTCCTGAGACCAGCTGGTTTTCTGGAATTTGTTTTCCCAAAGTGCCACCATCTATTTTGGTATTTTTGGAAACACCCCTGTTGGTTCACATGGCTTGTTCCTGTCTTGTAAAGTTCTATCCACTGCATCAAAAGCTGCTATATAATGAGAGATCTCTATCTGTAAAACTGCATGGTGTTGTGTTGCTGTAGCATTGCCAGCCAGTCCCCAAGTAATGGAAGTGACATGGGTGACAAATGAAGAAAGTGTTGGGTACACAGATGATTGGAATTACAAAGCGTCGGAGCACCAATGAATATTTATTAGCAGTCTGATTAGAACTTGCTATTCTCCAAGTGACAGACTTAATAACACTAAATTAATAAATAGCGCATAAAAGATGAAAGATATGAATCATCTGCATTTGTTCACAAAACTGTAATTATTTCCTTCAGCAGCTTTGATGCCACGGTCTTAATTCCAATTAGCGTAGGATGAAAAGATTAAGTTGAGAATCTTTGCTTGGACAAGTGGTGGGAGTTTATTGCTAGCATTGTGCAAATGGAGGTTTTCTTAACTTTGATGGCAAGGAAATCAGAAGTGTTATAATTGTAGTACTTGCTGCAGGATCCAATAAATAGAAAATTTATAGCACATGGGTTTTGGGTGTAATAACAGACCAGGTTTATTAGACAGCCGTTTACTTCACATTGCAGGCTTTATTCAGTCTAGATACAACCAAAGTAGCCAATTACATCACGGACTGACCATGTGACCAAACCCTTAAAGGGACCATGCAACATACAATAACTGTAATATATAACATCCCTCCCCCTTTACTTCTAAAGTCCCAAAACAGTGAATAACTAAGATATTCTTACATAATCAAAAAAACATGTATATACTTGTCAGGCAAGTTATCATTACATAGTAATTATAATACAGTTATAGGAAAGATGTCTATTCTGCACTGGATGCCTGCGCACTTCAGGAATCAGATTGTCCTTGACCTTAGAGATACTCTCAGGGTTTGTAGTAGGTTTTTCCACTCTGGAAGGTGCAACAGTTTCTTCAGCAGAAGATAGATTAGTAGCAGTAGATTCATCAGTGATCTCCGGGTCGGCTGTTTGATCTGAAGTCGCAGTTACAGTCTCTGGTGGAATGGAAGCTGATACAACCTGAGGTAGTTCTGCCACTGGTGATAATACATTGGTGCATGTAGCCAGTACCTGATCTGCATGTCATCACTAAACTAACTCATCTTCTGTTGTACAATATACAAGGTTGGACCAGTTTGAACCAAGACAGTTGCAGGAATCCACTTTCATTGGAAGGGGAATGGGACGTGGGAATAGGTGAGCCGGGGCTGCGAGGGGTAGGGGGCAGTTCGGGCCTCAGGAAAGGGTGGGATGGGGGTGGGGGGGGCTTCGGTCTCAGAGAGAGGTGAGTGCATAAAGTATGCACGTATGTGAGTAAGGATAAGTGCATGTGTGTGAGTGATGGGTTGTATGCCTGGGCATTGCAAGTGCATATCTAAATACTTCTTAAATGTTATGAGGGTCTCTGTCTCCACCATGCTTTCACGCAGTGAGTTCCAGACTCTCACCACCCTTTGGGTGAAAAAGGTTTTCCTTACATCCCTCTAAACCTCCCTTAAATCTGTGCACCCCTGGTCATTGATCCCTCCACCAAGGGGAAATTATCCTTCCAGTCTACTCTACCTATGCCCCTCATAATTTTATACATTTCAATAATGTCCCCCCTCAATCTCCTCTGCTCCAAGGAAAACAACCCCATTCTATCCAATTTCTCTTCATAACTAAAACACTTTAGCCCAGGCAACATCCTAGTAAATCGCCTCTGTACCGTTTCCAGTGCCACCACACTCCTCCTATAATGTGGATTCCAGAACTGCAAACAATACTCTAGTTATTTTCATAGGGTTCCTGTAAAACTCCCCTGCTCTTAAACTCTATGCCTTGGCTAGAAAAGGCAAGTATACCATATGCCTTCTTAACCACTTTATCCACCTGTGCTGCTACTTTAAGGGACTGCTATACATGCACACCAAGCACACATGCACACTCTGATCCTCGGTGCTTCCCAGGGTCCTGCCACTCATTGTGTATTCCCTTGTCTTGTTTGTCCTGCCCAAGTGCATCACCTCACACTTATCCAGATTGAACTCCATTTGCCACTGATTAGTCCATGTGACCAACCCATCTATCTCCCTGTAATCTAAAGCTATCCTCATTATTTACCACCCCACCAATTTTCATATCATCTGTGAACTTACTGATCAACCCTTCTACATTCAAGTCTAAATCATAAACCACAAACAGCAAGAGCCCCAACACTGATCCCTGCGGGACCCCACTGGACACATCTTCCAGTCAGTAAAACACCCCTCAACCATTACATAAGAACATAAGAACATAAGAAATAGGAGCAGGAGTAGGCCATCTAGCCCCTCGAGCCTGCCCCGCCATTCAATAAGATCATGGCTGATCTGACGTGGATCAGTACCACTTACCCGCCTGATCCCCATAACCCTTAATTCCCTTACCGATCAAGAATCCATCCATCCGCGCTTTAAACATATTCAGCGAGGTAGCCTCCACCACCTCAGTGGGCAGAGAATTCCAGAGATTCACCACCCTCTGGGAGAAGAAGTTCCTCCTCAACTCTGTCTTAAACCGACCCCCCTTTATTTTGAGGCTGTGTCCTCTAGTTTTAACTTCCTTACTAAGTGGAAAGAATCTCTCCGCCTCCACCCTATCCAGCCCCCGCATTATCTTATAAGTCTCCATAAGATCCCCCCTCATCCTTCTAAACTCCAACGAGTACAAACCCAATCTCCTCAGCCTCTCCTCATAATCCAAACCCCTCATCTCCGGTATCAACCTGGTGAACCTTCTCTGCACTCCCTCCAATGCCAATATATCCTTCCTCATATAAGGGGACCAATACTGCACACAGTATTCCAGCTGCGGCCTCACCAATGCCCTGTACAGGTGCATCAAGACATCCCTGCTTTTATATTCTATCCCCTTCGCAATATAGGCCAACATCCCATTTGCCTTCTTGATCACCTGTTGTACCTGCAGACTGGGCTTTTGCGTCTCATGCACAAGGACCCCCAGGTCCCTTTGCACGGTAGCATGTTTTAATTTGTTTCCATTGAGATAGTAATCCCATTTGTTATTATTTCCTCCAAAGTGTATAACCTCGCATTTCTCAACATTATACTCCATTTGCCATATCCTCGCCCACTCACTCAGCCTGTCCAAATCTCTCTGCAGATCTTCTCCGTCCTCCACACGATTCACTTTTCCACTTATCTTTGTGTCGTCTGCAAACTTCGTTACCCTACACTCCGTCCCCTCCTCCAGATCATCTATATAAATGGTAAATAGTTGCGGCCCGAGTACCGATCCCTGCGGCACGCCACTAGTTACCTTCCTCCAACCGGAAAAACACCCATTTATTCCGACTCTTTGCTTCCTGTCGGATAGCCAGTCCCCAATCCACTTTAACACACTACCCCCAACTCCGTGTGCCCTAATCTTCTTCAGTAGCCTTTTATGGGGCACCTTATCAAACGCCTTTTGGAAATCCAAAAACACCGCATCCACTGGTTCTCCTCCATCAACCGCCCTAGTCACATCTTCATAAAAATCCAACATGTTCGTCAAGCACGACTTTCCCCTCATGAATCCATGCTGCGTCTGATTGATCGAACCATTTCTATCCAGATGCCCTGCTATCTCCTCTTTAATAATGGATTCCAGCATTTTCCCTACTACAGACGTTAAGCTGACCGGCCTATAGTTACCCGCCTTTTGTCTCCTTCCTTTTTTAAACAGCGGCGTAACATTAGCCGTTTTCCAATCAACCGGCACTACCCCAGAATGCAACGAGTTTTGATAAATAATCACTAACGCATCCACTATTACCTCTGACATTTCTTTCAATACCCTGGGATGCATTCCATCCGGACCCGGGGACTTATCCACCTTCAGTCCCATTAGTCTACCCAGCACTGCCTCTCTGGTAACATTAATTGTATTAAGTATTTCTCCTGCTGCCAACCCTCTATCGTTAATATTTGGCAAACTATTTGTGTCCTCCACCGTGAAGACCGACACAAAAAACTTATTTAAAGACTCAGCCATATCCTCATTTCCCACTATTAACTCCCCCCTCTCGTCCTCCAAGGGTCCAACATTCACTCTAGCCACTCTATTCCTTTTTATATATTTATAAAAACTTTTACTATCATTTTTTATATTAATTGCGAGCCTAGCTTCATAGTCTATCCTTCCTTTCTTTATCGCTTTCTTACCCTCTGTTTCCTGCCACTCAGCCAATTCTGGATCCAATTCGCCAAATTTCCTTGGATCCCATGGGCTCTTGCCTTCACTATCAGATTCCCATGTGGGTCCTTGTCAAAAGCCTTGCTGAAGGTGAAGTAGATTACGTCAAATGCATTCCCCTCATCTACACACTTGGTCACCTCTTTGAAAAATTCAGTCACGGTGGTCAGGCATGACTTCCCCTTAACAAAACTATGCTGACTGTTCTTGATTAATCCCTGCCTCTCCAAAAGCAGATTAATTCTTTTCTCAGAATTGCTTATAATAGTTTCACCATGAACGACTAACGTTAGATTGACTGGCATGTTTGAGCACGCGGCTGTGTGTGTGTGTGTGTGAATGCGCATGTGGCTGTGGATGCACACGCTTGGCTGTGTGTGCATGCCTTTGCGTGGATCTTTGCAAGGTTCCCCCCCACCCCACCGCGTGCTATGGTACCTGTGGTGGGTGGGACGGGAAAAATCCGGTCAATGTTTCCCTGGGGTTCCTTCAGTACTCTTGGAAGATCAAAAAGGTGGCACAGTTGCAAAAGTTTGGGAAACCCTGCTCTGGGGACATGGGTTCAAATCCCACCACAGCAAATGGTGGAATTTAAATTCAATTAATAAAATTTGGAATTAGAAAACTAGTCTCAGTAATTGCGACCATTAAACTATCACTGATTGTCATAAGATGCCTCTAGGTCACTTTAGGGAAGGAAATCTGCCGTCCTTACCTGGTCTGGCCTATATGTGACTCCAGACCATTAGAAAGCGTGCTTTCTGGTTGTATCGCAGCTTGGTATGCCTCCTGCTCTGCCCAAGACCGCAAGGAACTACAAAAGGTTGTGAATGTAGCCCAATCCATCACGCAAACCAGCCATTGATTCTGTCTACACTTCCCGCTGCCTCGGCAAAGCAGCCAGCATAATTAAGGGCCCCACGCACCCTGGACATTCTCTCTTCCACGTTCTTCCAGCGGGAAAAAGATACAAAAGTTTGAGGTCACATACCAACCAACTCAAGAACAGCTTCTTCCCTGCTGCCTCAAACTTTTGAATGGACTTACCTTGCATTCAGTTGATCTTTCTCTGCACCCTAGCTATGACTGTAACACTACATTCTGCACTCTCTCTCCTTCTCTATGAACGGTATGCTTTGTATAGCGTGCGAGAAACAATACTTTTCACTGTATCCCAATACGTATGACAATAATAAATCAAATCAAAGACCCACAGCAATGTGGTGACTCTTAACTGCCCTCTGAAATGGCCTGGCAAGCCACTCAGTTCAAGGGCAATTAAGATTGGGGTAACAAATGCTGGGCTTGCCAGTGATATACACGTCCCATGAAAATATTTAAAAAGTACAAGGTTCAAGCCAATCCATGAAGGTATGGAAAGTCTTTAACAAAGTTAGGTGCTGACAAACCAATGGCACATCTGAATCAGACATGATTGAAAAGATCAATCATGAGCCAAAGCAGACGGAATCACACTCATGATTTCAGGAAATGATTCAGTGGCTGAATCATGAAATTCATTTACTTCCTTTTATTAGAACATGTCAAAACAAGAATTACAATACAAACTTTCACAAGTACATCTGCCCTCAATCTGTCAACTTCTTGCTTGAGAACCTATGTCCGAAATGTGGGAATTTGTTTCTGTACCATTCCAATAATCTATAAAATATTTGATAGGGTGGCTAGGGAGGAACCATATCCTCTTGTGGGGAAGCCAAGAACGGGTAGAAATAATCTTAAAATTAGAACTCAGCCATTCCAAATGGAAATCAGGAAATATTATTTCACACCAAAGAATAGTGACATAGAAATCCTAGCGTGCAGAAGGAGGCTATACAGCCCATCGAGTCTGCACCGACTCTCTGACAGAGCTATCTTACCCTGACCCACCCCACTCCCTGTCTCCATAATCCCACATATTTACCCTGCTAATCCACCTAACCTGCATATCTTGGACACTAAGGGACAATTTACCATGGCCAATCCACCTAACCTGCACATGTTTGGAGTGTGGGAGAAAATCGGAGCACCCGGAGGAAATTCACGCAGACAGACGGAGAACGTGCAAATGCCACACAGTCACCCAAGACCAGAACCCGGGTCTCTGGAGCTCTGAGGCAGCCGTGCTAACAACTGTCCCATCTTGCCAGGGACATGCTGGAATTCACCCTGCTCTGAAGACTGCAGAGGCTGGAAACCAATTGGAGTTTTTGAGACTGAGATCAATAAATTTTTATGAGGTCGGGGCATCGAGAGATGAGGAGAAAAGGTGGGAAATGGAGTTGACCGTGATCAAATTCAAGAATGGAGCAGGTTCGAGGGATTGAATGTCTTACTGCTAATGTTTGACCCAGTACCGATTTCCAGAGGCATTTGACTCGCAGCACAAGGAGAAAATGCTTCTAGTGGGCTTTGTAGACATAAACCTCAGTGTTACTGGCGAGTGGGAAAAGCGCGGAATGTGATCTCTCCAAAGAGAATCATGTTTCCTTGTAACCTTGGATTGAAATGTATCAAAACTTCTGACTGCTTCAGTGCGTCTTTGACTGACATATTCTTTTTCACACTCTGGTGTCCATTGCCATGCTTGTTTGGTACACAACAATTATACAATAGTTTGGGCATGGTTGCTAAATTCAAAACAAGTTTTTTTTGGTAGTTAATTAACCCTAGGAATGAACTTAACTGTTACATTTGTTGGTTGTGGAGCCTCTATGATAGCCTTCAATCTTCTTAGGTGCCCTGTGTAAGCTCTTGCTATCGATCATATGGCCAAATATCATATTGACGTTTGAAATAATCACATTTATCTTTTCTGACATGAAGACCATGCGTCTGAAGGTGTTTCAATATGGCTTATAGGTTACGTAAATATTTTTGATCATTTGTACCAGTGATTGATATGTCATCAAGGTAACATTGCATCCCCTGCAGACTGCTCAAGATCTGGTCCACGGACCATTGAAATAAAATGGGTGTTCAAGTTATTCCATAAGATTATCTCTTATAGCGGAATAGACCTTTGTGTTATGATGGTGAGCAGGGGTTAAGATTCAGCTGCAGAACTCATTTGCAGGTAGGCCTGCGATAAGTCAATTTTACTAAACTTCTGATCTCCTGCTAGACTGGCAAACAATCCCCCAATCAATAACAATGTGTATTGATCCATGCGTAAAGTTGGATTGATTGTTGGTTTGAAATCTCCACAAATATATATAGATCCATCCTGCTTTATTACAGGCACAATAGTCATTGGTAGTGATGGGTTCTAAGACTCCTGTAAAAGCAAGTCATTAATTCAGATTCTGCCTTTGGACGTATGGCACAGGCTACTGTTCCAACCTTGAGATTCTTTGGCTGGCAGCTTTGCTTGATTTTGAGTGTCAGCTGAATTCCTTTCATAGAACCAAAGGTGCCTTCAAATACACTACTGTATTTCTCTCAGATTCTCTGTAGATCTGTTTGGGAATCAACTAACCTGATCACAGCATCCCAATTCAACTTTATCTTCTCTAGCCAAGAACAGCCAAAGAGAGCTGGAAAACTTCCTTGGACAACATGGAGTGGCAGCTTCACAGTTTGTCCACTTAACTCTACTTTGACTGTGATGTATCCTCTTAGAGACAATAGTTCTTAAGTGTAGGTCCTCAAGGTGACATCTGCTGGCTTTAATGGTAGGTGATTAAATTCTTTCCTATAGGTGGTCTCGGGCATTAGGGAGCTAGCAGCCCCTGTATTCATTCTTACAGCCTGTCTATTTAATTTTGGTACTACCCAGAACCAATGTAATTCTCCTTGAATTGAAAGTACATTTAACTCCAATTCCTCATCAGATTCATGTGCCGTGTCTTCATTGTCCAGATTATTTTTATCTTCCACATTGTAAGTTCTTTTGGTGGAATTCACTGGTTTTTCCTTTCAGACGTATTTTGATTTTTTTCTTGAACATCCTTTCCTGGAAAAGCTGATTTCCTCCAACAAGCTCATGCTATGTGATCAATTTTCTCACAACTTTTGCAGTGGCTGTCTCTGTGCCAACAATCAACCTGTGAATGGTACGTTTTTGCACAACGATGACATACCTGTTGCTGGGTAGACTTTCTCTGGGCGGCACCCACATTATGGATCCTCATGCCTGCTTTGAGCTGAGAAGCCTCCTTAGCAGCAAGTTCCATCAAAATGGCTATTTCTAAGGCTGTTTTGAGACTTAAATTTTGTTCAGTTAGCAATCTCTGTTGTTGAGCCTCACTCCTCAGCCCACAAACCAAACAGTCTCTAATTGTATCATCCAGGGTCACTAAATTCACACTGTTCCATGAGGTGTTTTAGGGTTGCCACAAATTGAGCTATCTTCTTTCCTTCTAGCTGATTTCATTTATTGAACCTAACACACTGCTATAATTAAGGATTCAAGTGAATAATGGCCCTCTAGTATTTTAGTTAATTCATCTTCATTGCCAGATGTAATGATGCACTTTCAGAGTCTTCATTAATGAACAACAAAGGATGTATTTATAAGGATCTGCAAGAGCAGCAGCATGTCTGCAGCTAGTTCTGGAATGCTCCTGCCCAAGAGGCCTCCTCCCCATGGAGTGATTCCCCACTCTGAGTCCTGATTAGTCATCCAGGCCAGGTAACCCTTACTCTGCTGTGTTGTCCTTAAAGGGACAATCACTGCAGCCTCACTCTGAGCAGCCTCTCCAATGGGTGAGATGGAGGATGAGATTCACAATTCTATGATGCGGAAAGTATATTATTCCAGGAAAGATTTTTTTCTCTGTTTCCAGAGCATTGGTGGTTAACTGAAGCCCAATAGGTTCACAGACAACAACTCTATCCAAATGATTGCACCTTTTCTTTCAGGTACAATGCTGAGAGGGCAGTAATGGCCATGGACTTCCATTGGATTGCATTGATTTGGTCCATGATCATATTTGGTCAAGTACAGCAGTGGTTTGCCAGTACTATCTGCAGTACAGCTGAACAAGAAACTTCCCCTTTTTACCACCAAGCATATTGGAAGGATTTACAGGCTGGTTGTCAAGCTGTTTATGAATGTAGCTTTTAAGAACATAAGAACATAAGAAATAGGAGCAGGAGTAGGCCATCTAGCCCCTCGAGCCTGCCCCGCCATTCAATAAGATCATGGCTGATCTGACGTGGATCAGTACCACTTACCCGCCTGATCCCCATAACCCTTAATTCCCTTACCGATCAGGAATCCATCCATCCGCGCTTTAAACATATTCAGCGAGGTAGCCTCCACCACCTCAGTGGGCAGAGAATTCCAGAGATTCACCACCCTCTGGGAGAAGAAGTTCCTCCTCAACTCTGTCTTAAACCGACCCCCCTTTATTTTGAGGCTGTGTCCTCTAGTTTTAACTTCCTTACTAAGTGGAAAGAATCTCTCCGCCTCCACCCTATCCAGCCCCCGCATTATCTTATAAGTCTCCATAAGATCCCCCCTCATCCTTCTAAACTCCAACGAGTACAAACCCAATCTCCTCAGCCTCTCCTCATAATCCAAACCCCTCATCTCCGGTATCAACCTGGTGAACCTTCTCTGCACTCCCTCCAATGCCAATATATCCTTCCTCATATAAGGGGACCAATACTGCACACAGTATTCCAGCTGCGGCCTCACCAATGCCCTGTACAGGTGCATCAAGACATCCCTGCTTTTATATTCTATCCCCTTCGCAATATAGGCCAACATCCCATTTGCTTTTGAGTCCTGAAGTGCTGCAAAAGCCTCAGTCAAGTAACCCGCTGTTAAAACAAGAGACAGTTTTGCATTTCTGCAGTAAATGAAGGAAATACTCAGTAACCAGGCAGCATCAGAATTCCTTTTTCTCCTTGGATTCTGCTTGACCTGCTGAAAGTTTGCAGCATTTTCTGCTTTCATTTCCAGCATCCACCCTATGTTCTTTTGTTTTTGCATTTCTATAATGTGTTTCATGGCCCCTAACTGCTCCAGAACACGATACAGTCAATGAATTGCTTCCTTTTTTAAAAGTGTAGTCACTGTGATAATGATGATAATTTGTCACAGTGATGTTGGCCAGAAAACTGAGAGACGATCTCCCTGCTTCATTTGTTCAGAAGAGTGCATTCTGATCTACGTCCATCAAGAAGGCAGCCAACTCCTAATTCCAATGTCCCTGTGAAGGACAGAACCTCTGTCAGTGCAGCACTCACTCAGTAACAATGCTGAATTGTCAGCCTTAGATTGTGTGGCAAAGATTCTGGAATGGGACTTGACCCAGGAGCTTCAACTCAAAGATGAGAACTGTCATCCACAGTTCAAACTGAAACCTTTTGTGGTCTAGGCAATGAACGACCATTGGGAAGGGGGTGGGGGGGCGGGGGGGGGGAGAGAGAGAGAGAGAGAGTGTTTTTCTTATCAATCTTGTTGTCCTTAAACAAAAATATAGATTTACTGATGTACCTGAGTACAGTGGTCGATTTACAGCAAGAGTTTAATTTCCTGCAGGCTTGCTATATAAGTAACCCTAAGTTGTACACTAGGACAAGCAGCAATTTGATACGGTCACATTGAATATGTTTTCTTCTCTTTACTCCCAATCTTCCTTTCTAACCTCGATGGTGGCTTCACTTCTGATAGCTCAGTGGCAATTACTGGAAATGAATTCAGAACTTAATATTAGGTTAAACTCTTTGTCGCCTCAATGATGATATCTGCAGAGGGTGCAGTACAGCTGGAATTGTTTAGCTGCGAAAGGATTTCCTCTCCAATAAATGTCCGGCCAGACAAAAACCCAGTAAATCGGGAAATGATTGCTTTTGTCACAGCTGGTAATTTATTTGGCTCTGCTAAACCAATAGACATTTTCACACCTATAATTGCCTTTGTGCAAAGACAATTTGCCAATTGTGTGAGATTGCCGATGTGATATTATAGTGAGAGAGGACATTTAAAGGCCTAAAAATTCTGTAAGACCATTAGCGGGCACAGGGATTGTGATGTGTGATTATATAGGTAATGCAGGCAGTACACAAACCTCGTGTCTGTTCATCTTCATGATTGTATCATGAAGGCTATTGCTAAATGTGATTTCTCTGGTTACATGCTCAGCAGCAGGGGCCTAGAGGTATCCATGGCAATAACGAGTTACAGCTAGTCTGCACGCCTTGAAGGCACCTTTTACGCCTTCAACTGAGGCAGCTGTAACCAGCATCACCATGAATGTTCAGGATGGTGATATGTTTCTGCCTAAGACACCTTCTGAAATCCCACTTCACCCTCATCGCATTTGCTGGCATGAAAAACATATTACAAATGCTGTAAGCATGGGCCACCTACTTTCCACCCAATTCCCCCTTCCCTCAAACTAGCCTTTCCCTCTCACATTTCTGCTTTCAGATACCTAAGACCTGTCTCCTGAAAAGTGCAGCCTCACTTTGAAGGACCAGCATGAGAGCAGAAGGCTGATAAACAAGCACGGTCATTTGATCACTCAGAGGAACCAGCTCAGATACTGGCACAGTGCGTACTTCACAAGAAAGCATAGAGGCAGGGTTAGCGCATGATAAGTCACTGGGCACGAGTACCCCACAGTCAGGCTGGTAGAGAAAGGGTAGTGCATGTGCCAACCCACTAGAGGCGAGGTCACATAAGAGTTCTGCGACAGAAGCCTCAGATGAGTGCTTCAGTTGGGCGCTCCAGGAGCACACTGAGGGTGATGCATCCAAGATGCATGGCATATTGGCAGGTCGTCACCATCAAAAAGTGTGGAGGAGTCCAGCTCCAACTTGGCACAGAGCGTTGTGCAAAACGTGGAGTCCATCTTTTCCAGCCTGGAAATGGTGGCCAATTCCAAATTTGTGGTCGCAGTGGCCGATGTCTCGGCTTCCATTACAGTTGTAGTGGGGGACTTTAATTTCCCTGGCACAGACTGGAAAGTGCTTAGAGCTGGGGGTCCGGACGGGGAGGAATTTGTAAAATGCGTACTGGAAGGTTCTTTGGAACAGTATGTAGATAGCCCAACTAGAGAGGGGGCTATACTGGACCTAGTTCTGGGAAATGAGCCCGGTCAGGTCGTCAAAGTTTCGGTAGGGGAACATGTGGCAAATAGTGACCACAGCTCTGTTAACTTTAGGATAGTAATGGACAAGGATGAGTGCTGTCCTACGGGCAGGGTGCTAAATTGGGGGAAGGCTAACTATAGCCGGATTAGGCAGGAATTGGTGGATGTTGATTGGGAGAGGATGTTCGAGGGTAAGTCTGCGTCTGGCATGTGGGAGTCTTTTAAGGAACTATTGATAAGGCTGCAGGATAGGCATGTGCCTGTAAAAAGGAAAGATAGGAAAGGTAGGATTCGAGAGCCGTGGATAACCAGGGAAATTGAGGATCTGATTAAAATGAAAAGGGAGGCATACGTTAAGTCCAGGCAACTGAAAACAGATGGAGCTCGGAGGAATACAGAGAGAGTAGGAAAGAACTCAAACGGGGAGTTAGAAGGGCAAAAAGAGGTCATGAAATGTTCTTGGCAGGCAGGATTAAGGAGAATCCTAAGGCATTCTATTCATACGTTAGGAACAAAAGAGTTGTCAGGGAGAAAATCGGACCTCTCAGGGACAAAGGAGGGGAATTATGCTTAGAACCCAAGGGAATAGGGGAGATCCTAAATGAATACTTTGCATCGGTATTCACGAAGGAGAGGGGCGTGTTAACCGGGAGTGTCTCGGAGGGAGGTGTTGACCCGTTAGAGAAAATCTCCATTACAAGAGAGGAAGTGTTAGGTTTTTTAGGGAACATTAAAACTGACAAAGCCCCAGGGCCTGATGGCATCTATCCTCGACTGCTCAGGGAGACGAGAGATGAAATTGCTGGGCCTCTGACGGAAATCTTTGTCGCTTCTTTGGACACGGGTGAGGTCCCTGAGGATTGGAGGATAGCGAATGTGGTCCCGTTGTTTAAGAAGGGTAGCAGGGATAACCCAGGAAATTATAGGCCGGTGAGCTTGACGTCCGTGGTAGGGAAGTTGTTGGAGAGGATTCTTAGAGGGACAGGATGTATGTGCATTTAGAACGGAACGATCTCATTAGTGACAGACAGCATGGTTTTGTAAGAGGGAGGTCGTGCCTTACAAATTTGATGGAGTTTTTTGAGGAAGTGACAAAAACGGTTGATGAAGGAAGGGCCGTGGATGTCGTCTATATGGATTTCAGTAAGGCATTTGACAAAGTCCCACATGGCAGGTTGGTTAAGAAGGTTTAGGCTCATGGTATACAAGGAGAAGTGGCTAGATGGGTGGAGAACTGGCTTGGCCATAGGAGACAGAGGGTAGTGGTCGAAGGGTCTTTTTCCGGCTGGAGGTCTGTGACCAGTGGTGTTCCGCAGGGCTCTGTACTGGGACCTCTGCTATTTGTGATACATATAAATGATTTGGAAGAAGGTGTAACTGGTGTAATCAGCAAGTTTGCGGATGACACGAAGATGGCTGGAATTGCGGATAGCGAAGAGCATTGTCGGGCAATACAGCAGGATATAGATAGGCTGGAAAATTGGGCGGAGAGGTGGCAGATGGAGTTTAATCCGGATAAATGCGAAGTGATGCATTTTGGAATAAATAATGTAGGGAGGAGTTATACAATAAATGGCAGAGTCATCAGGAGTATAGAAACACAGAGGGACCTAGGTGTGCAAGTCCACAAATCCTTGAAGGTGGCAACACAGGTGGAGAAGGTGGTGAAGAAGGCATATGGTATGCTTGCCTTTATAGGACGGGGTATAGAGTATAAAAGCTGGAGTCTGATGATGCAGCTGTATAGAACGCTGGTTAGGCCACATTTGGAGTACTGCGTCCAGTTCTGGTCGCCGCACTACCAGAAGGACGTGGAGGCATTGGAGAGAGTGCAGAGAAGGTTTACCAGGATGTTGCCTGGTATGGAGGGTCTTAGCTATGAGGAGAGATTGGGTAGACTGGGGTTGTTCTCCTTGGAAAGACGGAGAATGAGGGGAGATCTAATAGAGGTGTACAAGATTATGAAGGGTATAGATAGGGTGAACAGTGGGAAGCTTTTTCCCAGGTCGGAGGTGACGATTACGAGGGGTCACGGGCTCAAGCTGAGAGGGGCGAAGTATAACTCAGACATCAGAGGGACGTTTTTTACACAGAGGGTGGTGGGGGCCTGGAATGCGCTGCCAAGTAGGGTGGTGGAGGCAGGCACGCTGACATCGTTTAAGACTTACCTGGATAGTCACATGAGCAGCCTGGGAATGGAGGGATACAAACGATTGGTCTAGTTGGACCAAGGAGCGGCACAGGCTTGGAGGGCCGAAGGGCCTGTTTCCTGTGCTGTACTGTTCTTTGTTCTTTGTTCTTTGCAAGCAGAAGCCACACAATGCCCGGGTGCTATTCTTTAGTGGTGTATTTATTTCAAGGGTTTGATTAAGAAGGTGTTTGTGATGGTTGGTGACAGAGGGATGGAAATGTGGACCCCTGAGGATAATTTTGGGGAAGTGAAGTCTGATTTTCAAATCAACACCAAGGGTTAAAGCAGAGATTGGACCCCAACTATAGACACTGTCCAATTGAAACCAAAGAAATATAAACAGGGCTGTTTCTATAAGGGGTGGTTGATATGCAGTTTAGCACTAAAACAGCAGGTTGAAAATGCACCCACATGCATCACTCTGCTGCTGAGTGCAACTGTTTCTTCTCTTAAAACAACCTGTCCCCCTTAAGGCAACAGAACTAGTAAGATCCCGAGATCAGTGAAAGATCAATTGCCATCAACGAAGGGAAGTTGCAGCTTGGTGGACGCTCCACTCCTAAATTCCTTTCATAGAGGCAGAAAAAAACAACGAGCAGTGACTGACTTCACTCTCTTCTTCTCTTTGATTTGTGGTGGACTCAGAATTGAAGGGAAAAGAGACCTCTAGTTTCAGCCAAGTTGCCAATTTGCAAATTGTATCATTTATTTTCCTTCAAGAGTATCTCAATCAAGAGTGAGGCAGCTAAGTGTCTACTGGGAAAGATTTGTGTCATGTAACCTTCTCTAATCTCATTCATTAAAGATACGTTTGTGCCTGAAGGAACCTTCTAGGTTCAGTGCATATATTTATGTTGCCAAAGCTCAGCCAAGAATGAATGCGTATAATAAAAGTTGGAATGGTTTCCTTGTAATTCAGTTTGATTCAATGGTACTCCAACCATTAAGCGGCCCAAACATCGATCTCAGTGATAGGCTGTGGATTCAGGAAGCAATCTATTGCTGAGTGCATGTTCCAGGCCCATGGGGAAATGATGAAAAGTAAATTTGCAGGGTGATAAAATGATATCTATGGTAGACAACTGGGGGTAAGGAAACAAAATAGAGTCTCAGGAAAAAGTACAGCAAAAGAAGGAATGCATAAAAGCCATCAGGACATAAGCAACAGTGGCCAACCGAGTAGAACAATATTGCGATAGTCCAGAAAAATCACTTTAATTAC